>NC_046367.1:33654795-33965025 GCF_011125445.2 Fundulus heteroclitus | reverse complement strand
TTCTGTCTGTGAGCATAAAGTTTATCGGATAAAAGTTGCTTTCATTTACAATGTGTTTATTTTTGTTATACTCTTTAGGAGATGTCTGTGAATATAAAAATGTCTGCAGAAAAATCCATAACCACTCTTATCCAGCTTGGCCACGTAGTTTGAGCTGTGACTCAGTTTTTCTCTGAGCTAAATGAAGAAGCTTGTTTTACGTCTGCCGTTAGCTGATGGCTCCAACCTCTCCTCCATCCGGTACATGTTGCACTAGTTTGAGAGCAAATCGTGGACCGTAATACTCCCCCATCACAATTATGTGTACCTTCTCTCCATTTCAACAATGCAAGAAGTTACACTCCAGCACTGTTACCCTACTCATTTAAAAATGTTTCATACATCATTTAAAACAACGTGCCAGTGATTTATATTCTCATCCAACACTATGAAGATGCTCTGTCAGCACTGATGAAGATTCCATCAATTTGGCATGCCAGATGCTCAGAACTGAGAGCGAAACCAGTGGGATGACCCTTTTCTCATTTTGACCTGTAGATCCTCAAAAATCGGGAGAAAAAAGATGGCGACGGCATGGAAAAAGTAAAGTAATCTGTCCTGAAGCACTTGATCCTGTCCTCTATTCAAACCGTAAGCACATTTACGGTACTTCTGAGATTTGACAGGACTTGATGTTCCACTAAATCTGCTTAAACCTTAACTTCATGACCCACAAAACCTATTTTAAATATGGCAGCATACATTGCAGGAAAAAATATCTCTTACATAAAGTAGGCTATTTTGGTGGCACGGTTTTTGGAAGGAGAAAGTTGACGTGTGCATGTGCAGATCAAAGTAACAATGCTGGTCAGAACTGGAGCACAAATTGTATTTATCTGAATAGTGTCCGTGGTTGTATTAAACTGCAGCATCTTTCACAAGTGGTCATTTACCAAGGTGTTGAATCACAAGCAGACTAGATTTAAAAGAAAGCTTTTAAATCCCAAAATAAGGTGCCGGTTTGTTAGATGCTTCTATTAGACAACTTCCTCACTGCAAAAAGGGAACTAAAAGTAAGTAAAATGTCTTGAAATTACTTTATTTGTCCTTGATTTGAGCAGGTAAATAAGATGATCTGCCAATGAAAAAAGCTTTTTGCGCTTAAAATAGGAACAACCCATCTCCATCATCTTATTTCAAGTGACTAGATCTAATTATCTTATTTTAGGGTTAAAAATACTAATTCCATTGGCAGATAATCTTGTTATCCTGCTCAGATCAAGAACAAAAACACTAATTTCAAGAAAATTTTACTTACTACTTGTTGTCATTTTTCAGTGCTGCTCCGCACTGGAGAAATCACTATATAAATATTGACTTTATGAGCTACAGATTTACTATGATTGTTGTTTTTTTTCCTGGGTAGACATTGCATCAAGCACTGATGACCCAGGTGCCTCAGCTGTTAAGTCACCACTTTTTACAGCTTTTAGGTGTGTCCTCAGTTGTAAATATTCTTTACATGTTTCTTAGTTTTGGACCTTGAAATACGTGCAAGCCTGAACAAAGCTGGAGAGTAAAAGTTGTAAAATCGATGATATTTGCCCTTTAGCGTCTTTTACACGTTTCTGTTGTTGTTGATCTGTTTGATACATTCAGCTGCTGCGGTTCTGCCGTGTTTCACCGAGGCTCGTGATGAGATTCCAGTCTCCGACTGTTGACTCCCCTCCCCCTTTCAAGTAATCGTGTTCTATACATGGATGTTTAATATTCATAATCATGTGTCACTCTGACATTTTCAAAAGGTTCCCAATCACCGTCTCTGATGGCATCCTGTACAGGGCATGCATAGCAATCTTCTCCTCTGTCATCAATAATTGTAGCCATCCTCTGAGAAGTCACACAGGGGGGCTGGTTTGTTGAGCTGAATACAGGCCTGAATTACCTCCATGGAGTTTTTGCCGGAGTCCGCGCACAGAGACGCTCTATCCTAGAAAACTGAGCGTTTAGCGGTGCTAAACACAGCTCTGGTGATTATGTATCTGATACCTCTTTCAAGTCAAGGTTATCAAGCTGACAGAGCTGGTGTGTGCGCATGACGTCCAGCAGGAGCGTAACAGAAAAAGACACCTTCACTGCTTCTCAACATGTAGCTGACATAGCTGGAATTCCTCAAGCTCCTTATCGGAGCGCCGGTCCAGCACAGCTCCCGAGACTTAGATATTTTTTATTTCCAGCTCCATGGCATCACGCTTGTATTTGCTTATTACATTGTGTGTGAAAGCCACATATTCCAACCGGCCACAGATGTTAAGTTTGAAATATATGCCTTCTTTTCATTCTTTTTTTTTTTTCACTGACCAAAATATTTCTAAGCTGAGGCCTGAGGGGGGGAAAAAGCGTGTAAGATGCCGGTGATGCAAGCTTCTGTCTGGATTTCACTGGGAGAAAATTTCATCCCGTATCCGACAGAAATGGAAATGGACCATCCCAGAGAGGGAGCACGGAGAGCATATATTTTGTACATAAGTGTTATGATGATGTGAATATTCCCTCTGTTAGAAGAGATTTTATAAATGTCAAATATGGTAAATACAATGACTATTAAAGTTTAGATAAAAAAAACAAAGTGTCTTTTAGTCCTGACCTCAATTCAGTTTGTGTTGTCAATGATTTAGTATTTTTTTTTTTATTTACTGCTCATCCACCTGTTTGAAGCATTTAAAGCTATTTGAAGAACTGAACTACAAGACTGAAGAAAACCTTGAATACCTCACAAAGCGTCAGTCTGGGTAAACAGGAAAATGTCAAGGATTTTCCATAAACTTCACTTTAGTACATTCCGATTTAACTCCAGATTTTGAAAAATAAAATAAATACATATATAGATACTTTTACAGTGACATCGGGACTCCTTGCCCACGAGGGAGGAGAAAGTCCTGGGACTGAACATGAAATGAAGTACAAAATAATGACTTACAATTAAAAGCGGGCTGCTCTATAGTTATGTGGTTTTACAGCATGCCTAAGGGTAGTGCACATGGACCCTCGAAATAACTAAGGCTGTAATTAAGGTCGCAACATTTTTCCCTGTTTTTAACCCAACCCAGACGTCGGGCGTTATGTCGGTTCTAACATGAGCAGAAACGGCCCGCTGAGGACAGACAGCAAGTCTGAACGTCGGCAGATTGAGAGCGTGCCCTTTATCGTGAAATAAAACTGGCCTTTCTCAATATTGTTCAGTTGCAGTTTTCATCTTTGCAAACAGCAGTCAGTGGCAGACTAAAAAAGCTGAAGGAAACGCGTACTTCTGCTGACACCTAAAGGACAAAATGAATTTTGTGGGTACAATGCAAATAAACTATATATATATATATATATATATATATATATATATATATATATATATATATATATATATATATATATATATATATATATATATATATATATATATATATATAGAAACAAAAATCTACAATGTATGTACATTTGTAGTTGTTACTGTATATTTTTTTTGATATTTTTTGTATGTAAACTTAGAAAAAACACAAACATATTTAAAATGACAGATGAAATAAAACTACATAAATATTTAAAATTCTTTTATTTAGAAAAATTACAATGATTCACAGTTTATTGAGAATTACAGCACTCAATTACATGTCATGTGCATTAACCAAAATGTACCGCTTTGGTTTAACAAGTACCAATGTGTGTGTGTGAAACAGTACAAACCAGTGAATGGGGTGAAAATTAAAAGCTTTCAGGTGCTTGTTGCAATATATGCGAAATGTACGTAACATATTAAAATGATTTTAGGACCACAAAATAGGAAAACAAAATTAATAAAGTATCACTTTCTACAAGAAGTGGGTTTAAAAATAGAGTGTGTGTTAAAACAAAAAACTACATGTGTACAACGAATGTCATGGAAGGCCTGTGTTAGTGCAGAAAATATCCAGAATCAGCGTAATTCAGGTGATGTGACAGATAAATAAATTATGGGGGAATAAAATACTTAATAAGCCTTCGCTCAGCGTTGGAGCCTGCGTTAACCAAACACAGGATAATTAATCTGGCGCCTGACTTAATTTTAGACCTTTCATGCTGAAAGGAGGCTAGAAAACGCAACACATCTCAGTAACTTCATATTGTAATCTCAACCTCCTTATTTCACAGTGATTTTTCTGGAAGACTCATCAGGAAAACATTCACACAAAGTTAACAGAAAAAAAAAACGAAACTGCTCTCATATAAAACATAAAAGAGATGCATTAAAAGACGAAAGCAAAATAATAAAAAATTTGAACGTGATGCTCTGTGTTCACACTGCGAAAAAAAAAAAAAAGATACAGCAAACAACTGCTGCGGACCACCACTGCGGCTGTAGTGTTTCCCAACATATATATTAAATCCAATTGCAGTTAAATAAAAGGACTCGCCTTGGTTTCTATGTATTTCAAAGCAAATGTGATGAAAAAGTGTCTACAGAGAGCAAAATACATTAAAAGGGCCTGTCAGCGAAATTACAGTGTATTTACTCTGCCTCAAACAGAAGGTACGAGTCATGAACAGTACTGTGATATACACACTGCTGCACTTGAAGGAAAAAAAAAAAAAAAAATGTCTTTGAAATTTAAAGTCCTGTCGTCTAAAAGCTGCCCTATCCAGCTGTATTATCTGTAATATTGCACATTCGAATGTACTAATAAATTACTGCTGTCCAGTAACACGACATCCATTACCGCTCAGAGACAGAAGAGACCTCCTACTGCATTTCACAACATCTGGACGAGGGTTCGCCAAGAGGTGGACACCATATTTAGCAAAAAAACATCCAAAGCACTTTTGGAACAGCTAAACTTTTTTTTTCCTTTTTCTAATTTCTGCTTCTGTTGACATAGAAAAATATCTTTTTCATGTAATTAAAATATAAATCTGACATACTTCATTTCTAAAAAAAAAAGTTCAGACAGTACCAACGTGATTGTTCATTGGGCTTCTTGCACCTCTTGCTTGTAATTATTCTGTACCATAAAAAATTCAATAAGAAAAAAAAAACATTAACAGTAAGTCAAGTCTTCATGTATCAAACCCGACGGATACTTTCCGGAGAGCTCCTCCCTGCTTCGAGGCACACGTGCAGCCTGCAGATGGTCGGGTTCATGGTTTGTCCAAGTTTGCAGTGAAAACTGAACCCAGAGCCCACTTCAGTCTCCCAGCTGCGACAGGCGCTATAAACACACAGAAGGCTCAACAACTCTCCCGTCCATTTCAGCACAGCCGTGCGAGTCGCAACAGTACCAAAATACTACTTTAAAAAAAAAAAAAAAATCTCTAATAATAAAACAGACAGCCAACATATGAAACGTCTTTGTCAAGGCACATTATACAAATACACACACTTCTGTGAATACTCAAACCAGTTAAGTATCAAAAGTGCAAGAACTGAGTGCCCCTCTGAGACGGGAAGGGGGGGCGGGGGGGGGGAAGCACACTAGCAGTGGTGCAATCAATGTACCGTTGGAAATAAAATTAGAGCTCGATATTAACTTCCTATTTAATAATGCCCTCGACACGGACGTTAAATCAAAGGGCGTCCTCTCACAGCAAAGGAGTCGCTGCTCGCACGTCTAGCCCATCCGAAAAGCAGCAGCGAAAAGCTTTTTAATTACAAACTACTTATTGTTTTGGTTAAATGGTATCACAACTCATCAGCAGCCTGGTACGTTACCTCACTTAGGTGTAGCCAAATGGATTTCACACCTCGGCATGTGACCCAATCACAAACGTACGTTCTGAATGAAAAATTAAAGTACAGTGTCTTGCAAAAGTATTGTTATTTTCCCTCGAACATTGTATGCTTGTACGCTACAAAACTCTGCACAACCAAAACCTTTAAGTTACTAAATTAGTAACTAGAGTCTACCAATTGGATCAGATAAGACCAAGGTAGAAAGGTTTTTACCGACACGTTAAAATAAAATAAACAATTACGAGTAGCGGCGAAGTGACACCCTGAACACACCATCCCCACCATGAAACATGGCAGTGGCAGCATTATGCTCTGGGGACACCTTTCTCCTGCAGGGGACAGGGAAGCTGAAATGAGATGATGGAGGACACTAGATAAAATGCAGCACCGATAGAAAACCTGTTAAGAGGTTGCAAAAGACTTAAAGGGGTTATATCATGCCTGGAAATCCTTCATTTTTGCACTGAAATCATTCAGTTGTGGTCTATATAAAGTGGAATTGCAATGCTTTGGTCTGAATTCCTCTTAAATTTACCCTTTAAAGTTCCCCTTTTTATCCCTGTCCTGAGGTGCATCTGAGAGCAACTTGTTTTGGCGCCGTCTCTTTAAATCTAAAGGAGGCACTTCACACCCCACGCTCCTTCAGGTCGCACAGCGTTCTACTTCAACCCGTTCAGACGTTTTTTTTTACACTTATCCACTTGTAGCTTTAGCATGTTTCAACTTGGACTACAAAATCACTCAGAGAAATAAAAATGGCAGACTCGCGATACTGGTAAGCTGGAAGTCCATGACCCTGTTTAGCAGTTTTGCAACACGTACTGTAGTGTAACTGTTCAAAAACATTGTAGAAAACAGAGAAACTGAACGGCTTATAAAAATATGATCCGAAAAAGAGTAATCTACGCATCTCCTGGACAGACTACACTGCAAAAACAGAACTAAAAATAAGTAAAATTTTCTCGAAAGTAGTGCATTTGTCCTTGATTTGAGCAGGTAAATAAGACTATATGCCAATGGAATGAGTATTTTTACCCCTAAGATAAGATACTTAGATATAATGCACTTGAAATAAGGTGATGGAGATGAGTTTTTCCTATTTTAAGTGCAGAAATCTTATTCCATTAGCAGATTAGCTTATTTACCTGCTCAAATAAAGTACAAATACACTCATTTCAAGAAAAATTTACTTATTTTTAGTTCCGTTTTTGCAGTGTACTTTCAAATTTTATGCACTCCTAGAGACTCCAAGTACACAACAAAATATATTTAAGGGCTAAAAAAAGTGGACTTCCAGCACCTGAATACATACACATTTAGTTAGACTTAGTAAATAATGCATAACCTTCATTCCCCTACAAAATTAACTACTAGTATACTCCCTCAACTATTTTACAAATCTAAATAAATGAATTTAAAGTTACAGTTTGTTACTAGAGGGAAAAAAAGCCAAACAGTTGAAGGGGTACTAATACTTTTAAAAGACACTGTATTTCTCAGCTACTAAATTTCCACCAAGGTAAGCTTTGAACTTTCTCTGTGTAGGATTTCCTCACACTCTTAATTACTCCTAATTACTCCTAACTAGATATTGGATGGTAGGAGATTTTCGAGGCATGAGGGTCTTCCATAAAACTACTGCAGTGTCAAGGTATTTAAAAAAATATTTAATACAAGCAAAAATAAAAAGGATGTAAAAATTATCACATTTCTTTCCTTCAAAACAGCAATGCAACAGCTCTTCCTGCACACTGTATACTGAAATAAAATATTAAAGTAATTTTTATGTAAAATTACAAACTCCAATTTTCTATTTGAATAAATGCGACTAAATTTAGTACAAATTTTCAAGTAAACTTGCCTGTTGCGTAGAATATCTGCTCCAGTAGCAGTAACCTGTGGTCAGGATGCCACTCTGCCCCGAGCAAATCTCCAATGAACAAAGATTTTAAAACACAACACTGCTTTATTCCTAAACAATGTGAAATTATGGATAAATAGAGAAACGACGTCAACATAAAGACATCTGCTGATATCTAGAGATGGTTGAACAAACGGTGAGAGCAGAGTCTTATTTTCAACGTCTTTGTTTAAGCCAGATTTAGCTGGTTGCCACCTATGCGCTAATAACGTCCTACTTTTAATATATTTTTCAAGGCTGCGTAAAAACAAGGACTGGTCCGATTCCGTCATTAAAAAAAGACGTCTACATCTGGAGTTAGATGGTTGCACACTGTATTTCTAAAACAGAGTTGACTTAGTAAAAGCACCGGGTCTAGCAGCTCTATACTTCATGCCAGGACTGTTTTTCAAAAGCTGTCCTTCTAAGGATTAGAGAAAAGAAGTAGCCTTCTTTCAGCCAGCTGACCATTAGTGTGCAGCAACAAGTGGGGGAGGGGCTGTGCAGCGTTACGTTAAACTCCAGTTGCTGTGAAGTTTTTTTTTTTTAGATCTCATTAGAGGAATTTTGAACTGTAGGAAGGATATCTGAGCCCATGCCTACCCCGAACTGATCCCAGCCTTTGGTAGCTAGTCTGGTAGCAGTTTCCACCTGAAACCTGAGGACTTCTTCCCGACCAAAGGCAACTTATCCCAAAGAACTCCTCAAAAAAAAAAAAGGTACCACAATTCTAGGTTTTTATGCACCCCTAGTGGTTAATATTGATTGACGCAATCTTTACATCTGTTAGCGTAGCCAACATGTTTGGTTCCAGCACATTATCTGCGTGAACAAGTTCTACAAAACCGTTTCGTCACAATCTTATATTGCATCCATTTATAAAAACTAGCTAAAAACAAAATTGCTGTGAAAAAATAGCCTTTTAGGGAGAAATGTAGGGTTGGACTTAAAGCTGGTAGACGACTCGTTTGCTTTTTCTCACCACAGACTGCCTCTAACACCTTCAGTCCATTTTACGAAGACAAAGCAGGTCGGTCTCTTCAAGTACTGTTTCCTTGCTCTTGCTCAAAAAGCAGCATAGCGAGCTGCGACCGGGAACCAAGGCCCTCCATGTTGCTCTGAATACACCTGTGGTAGATGTCCTCACTGAGTTTCGGGTTGCAGGACTGATAACGGTACTGCTGGTGGAGAGCCGGCTCGACAGCCCGGAACACATGCAGACCCGAGTACTTTACGAAAATGTCGTAAATGTCCAGGCTCTCGAGGATGTCCTCGTTCTCTTGGACGTCGGCCACCATCCGCGACCGCGTGGCCATGTAGTCAGAGTTGTAAAAGCACGCCTCGTCGAACGACCTGCGGTCAAAATGTCCCGCGTCCTTCACCAGATCCACGGCGGCGGGCCGTGGCTGGTTGTGATAGGTCACGTCGGGATTGTACTCCTGGAAGTGGACGGGGAAGAAGACTTGCCAGTTGTTGATGGAGTTCATGCGGCAGCGGTTCAGGAACTCGGCGTTGACGTTGGTGTTGACGTGGGCCAGGAAGAACAGCGTGTCCACCGGGTGTTTTTTCGAGATGATGTCCATGAATTTGATCTGGGACGGTATCTCCGTCTTGACACTTATCCAGGGGATCTTCACGGCGGGGTACTTTCGTTCGTACACGTTTATCTGATTCTTCACGTCAGCAAATATATCGTTGTGGTTGACGTGCTGAGCCTCCTCCGGGTCATAAATGAACAGAAACGTCAAGATTGCATTTTCACTCGTCTCGAAGGCGTTGGAGGCAAAGACTTCCAGGAAGTGGTTGACGTAGCTCCGGTCTTCTGCAGTAAGAGGGATAATGATGTGAACCCTTGTAGCTTCTGTGACATAGGGCATGGGAATGATCTCGATGAGGCTTAAGGGTCGCACCAGGTGGACTCTCTTGGTGATGGACCGGCCGTGACCTTTCTGATTAACGACCTCGAGCTGCAGGTCTAAGGTGTACTCCATGCCCCTGGTGGGATCGAAGCGCCGGTATCCATTAATCAGCTGCTGCTTCTTCAGATGTAAGGTGGGCATGTACTTTTTGTTCAGCTCCTCTATGGCTGTCTCTATGACGTCCGCTACGTCCATTTTATCAATGCCGCGCAGCTCACACTTAGGAGCACCGTCGATGCATGAGTAGATCTCCTCCTCTGTAAAATACTCCCATTTAAGAACTTCAAACCGAGATTTAGCCTCAAAAGGTGGATTGACGCCCAACGGCCACTGGGCGCTTCTGTTGCCTTCAAAAGCGAGCACGCTGACATTTTTGATCTCCGCCTGTGGACACACAAGGAGGGATCTTTTAATATACAACACTCATCCAACAATGACAGGTGCATCTTAAATAAATTTGTAATTGGCTGAAAAATAGGGCTGAACGATTTTTTTTTTCCAGTTTAATTTATCATGTCTTTTTAAACATATACAAACAATAAATCAACTTGTTTCCTCGCTGTGCAGATTAGTTGCTAAAAGACCCACAGCATCTAAACTCGGTGCAGAAATGATTGTGTTCTACCTACGATATATTTCAACCAAAATTGCATTTTTGACTTTTCTCTGCATTAACAACAAGCAACAAAAATGGCTTCTAAATAAAGATGTTTGTAAACAAGGACTATTTTAAACAAGAATTTTTAATGTTTCTATTAATCAGAATATTATTCAAGAGAACAGCTTTTAGTTGATTTGGACATCAATCCTTGTTGAACATAAAGTGCAACCAACAAGCAAGTCTATGTATTAAACTGATTCACCACTACTTAATGCTGTGGTAAGATTCCTGTAAGTTTCTGGCAAACAGTATGATTATAGAAACTCTAATACAAGTAATAAAATTAGATTATCTCACTACTGCAACTGTCTTCCCTTCCATGTGGAGGTAAACCCACTTTAAACATTTTACCAACACCTAATGGACGTGTCTAATTCCCTAATTGTTACATAGCCAAAAATTGCAGACTCTGCGATTTGGAAATTGCATTTTTTTAAATCGCGATTATATTGAAAATGCGATTAATTATTCAGCCCTACTGAAAAATCGTACATTATTTAGTATTTTAAGCATTGTGATACTGTAAGTCTCATATTGTTGTTCGGTAGAAGTTTTTAAATATGTGCTAACAGGCCTTGTTAATGTAAACTTGTGTCTCAATGAGACTACTTGAATAAAAAACGGTTTAATAAATAAAAATCTATTTATTTGAATAATTTTATTCTAAGGGAACACTGATTCACTTTGAGGTTTCTTTTCAGCCCATGAAAACATAAAAAGCTTTCAGTTTCATAGAAATCATTGCAAGCTTTCATGTTCTGATCTAGCCAACCACAGGGAGGATTGCTGAGTTGACAGTTTTTCCAGCAGAAAAGTCATGAATGTCCTTCACAACGAGAGTAAGCTACAAACGGTCATCGCTAAGTAAGCCTGCACTCTACAGACCCGCAATCTGCAATTGAACTAACAGAAAGTTGAGTGGAAGGAAAAAGTTTGATAGCAAAAGCTGCGGAATCGAGGTTTCTGCAAGTTTCAATGAGTTATAAAATATTTTAGGATTCTAATGAAATGAAACACATATGAACTGCAGGAAAAATTTTACCAAAAAAAAAAAAGTCAACTTAATAAATAGCATCTTACACATAAGAACTATTAAGATTTTCTGGAGGCAGAATAATCTTTTTAAGATTCACAGGGAAGGCCGAATGTCTTAGCCTGTGTTTTTTATAGCATAAAGCCGTAGTTCTCAAATAGTGGGGCACGCCCCCAAGAATAGCTTTACCTTTTTCCTTTTTTTTTCCAGATCATTTGGTCTGAACCTACAGTCAGTAGCATGACTAGAGGGTATTCTCACTAATCATCAGAGAAACGTGTTGGATTCTCTCCTTATATTCTTCTAGAGAGCTTTACTATTTGTTAAATTACATTTAATCAGGCGTATCGGTGGAAACCGGAAGTGGTTCGGCTGACACCGGAAGTGATATTTCCTCCATTAAAAGCTACTAGAAATGAACCAAATCCATCAGATTACTTCTCACTTACATTTCCATACATTGTCCAACACGGTGAGTTGATTTTGAACATTGTAACAGCTTGGAAGCATGTGGCATTCATTGGATTCATGGTTATTCAGTACATTACATTCCCTCTGGGATTATTAAAGTATTTCTGATTCTTATTCATTAGCACCTAGTTAGCATTATGCTAGCTGTGTTTAACAGTGTTAACAGTACAGTTTGAAACTGATGTCTCATATAATACGCTTTGCAAAAAGTAGTACTTAAAGGTAATTTAATTAAGTATACTTACGTATAATTTTTGGTTTATATTTGTTTTTATTGAGGGTTATAAAATACTAAGGATAGATGACATATGAAATCACTGGGCAATAAACAATCACTACAACCCGAACTGGTTTATATTATTCATAGCAAAACAGCTTCACTGCATTGGTAATGTAGCTATGAAAATGGGTTGATGAATAACATTAATAGACTCCTGAAAGAGTATAAAAGTTAATGTAACAGTAATTTCCCTTTAATATTAATTGCTTAATTTTATTTTTTGGCATTTTAGGTCTATTTTAGGTCTGTGTATTTTTTGATAAGGTTCATGCTTACCTAAATGTAACATGCCGTCTTTCCAGAGAGAGAATTTCCTGTGCTTAGTGTCATGATTTGTTTTGACTGGATGTGTCAGGCTAAAAAATCTTTCAGACTGTTGTAAATATCATATAGTTTAGAAAATGTTGCAATGTTAGAAATCTTTATGGAAAGTATTTAACTGTTATAAAATGTAAAAGTGAATCTGGGTAATCTTCAGAGGAACGTTTTCAATGCACTGAGAGAGAGAACAATAAAAGTGACGTTTCTAACCCATTTTGTTGGACTGGGGTGGCCTGAAATTTTTTTAATTCTTCAAAGAGGAGTGCAGCAGAAAATATCTGATAACCACTGGCATAAAGGAAAATCCAAATTGCTCCATCAGCCCTGCTACAAATGGACTGACTGGTTAAGGATGAAGAGCACTTGACTGTTGCTTTCTGGTCCAAATTTTACATCAAAGTAAACGTTGCATTTTATTTGGACATCATGGTTGCACAATCTGTGGGGAAGAGTTTGGAGGCACATACTCCAAATTGCTTGACGTCTATTGTGACGTTTCTCCATTCATGGATTATTTGGGGAGTCACGCTATTTGCTGGCATCAGTCCACTGAATGTTTTGTAAATTTCAGCGCAGACGTCCACTGGGACATTTTATACCACTTCGTGCCTCCCTCTGTTGATGAGCTTTACGAAGATGCTGATTCAATTTTCCAGCGGGACTTGGCACCTGCTTTAACGACCATGGTATCATGCTTGATTGGCCAGCAAGCTCCACAGTATTAAACCCCACAGAGAATCTATGGCAGGTCGTTAAGGGAAAGATGAGAGACGTCGGATTCCAACAACGAGGATGACCTGAAGGCTGCTGTCGAAGCATCCTGAGTTCCCTGAACGCCTCAGCGGAACCACCGGCTGATCGGCTTCATGTCACGCTGCACCGATGCGCTGATTCACGTCGTTTCAATGCATTTACTGTAGGCTGACATTTCTGTGTTGAAAATCATTGTTTGCTTGTTTTATGTAAGATCGTTATGCTTTGAGAAACTGAATTTTGGTTTTGCATCATCAAAATAAGCTGAAATAAAACTTGTGAAACATACCAGTTCGAGTGTAGTTAAATCAATCATTATAAAAAGACTCACGGCATAAACTGAAAAGCTGAAATGTGTTAACTTTCTGCTGATAGGCTAACCGACTGGGATGAACCCGTTTTGGCATTTCGCGTGAGGAATAATAAGATGAGAAAAGCCCAGATTGCATTTCCCGACTGACTCGCGGGTGATTTGTGACTCTTGGCAATCTGCTTACCTGCAGCTTAGCGATCTCATTGTAAGTCTTCTGGAGCTCGATCTCAGAGAAGTATCTGTGCAGCCGGTACATTTGCTCGGGGTCAGACACCGGATGAACAGTGAGGGCTCTCTTGAACTTCTCGTTCTGCTCTTTATTTGGATCAGAGTTTTTTCCGAGCTCGTAATGGTGGTACTCGAGTCCCTGTAAAAAAAAAGAAAAGAAAACAAAGAGCACTCTTCATGAGACGTGATGGCATGACGGAAACATGCCGAATGCTGTTCCAGGCCTGGCTGTTATGGAGCGTTACTTCCTTTCCAAACGTGTCGTGCCATCTAGACAGCGTATCGGGCTCATCTCCATGGGAAAGTTTGCTCACTGAGCTGAACCTTCGCAACGGTTCCACAGAAACAGACATTAACTGTGGGTTTGCCCTTCACACGGTCTTAAAAATAAAACTAGTCATGTGGCTGACAACATAAACTCACAATCACTAGCTAAAAAGCTTGAGTGATTAAAAAAAAAAAAACTATCTAATGAAGCCATTAAAAAAAAAAGAATGGAGGAACTGCTTAACTAAGCAACAAGGCCGCTCTATTACAAATGTTTGCCAACAGCTTACAGCCTGTAGCCCTACACTTAGTGAGGCATTGTCCGTGCTTAATTGGCATCAGTGCTCCCTTTGTACAGGAGAAAATGACGTCGGGCTCTGTGTTCAAGCTGTTTTCTCAGCCATTCCAGGCCTGTTAACTTCCCCCGGCCTGTCTCCTTTATCTAAGAGGCTAACTGGAGCTCTTTTGGCTCAGGGCACTTCAGATAGCCAAGTAACTCACTCTCAATTGTGCAATAAGATGGCTTGCAGCTCTGGACAGGAGCCAAGAAGGAGAATATGGGAGTAAAAGACATTTAAGCGTCTATTGGGTGAATCAACAAAAAAAAAAAAAAAAAAAAAAACAGAGAGAGCCTGTGTAAACAAGACAAAAGTCTTCCCATCGTTCCCAGATCTCTCTGTAAGAGCAACTAAATTCGCTTTAGCTACAACTCGCTGTGGATAAATATCTGCTCTGTTACAGATTTCTTCTGTTTTGGCTTCAAATGTTTCAGATCAAACTAATTTTAAGAGCAGACAAACATAACCTGAGTAAAAAGTCGTTTTCAGATGACGAATATATTCCCTAAATGGAAGAAAAAAAAAACAACTATCCAAACCAGTCTTACTTTGTGAAAATATTTCCCCCCACAAACGTAATGACTGGCTGTACCTGTTATTAGGTTACAGGTGCTTTCCAGCATTTAGGATAACTGTCAACGAGTCTACCTGGCACAACTCTTTAAATTCAGCCATACTAAAAAAAAAAAAAAAAAAAAAACTATAATCCAGGAGCTTTATCGTCATTATGTGTTACCATAATGACATTTTTGGTGAAGCAGACACCGGCTCAGAATGCACACAGTTACACATAAAACGCAGAAACAAGACGTATCTTAATTTATTTAATTTATTTTTTAAACAAGTTGATTGCACCACATCACTCCCTGAGGGGCCTAAGTGTGTCTATAGTCTTTAGCAGCTAATGAACTCATTTTCAAGTAAAGAGATTAAATAAATAGATCAGACAGGAGACTATAATACTGTGTAATAAATCTAGTAACAGAAGGATTTTTTTCTTTTGTGGACACGTCACAACGTCTCGATCTGATTAAAGCTACAGACAGTCACTAGACTACTCCAAAACTTTAAATTTTTCATTTTTTGAGCCATTCAAAGGTGGACCTGCTGTGGTACTTTGGATTATTGTCTGGCTGGATAACCCAAGTGTGTTTGAGTTTAAGGTTATGAACTAAAGGACGTTCTCCTTCAGGCTTTTCCATCTGAGACCAGAACTCATGATTACATTAATTATGGGAAGTTGTCTGGATCCCGAAGCAGAACAGGAGCACAGGACTATCACACTTACACCACTATGATTATGTTTTTCTCCTGGGATGCTGGGTTAGGTTTATGCCAGATGTGATAGGACTCTTATTTTTTTAACTTGTTAGACTATGTAATGTTTTCCCAGAAGTTATTAGCCTTTCGGTCATTGATGATTTTGCCAACTTTGAGAGAGGCCTTTTGTGTCCTTTTTGGTCAGCAGTAGTTTTGGCCTGGAAACACTCCCATGGAGGCCATTTTCCCCTGAATCTTTTTTTTTTTTGCACTAATGCCCTTTATTTTACAGTAGGCTGACAAGAAATGAGGTTGCGAGAGATTGAGCAAAGTGTGGCGAAAGTCCAATGGCCGGGACTCGAACCCGTAAAGGCCACATCAAGGACTAAGGCCCCCATACATGGGTCGCGTGCTCTACCCCTACGTCACCACCGCGTCCCAAGTTTTTATATTTAATCAGGTTATCTTTGTCTAAAATTAACATTTATTGAGTAAGTATGTGTAACAAAAAAGCAAAACAAAAATTAAGAAATCCATAAGGCTAGAAATACTTTTTCCACAACAATGAATTTTCACGTTTGTAAATAAAAATAAACCATTTAAAAAAAGTATTTTATTTTAAAAAAAAAAACTGCTAGAATAGAAGCAAACTGTGCTGAAAGACAAAAGAAAATGCCTGTAGGCACTAGGGACAAAGCTTGTTTGACCTTAAATGCTAATGACATTATAGGAGCAGAGCATGTTGACCCACAGGGGATTTTCACACCATTGAACCTAAGCTAACCTCTCAGCTGTGTCCCCGGTGCCTGTTTACCTATCCTGTAGTGCCCCGGGTGCTGCTGAAAGTTAAAGGGCACAGCCCCCTGCTCTCTAATATGAATACCATCTTTTTGCCAGAACCGTAATTATTCTTCTATATAGCTGTCTGTCAGTCTAAGTGGTGCCCCAGAGGCAAAGTAATCATTTCTACAGGGACTGTTGTGTTTTGCTTGAGAGGAAGAGCATCCCCCTGCTGCAGCTTGTCACCCAGCCGTCCCAGTTGACTCTTCTTCTTTGTGGATTCACATTCGTTTAAAACTAAGAACTGCTTCCTTTCATATCCTCTCAGCTTGAAACTTTTATGATCTAAGAAACAGATTTTATACATTCAAGGCCGCGTTGTATACACTGCAAAAAGGGAACTCAAAGCAAGTAAAATTTTCTTGAAATGAGTTTTACTTCATTTGAGCAGTTAAATAAGACTATTTTGCCAATGGAATGAGTATTTTTAACCTGTAAAATAAGATAATTAGATATCCTGCACCTGAAATAAGATGATGGAGATGAATTGTTCTTATTTCAAGTGCAAAAATCTTATTCCATTGGCAAATAATCTCATTTAGCTGCTCAAATCAAGGAAAACTTTCCCTTTTTGCAGTGTAAGCCACCTAAAACACTGCAAAAACAAAACTAAAAATAAGTAAAACATTTCTTGAAATTAGTGCATTTGTCCTTGATTTGAGCAGGTGAATAAGATTATCTGCCAATGGAGCAAGATTTGTGCACTTAAAATAAGAACAACTCATCTCCATCATTTTATTTCAGGTGCAGCATATCTAATTATCTTATTTTAGGGGTCAAAATACTCATTTGATTGGCAGGTCATCTTATTTACCTGCTCAAATCAAGGACAAATGCACTCATTTCAAGAAATTGTTACTTATTTTTAGTTGTGTTTTTGCAGTGAAGAGAGCTGAATGGTGATATATAAGCCAACTTACCTCATATTCACTGACACAGTTGGTGCCGGTGTAATCAATGATGCATCTTCCGAGCCACTCGTCCGGCCTGGAGCTCAGGATGTCATTCCTGCAGTTCTCCAGGAAGGGCTGTAGTCGTAGGAGTAAGCTGCGCGACAGGAGGTACCCGAATCCCCCGTAGCAGTACTTCCCCTCCATCTCCCCGCCGATGAACTCCTCGGGACTGCCCATGTACAGCTCCCGGTCCAGGCTCAGGTGCTCCACCAGCTCCCTGACCCTGTCGGCTTCCGTGTAGGCGTCGTCCTGGACGAAGTAGAACCAGTCGTACTCGTTGATGTAATGCTCCAGAACGTACCTGATGGTCTGAAACATGTTCCATATCAGCCTCTCGTCTCCGTGGGAGACCACGAACATGCCGTGGGGGACTTTGCGGTTGCGCGAGCCAGTGAAGAAGACCACGGTGTCCAGGTGGTGGCTTATGGTGCGGTTCACCGCTACGCCGAGAGTGTTGATGGTGTTTTTGGAGGTCAGGACTCCAACGAACAGGCGCTCTCGCATCCCAAGCTCCGTGCTAATGTATTTAGCCCTGAAAAACATGGCAGAGAGCTGCTGGATGAATACAGGTTATAGATGAAAATATGCATAAAAATAAACTATTTTAAAACTGCTAAAAGTTCCTGCTATGTTGTTCCTACTAAGGATGGACGATAATTCAATAACAATATATATCGACGATAGAAGAAAAAAAAAAGGTCAATAAAAGTTCAATAGAATGAAAGTTTTCCTTCCTTATGTGTTCTAGCCATGTAGATTAATATTACAGTCATTACATCCTCCTAACCAATCACAATGCAGACCCAGGAACCAAGCTCCGCCCCCTTCAAAGAGTTCAGAGAGCACACGTTCTTTTTTTCTTTTTGAAAAACTTGTAGTTTTGGTAAAAAGTTGGATGAATAAAGGGTTAACTTTGAATTCAGTGTTTGTGTGTTCTGTATCTAAAAATAGGTTGCCAAGCAACAGATCAAAATGGCCAGGGCTGCACTTAAAATGTGTTTTGATTTTGTTGATAATCATTGATATCGATCAATATGATTTCTATTTTATTGATGTGCTTTTTTTCCTATAGCATCCAGACCTAGCTCCTAAATCATTACTATATTTTTCTGACTATAAGTCACACCTTTTTTTTCATAGTTTGGCCGAACTTGCAACTTATAGTCAGGTGCAACTTATATATATATAAATTTTAAATGGTAAATCATGCTGACCAACATGAACCAAGTAGTAAACATTACCGTCTATAGCCACAAGAGGGCGCTCTAGGCTTGTGAAACCTATAAGCTGCTCCTGTACCACTTAAAAATTACATTAAACATTAACCTATAGACAACAAAGAATGAACACGTTTGTATGTTTTACTGTTTCAGTCTGGACACCCAACGCTCCGCAGCAGAGCGTTGCGTGGTGCAGCTTGAAAGGAAAGCCCAGACCGAAACAGAACCCTGTTATTGGGCTGTCTGTGAAGCTAATACCAGCTAGCGCTAGCTTACAGCTCTGTTGTCCAGGAGGTTTACAACTTTGCTGATGCTGCATATGAGCTTTTTGTTGCTCTGAAACGTCCGTGTCATACTGTTAGCTTAGCACGTAGCAGCGGTATGCTCAACGTACAACTTTCAGCATCAGGGGCCGGTACGCTGGAATGCGCTAACGAGAACTTTCCAGGTTTGAGTTGGTGGCTTGTTATGCTAATTTACTTCATTCAATCTCCCAGGTATGTTTAATATTATTCATCTGATTGTGGATGCAGCTGTGTAATTTAATAAGTTTCCATACCAGATTAAATGACCGTTTTTAGTCTTGGATTGTATGAAATAAATGTCTAAATTTGTATGGTCCAGTGCAACTTATATGCTTTTTTTCCTCTTTATGGCGGATTTTTTGACTGATGTGACTTATATTCAGGAGCGATTTATAGTCCGAAAAATACGGTAAATCCATTTTATTTGGATGCACAAGAAAGTACTGGAGTGAAAAGACTAGCAAAGCAATGTCCCTTCCCAACTTATTGTTGTGCATTGCCTGTCAGCTGGCTGAAAGGAGACTACTATGCTTTTCTGTCTTAATAGAAAGACAAATTTAGCAGTTTGATAGCAATCCCCTTCATACAAGCACATGCATAGAAATTAAAGAACTGCACTGCTGGTCAGCTGGCTTAAAGAAAAAAATGACGATCAGCATTGCATATTCTCGCTCTTGAGTGTCAATAACAAATTTTGCCAGTTGAAGGAACTCTTAATATCTTTCAATCCCACTTTTATATAGATTATAGAGCTAGATATAACTCATTGATTAAGGGGATTATAATTATAGAAAAGAGAAGGGCGGGAAATGTGGGCTAGTTCCAATTGAGATTACAACTGTAAACTTCCCTAGTATCATGCAACCCTAATGGAGTTAAATAGATATTTTCACATAACATTGTTGTAACACTATTTAATGTGTTGCATTAGTTTAGCAAAAACAATAGGTTTTGCTTTTTGAGTTTAAAATTTTAAAATCTAGATCAGAGTTAATGTTTTTATTTCACATTTTTGCATTAATGACACTAATTTGTTGTACTGTTGCCTTGCAGCTAAAATGTTCTGGGTTAAATCCCAGCCTGTGCATGCATGGGTTCTCTGCAGGTACTCCAGCTTCCTCCCACAGTCCAAAAACATCACTGTCATGTTAATTGGTCTTTCCACATCGCCCATGTGAGTGTGTGCGTGCATGGTTGCCTGTCCTGTGTCTCTCCGTTCCCATGTGATGTATAAGTAGGTTGGTATAAACAATGGAGGGATGGACTTTTACAATAATACCCTAAAACTGTAATATTGTAACTCAAGGTTATCATACCATGAGAATCTCAGACCGACCAACGCCTGGTTGTCGAAGGCACAGAAAAAACACAAAAGTATCCATGTTACAACAGAAGAAAACAGGCTGGATCACCGTGAGAACAATTGTATTCAGTTTATTAAACCCAGAAAAGTAGGTTGACTGATTAAATCAGTTTCTACTGAAATTCTAGATGTGTCTGTTTGTGACACACAAGGAAACACAAAGAAAAAAAAATCAAAGGATTGCTTCTTCAGGAAATTAAGCAGGTAAGGACTTGCAACATGATTCATCACAACCAACAGCACAACGTGACTATTTTCCCCCCTTTCTCTTTTCATGACATTAGTGAAGACCCATGCCAATCTGATCATTAATGTAATAATAAAGCAACATGATGTGCAATTAGTAACATTTAATATACTCCGTGTCTCAAAAGGGAAACCTTTCTACTTTTATCGGTCGGGTGTTAAAAATTACTACCTGTAATAGCTTTTTCATTAGATGACTGACAAACGTAAATGTAACTTAATCTCATTTGAGGATACATTTACGAAAAGAAAATGTTTTCCCTACCTTTTCCCCCTCTTTTTTAAAGATCATGAGCTTAATCATTGGTAGTGCTGGTCTTTTTCTGGTAAGACGTGGAGCTGTCTGCTGAGGGACATTATTTTGTACCAAACATGCATCAAGTCGTCTTCCATATCCTTTTTACAATTGAAGATACTTTTCTAGATTCTACTCATGCCGTACTGTAAAGAAAGTTGGTTTTATGACTCCAATAAATAATAACTACCAGCAGTAGGACACTCAGGTTATTCTGGTTTGATCAGAGGCCCTAGTCTGCCATATTTAAATTGGAGTCAGCAGGTCCAAATGGAAATGGAGTGTTGTGCAAAATATTCCTCAAATAATACAATTATATGTGAAATTTGAGCCTTTCATGGTTGTTTATCTCCATAAAAAAAGATACAATAGAAAGCTTAAGTAATCAGTAAAGGTTTAAGTATTTGCTTTTAAAGCAGTTTGCTTACAGGTAATTGGGGCAGGTTGACCCAGAACAAATAGTTAGATGCCACCAACTATTATTCTAAAACAAGCCTTCGCTTGTACTTTAAAAGGGATTCTAAAAAAAAATAACATCTTCAATTTTAGCAACACCTTCTCCTCAACATGAGGACTATTTCAAGGAACTGAAATGAAACCCAGCCACTTTTGGGAGTGCGGGATAACATTCAAACAAGGTCTCCATCCACAGTTTCTTGGAAATGTTTGCCTGCTTATGCAGAAGGTGTAAGTCAGATATCCTTCAGTGTGTGGGCACACAGTGGCACCTTGTCAGCCTCAGCCTCAGCCCTCAGGCCTGGTCAGTACTGATAAGCAGGAAACATCTCAAAGTCAGACACTTTGCTTCATATTTTAATTAGACTTTGGACAGATACTATAAAGTGTCTTGTAATAGTTACTACCAGCGGTGGAAACAAGGGTGGGGTGTGTGAAAGGGGTGGTGGGGGGAGTGGAAGTGGCCAGTACAATTAAGGAACTGTTGTGAAACACATTTGACACTTGCTGATAAGATAATTGATTTCTTTTTTTAAAAACGGGTGGCGAGCTTTATCTTTATTTCAGAACTTAACTACAGGCTTTGGAAAAAGACTCGAGCAGCATGTTTGTTCCATACCACAATTTTCTGTTGCTTTTTTTTTTAAATGATGAAAATACATAAGTTTTAGAATAAAATAGAATAGAATTAAATTTTATTGTCATTGCACTGTCACAAGTACAAGCAACGAAATGTGGTTTTGACATGACTTACATTAGTTTAACGGATTCCTGTTAGCAATGAAGTCGGGGGTTATTGCAGAATGTTTAGCCCAACAGAACTGTGTAAAAAGTGCAACAAGGATGTTCTAGAGCAACATAAAAAGGGTCAGTGAAGCTCTTGAACGTGCATCAGACGTGCAACATGCTAGGTGTTATCAGCTTGACTAACGGCCCTCTTCAAGCTGAACTATTTTAAGGTTGAAATGTAGAAGGCCATAGAAGAAGGGGGAAAAAATCGTTTATACTTGTCACAGACATAGTTGCAATATTCACCATAAACACAAGGGGGCAGTACTCAACATAACAAGCCGAAATGCAGTAAAAAGAGAAAAAAAACAGCTGACGTTGCACTTCCAAAATAGCCATGTGCAATATTGTATATTCAAGATTAGTATTATTGAAGAATAGTAGGTGCGTTTATGGCAGCTACACGGAAAATAAACTGTGGGCTAGAGAGGTAGAAAAACTCGGCATGTTTACCCGTTGCACAAAATAAGGCTGTGAAGCCCATATGGATCTTTTTTTAAATCACACAGGTGAGGACCCTGGTATTGTTTTGTTTTAAAAAGGATGCGAGTT
This sequence comes from Fundulus heteroclitus, assembly GCF_011125445.2. Classification (NCBI taxonomy): domain Eukaryota; kingdom Metazoa; phylum Chordata; class Actinopteri; order Cyprinodontiformes; family Fundulidae; genus Fundulus; species Fundulus heteroclitus. Next base: position 33,942,525 of record NC_046367.1, on the reverse strand, counting down.
GAGGGTATGCTTTCTCTAAAATATCAGATTTCAACAGTAATATTTGTGACTTTTCAGCATTTCCCAGGAGGTTGGAAATATTTTCAACATCAATTTAACTACATCCACTCAGACCCAAAACAAGATTTTTAAACAACTTTGTACAGAAAATAACAATAATTGAACAGAATCCATTTTTGTTGCCAATTTTTTAAAACTTCCAAGCTCAGATAATATCTCCCCCAAAGGCTTCTTTTTTTTTGTTATTTCTAAAAAAAAAAAAAAAAAAAAAAAATGATGTTTAAAGGACTATAAATTAAAACTAAATTATGAATATGTGTTAAGAACTTAAGTAAACAAACCCATTCTTATGAAAACATTGTCAAAAAAAATAAGGCAATTTCAAATCCACATTTTCATCCCCAAGGAAAGCGACATTTAAAGTGTTCCTGAAAGTTCAAAGCTCTTTTAATACTTTGTTTTCAGATTTATTTATTTTATTTATTTATTTATTTTCATAGGCCCCAATCTGGTCACCTCTGGGAACGCCCCTGGTTATTACATAGACAAACTTTATCTACACATTCCCAAGGTACGCTTGAGCGAAATTTCGTTGCAAGGCTTCGAGTAAAAACAGAAGACAAAATAGAAAAGTCATAAATATAAGTATCATTTGTCAGGAATGTAGCAGCAAACCTAAAATAGACCTTTTACGAAACGGTTTTTATCTTAATAATCCCATAATTACAGGCCAGACTGTGACACCTGTATTATGTGGGATCCGACATGATCGAGCATCATCTAGCCCTTCCGTGGAGCTACATTACAGCCCCTGTAAATTTATTTGAAGAAATAATTTAAAAATTATGAATGAACCGTGACCCTGAACTGACCTGAAAACTTTCTTTGGAGCGCTCGGCTGGACTTGTTTGTATGGGACTATTCTCGGCTCGAAATCCTCTTCGGACTCCACGTCGGTGCCAGTGGAAATGGAGTTGGGCTTTCTGGCTCCTTTGAGGAGTCCATCCTGACCCGACGCCACATCCTCGCCCTCCTTCCCCTCCAGGGGACACGCTTCTTCCGTCCAGCTAACGCTCAGCAAGCTCAGCGTGAAGCCCAATGAAATGCCGATCACCACCGGGCCGAGCGACCGCAGGACAGAAATAAACACTGAAAATCTCATTTTGAACGTCGTGCTCTCCCGCTGGCGTCTGTCGGACGGGCCCGCTTTCCGGTGGCCGCTCAAACGGGCTGGGACGGGACGGCTCGCTTGCTCATCAAGTCCGAAGGGAGCCAGATGCGCCCGAAGTGGGTCTATAGAAAAGATGCAGCTTCTTCCTTAAATTCTACGCAGGACTGTTACGTGTCAGTGTCTGCTGCCTGGCTCCTCCCCCTCCCGGCTGGGTGTTAGGATCATGGAGGCGGGGCGGCCGGCTGCGCGGGCGGAGGGATATCAGAGTGAAGAGCCCTACGGACGGCAGGTAACGGTCACCGAAAGGAAGACACATCACCCGCGTGCCCAGCAGGTTGCTCCGCGGCTGTCAGCTGGCTCACAGAGACGGTGTTACTTTTTCACATGTTGTCACGGTTTCTTAGGGTTAGTGTATATCAGTCAAGTGTTTCCCCTTTTTAAAAAAAAAACTTAAAAATCACACACACAAGTTTCAATATATATCGCTTCGAATGTGCAGAACTTTTTTTTCCACGTTACTGCTGTCAACTTTAATGCATTTCATGTGCTTGTCCAACATAAAGTAGCCAGTGCAAAATTGTGAAGTGAAAATACAAAGGATGGAAGATGAGCTTCAGATTTTTTTTTCCAGGAAATGTGCCATATCTTATTTACATATGGTTCCCATGGCCGTAACATATTTTATTGCAATCGCAGGTGCAAATCTTCTTAGGTATGTCTGCCAGCTTTGCACATGCATCCAAGGACTGTCATTTCTCCCCATTCCTTTTTGCAAAATAGCTCATGCACTATCAGACTGAATGGAATGTGCCCATGAAGAACAATTTTCAATTATTGGTACAGATTCTCTGTTATATTGGACTATTGACTTTCATTGGACGAAAGCGGTAAATAAATATGCTTTGCTCTAAACCAGGGTTCTGCAACCTGTGGCTCTAGAGCCACAAGTGGCTTTTTGGACGTTCCACGATGGATCTTAACAACTTTGGCTAAAAATTATGACTAACCATATAATATTTTAATATAGATATAATAACACAAGTTTTTATTAATGGAACAGTTGCATTCGATTTCCACACCAAAATGAACCTTACAGTACCAATGATGTACTGTACAATAAAATAAAAAATTAAACAAAATTTTCCACAGAGAAACATCCGTAGCCCTAGCGCAAAGTGTATCCAACCTCTTTTTGCAAAGATTTTATGATTTTCTTTATTTTGCAATCTAAAAATATAAATAAAACTGTGGTTCTTCAAAATGGCAACAATTTTTTTGTAGAAGATATTTGTAAAAAACAAAATAAAAAGATACACGGTCTCTTTTCTAAAGGTCATAATGGTCTAAACCATTCTATTTTAGCTCTGGTTATATGTTTAGCATCATCCTGCTGAAAGGTGAGTTCAAACAGGTTATTTAGGTTTACCGAGCTCTCTATTAACTTTTACTGCTTTTATGAACATTGTAAAGGAAAAAAATCCCTGCACCATGATGCTGCCACCACTGTGTTTCATTACAGCGATGGTGTGTTCTGGGCGATGTGTGTTAGCTATTTTTTTAGTCTTGGCTGGCCCCAAGCGCAATTTTCAACATGTTTTCTTGGTGTCCTGCGTATGTGACTCCTGGCAAATTACAAACAGGACTTCTTATTGTTTTCTTTTGACAGTGGCTTTCCACTTCCATGAAAGCCTGATCTGTGGAGTGCATGACTAATTATTGTCCTGTTGACAGATTTTCCCATGTGTGAGGGATTTCTGCAGCTCCTTCAGAGTTGCAATGGGCCTCTTGGCTGTTTCTCTGATCAATGCTCAGTAAGCTTGGCTTACTTTAATTTGGAAGTCAAAAATGGGATCAGGAACTGACAAAAAAAACCCAGTATGATGATGCAGCAGCTGCTAAATTTGCTCATAGTTTTCAAGGAACTGAAAGACCAGCTAATAACACATGCTAACATTGCAGTATTTCTCAGGGTGCATTCAAATACTGTAATGGTAATGTCACAAACTTATGTTTATTATTATTTACACGAGTGATTTATTCTTTTAAATTGCAGGTCCAAATACATAATGTTTTACAGCCCCATTTGCTGTCTTTTATGTACATGGCAGCCATATTGAATTTTGAGGTCAAAGATTGTTGAGAAAAAAAAATTCTATTTCAGGATTAAGAGTTCTGGGAGACTGCAATTGATTTTTCTAACGCACCATAATTAAATAATCATTCAGAGCAGTTGTGATGGTGTAGAGGTCTTAAGAAAAAAAGTGAAACCCTTTCTGAAGTGTGAGTTCGAGAGATTTCACACCAAGCCTAACATGGAAATCTTTTTTATTATTTTGTTTATGCACTGTAGAGTTACATTATTAACCTGTCTATTAATACTTAACTACTTTCTTAGTTCTAAATCTATCAGTGAACAGATTCCTTCACTGTTTGATCTGGTATGATTCTCAAATTGTACCAGAAACTCATCTTTGAACTGGAACACAGTTACACTGGGTTTGGTTTCCTTCCTTCATACAAGCTCTAACTTCCAAAAAAAAAAATCACAAAATTAATAATTTAAAAAAATTTCAACTATTTTCACCAAATTGTTTACCCTAATTTAATAATCCCAAATTTCAATCAAAATTTTACTGTTATGGAAATTATCTCTTTAAGGATATCTAAAATCAAGTAATATGGAATCATTTTGCAAGTTGTAATTAAACAGGAAAAAAATGCCATTTCTCCAAGAACTATTAATAGGATTTTACTTTACATGTGTAAATATCAACAGAAGTTTGCTCTATTTTATCAAAAGTGTACCTTTGTCAGCCTGCTGTCAAATACTACTTCTCAATCTCCACAGATTTCTTTTTGGGGGATAAATGAACCTTTGAAAACCTCAAACAAAATTCAAATTGACATTCTTGAAAAAAAAAACTTTTGTCAATTCAGCTAAATATTATTTGTGCAGTTTAAATGCCACAGATTTATTAAATTTTTATTACATGTACCATTAAGAGTCGTTGATAACAAGCAAATAGATATTTTGAATGTGTAAATTCAAAGTTGAAAAAGTAACAGTGATTTTTACAGCACTTTGTTTTTAACTAAAAATATGCTTTTTGGGAATAATGCTGCATCCCCTTTACCCTACTGGCCCTCACAACTGCTTAACACTGACACGGATTAATACTGTGCACTATCGTCATAAACCTTAATCCTCCAATCTTCTTGAATTGTGATGCACATGCCTGTAAAGAATAATTCAATCTGGGTTTAGTTAGTTTGTTTTGCATCGTTTATAATTTTTTTAAAACATATTTTGTCCAAATGGTTGCAATTTACAGTGTAATTCAGTGTTTGTTTTACATAAACATGCTGAATGTTAGAGATGTATCTATAATGACTACATTAATATACTCAGATACACCATATATTGTCTCACAGCAAGGAACATGTTATTAGCAAGCCTCTCTGTGAAGGTTTTCCACCACAGCTGGCTCGTAGTCATACTACTGATGATTAGCTTTCAGCTCTTCCACCTGGCTCCTTCTCTTCTCTGTGTGGCCTCTGTGTTCCTCACCCAGGTGTCGGGCGCAGAATGCTTTGTGTGTGGATCATTCAGCTGCATGTCTTTAAAGTCTTCTCCCCCATTTCAAACTGAGACCTCCCTTCTCCCTCTCTCTGGGAACCTCGACCCTCAACGACTGATGAGGATCAAGCGGAAAATCAGAGAAGTCCCTGTTGCCAACTTACTAGACTTCAGGTTCCTTCATCTTTGTCACGCTTCGTCTGTGTTTATATTAAGAGCTAGAGAGGCTCTTTAAACAAGTTAAACAGCCTGATGTGATTCATCGTTTCTTCTAGTGGCGAGATTGTGAAAGGTGCCTCAAACTCATCGAGTACTTTCTTTGCACACAGTTGACTGAAGTCACAGTTAAACCCGTACAATGGCTAAGTGTTTGAATGAAGGACAAAGACCTGTAGAAATACACTTTATTGTGTTTAAAGAGGGCGACTTGTTTAAATAAAACTGGTTTATTTACTTCCAATCATGACTAATGCTCCTATCTACAAAACAGCCAACTGGAAATATACAAAAATACATAAAAATATCCTTGGTGAATTGTAAGTGCCTTTTGCATGCTGGGTGCATTTTAGGCTATTTACTCTTTGATTGAAATGCTTAGTGCAGGGGTCACCACCATGTAGTCCCCGAGGACCACATGTGGCACCTATGAGCCTGTTCTAAAAAAAATAAAATAAAAAAAACACACACACACAATCCAATAGTGAGCTTAATCTAAAACTTTATTATATTCTCCATTACTCTTCCTGTTATTCACACTTGCATTTATATAGATTTAAAAATGAAAACGTCTATAGCAAAGCATTAAAAATGTGTTTATTTTACATAAAGTTATGAACTCTGACTCCTTTTAGATCTAAGGTCAGTTGTGGTAGCCTTTTGTATCACCCTGTACCAATGAAGTAGCTCTCAATTTTCAAAAAGCTTGATGACCCCTGGTTTCGTGCGTATCTGTTCTCTTCTGCCCTCTAGCGGCCTCTAAAAAACACAACACAAGAGAACTGAAATTCAGCAGGACAGAGCAAAAGCTGAAGAAGTTACTTACATTTTCCGTTGATTAAGAGCAGTTTAGGGGCACCAATATTGTCAAATTAATGTTGGGATTCAAGAATAACAATATTAACTTTTTATTTAAAACTATGCAAACTTTCTTATAAAATGTACATATAAACCTTTCTAAGATTTACATGATTTAGATTTTCAAAAGCAAAACAGAGCAGTGTTTTTTGTCACTTTATTTGGTGTGCAATTGCAAATTGTAGAAATGTGCACGTTTATTTCTACAGTGCTAGGCAAAAATGTGAAACGGAAAATGGACAGAATAGAGCACAACTGCAAATCTATTGAGACATGGACACCTGAAGTGACAGGATGGGCAAAAAAAGCTTTAATCTGAGAAGCAGGATTGCGGTAACTCTGCAAGAGCTGCAGAGATCCACACCTGAGATGGGCAAATGTGATCACAGGATATCTGTTAGTAGTACACTCCACAAGTCCGGGCTTTATGGAAGAGTGGCAATCAGAAGCCTATCGTTGAAAGAAACCCGAAACGTGTCACGTTTATAAGTTTGGCATGCCATGTAGGAAATAGAGCAGCGTGTGAAAGAAGGGTGAGATTAGACCAAGGGTAAATTTTAGGCCTACAGACCTACAGTGGCACGGTTTACGTGAGACGTTTTTATGGCAAAATGGCTCAATGAGAGCCAGACCTAAATCCAATGGATATTTTTTTTTTTCAAAATTTGGAAAATCACGTTCAAAGGCATTTTTTGACTGACCTTGTGCTATTCAACATAGAAGAATCAGTAACAATCGTCCATCTCCAGGTGTGAAAAGCTGGCAGAAATATATTCCTAATGACTTGCTGATCTAATTGGAGTGAAAGATGGTTCTACAAAGTACTCTCTCAAGACGGACTGAACACAAATGCGCACCACATTTTTTCAGATTTTTTTAAAATTAGAAAGCCATGTATAGTTTTTTTCTACTTCACCATTATGCATGCCTTTTATGTAAGCCTAATACATACAAACAAAATAAAGTACAGTTTGTGGTTATGCTATAATGAAATGTGAAAAGGTATGAATACCTTTACTAGTCACTGTATATTTCCGTCTTTCATCACAACCAGATGAGCTAAATTTAGCAGCAACACTGCATGCACTTACATTTTGTGATCATGTCTAAGTAACAATCAATACAGCAAAGTTGATGCCAGTAGCTATATTTCAGTCAGCAGTTAACAGTTCTTGCCTGTTATGTAACTTCCTATGGAGCTAAAAGAGTTTGAACGCGTTCAGTTCTTTCCAAACAGGGCTGTGGAAACCTTCACGGAAACCTAGTATTATCAAACACACAGTTGTTGCATAGAAATAGCCTTGTGATAAAAAAAGACTTAGACTTAGACTTAGACTTAGACGACTTAGACAACTTTATTTGTCATTTTGTATGCACAGAGTGCATACAGAACAAAATTTCATTGAATACAGCTGGTAAATTACAGTGAAAATTAAATTGCAGTATAAGGTGCAGCAGTGATTTAAAAGTAAACAACTTAAATGTAGACAATGCAGGAGAAGTCACAGTGTACAGGTGAGTATTTTTAAAACCATTTGTATGTGCAGGATTGATTGTGCAAGAGCATTTGTGTAAGAATACAGCTTGTAATTTACAATATATTTAAAATACAGTATAAGGTGCAGCACTGATTTAAAAGTAAAACAATTGAAATGTAAACAATGCAGGAGAAAGTCACAGTGTACAGATGAGTATTTAAAAAAAAACATTTGTATGTACAGAATTTGATTGTACAAAGGGCATTTGTGCAAGAATGCATTTAAAAACTAAGAGTTCGGCAGCATCTGTAATGCTGGATGGAGATGCAATGATGCAAAATGTGCAAATATGCCAATGTTGTGCAGAGTTTATGGGTTATAGTTCAGCAAGTTCAGCAGCAGTTCAACAGGTAGGTCCAAAGCACTAAAAAGTAAGGATAAATGGTCATCAGGGCTTAAGTTCTGATACTGCAAATCAAACATGTCTAATTAAAATTTTTAACTGCTCGTCCACTCCACAACACTGCAACGGTTTCCACATTCATTCTTAAAGCCAAATTGTTTGTAATCCACTTTATAGATATGGATTATCTCCATTGACAATCTATGTTACTATTCTTGTGAGCTGTTTACAACAATCTACATTTATAGATGATTTTTCTATGTTTTTTTTTCTTATGTTTACATACAGCCCTTTAAATTGTCTTGTCACTGAAATATGCTATTCAAATACAATTGCCTTGCCAACCCTGTGGCTGCAGCTGACCTAAAATCACAAGCAGAGACAGTCTGTGAGAGGCTAAAACCAGTGCTTACTTCTACCGCCTGAAAACAACTTCCATCTGTAAAAACGTGGTTATATCTTATGCAAATGATATTGCATTAACCTTTAGAAATTAACACATTTGCATTGAGTGGTTATTTACACAGAAGCCGATGATCATTGACATGGAGAATAAAGGTTGGACGTAGGAGACCACTAATGATCTTCCTGATAAACACAGACTGAGAACGTAACATATAAACCATCTCTAGTCTGAGTGACTAATTAATAGAAAAGTAAGCGAGTGTAAAAAAACAAGAACAGGGTAATTTAAACTGCTACAATGTTTTTGCTTTTTACATTTTACTGTCATATGATATAAATCTGTTCTCACAGGAAGATCATTGGTGGCACATCACCACCTATCTATGTTTACTACTCAAATAATAATCCACTTCTGTGTCAACACAAAAGTGATTACGGTATAAATGTCCATAAAATAGTAATTGCATAAACCACTGTCAGACAATTGATGTTTGACTTGTCCGTTTTCTTTCAGGGCCCTCTCAGAGTCTAGTCTGGATTTACACTAAATCAAAACGCAAGGAAGACTTTAACCTACTGTAACCTTTAAATAAAACTGCAACTCAAAACAATGGCGCCACCTAGGGGTGGCCAGGGGGTGACCACGGCCACCCTGTGCCATGTCTTGGCCACCCCACTGGCCAGTGTAAATTGTAGTAGCATCAGTTTAGCATTTCCTCCCATTATGCACAGCCAGCAAGGCAGCCGCTCTTCTTGACCTTCTATCGCACCTTTATCTGTATCTGCCAGTGTATCTACAGTACTTTCCCCTAGTAATTGTTTTGTTTTGTCAATAAATGAATAAATGTGCACCTTATTCCTAATGTAATTACGCAATAAAAAGGAATTGTTGTTCAACTCAAAATGTTAACTGTACAGTTATTGGTCTATGCACATTTGATCATTAGTAACATTAAAAATCAAACAATAAACCAAAATATATTAGCAGGTGTTTACTTAAGTCTTTAAGATAGTTTTCTACAGGCAGCTTTACTACAACAGTAGAATACAATCCTGAAATCATGGCTTTTAGTTTTAGTGTGTCACACCAAGAGTTTAAATGAAACATTTCTGGACGCGCTACTGACTCAAAAATCCCCACTGTCGGACCTCCACAGGGGTGCGTGTTTGCTGCTGGCCGGGCATGCATTTATATCACTGAGCTATATAATACACTGGATTGCTAATAGCCCGCTGTTAGAAGGAGTCGCTTTGAAGCCACCAGCCGCCATATTGGTACTCCCTATTTTCCTCCAGTAACTAAGGAATGTTCAGGGGGTGCTTAAAAACTTTTAAAATGTCAAATGCCATATACTTTTATGTTATGTTCTAAAACTATCAAGTACTGAGAAAGTCATGTGCTGAAATGTTTTGCATGTTATATATATATATATATATATATATATATATATATATATATATATATATATATATATATATATATATATATATATATATATATATATATATATATATATATATATCTATAGATATATATATATAATATCTATATATATATATATCTATATATAGTATATAATATCTATATCTATATATATACATACATATCCATATAACAATATACAAAAACATTTATATATTTAATATGAATAACATGGTAAAATATTTCAGCACATAATTTCCTAGTTGTTAAGTGTTAGTACATCCACTGACTGTAGAATTACCTGTGAAACGTTTTCACTCTGCCAGAAAACTGCTTGTTACAACCAAATCCTATGGCATTCTGTGAGAGTAGGGAGAAGCAAGATGGCGGCCAGTGACTTCAGTTTTTTTGGCAAAATTAGCAATCCAGTGTATAATATAGATCAGTGATTTTATACCCATACCTTCTAAAAATCCTGAACCCTCCTTTTGAGTTTACCGCTGCGTCGAATCTCCCGTCTCCCACGTTTCTTTCCGCTCATTGAACGGCTCACATTAGGTGTCCTTTCAGCTGCCTGAAGAAAACAATATTTCCGAGCATCGGTATCAGCAGCTTTACGACGTCTTGCGTCCTTTAGTGGCGGGGTACTTCTCTTTCGCCATTTTTCAGCTTGTAGCTCGGCTTTAAATACTGTCTTTTTTTTGTTAGGTTACTTTCAGTCAGCAGCCTCCCTACGGGTGTTTTTGAAGTACCGTAATGGAGTGTCGCATCTTGTCCATCCAGAGTCATGTTGTCAGGGGTTACGTAGGGAACAAGTCAGCAACATTCCCGTTACAGGTGAGTAGAAATACATCCTGTTGTCAGACCACCGTTTCACGACAAGAAAGCGTTGAGTTTATGGGCCAGGAAGTGGCTGGAAACTTGCTTGATTTGCGTTTGCGCGATTCTTTTTTTACATTTACAGAGGCGTGATGTTAAACCTTGAACTGATGTGTGTAACGACTTGAGACAACACGGCCAATTTGGACAATTATGACAGATTCACAACCGAGGGCTGTACTTAACGCTAGAATGCATGCTGTGTGGTGTTTGATAGGGTTATTATCATTAATAATTCAGGATAATAATAATTCAACCCCACACACAACAAGACACGGACCCTTTAAGTTTAACTTGCGCAAGGGGAGATAGGCTGTGGGATCCCACTGTATGACCACACCAGGCAAAGCAATCTCCCACCAGCTTCTCCGCTTTGCAGACTTTGTTTTATTGCATGTCGAAGTGCAAAATACATGTGCACCAACTTCTGTTGACGAAGTGGAAGGTGTGTGAGTGAGTATGTGCCACAAGACAGTCACAACATTGTTTGCAGTTTAGGACAAAGCTCTTTCAAAGATTATAATCTCAAAGCAGGAAATACAGAGACTCCTTTTGGAAAACTGCCTCTGTCAGCAAATACCTGTCATATGCATGAGAACAATAAGTAACAAATGTAATTTAGAGCAATAAAACCTTAACATCAATGATAATAGTTGTCTTCCTGACAGTATTGGACGTATGAGACATGGCTCTTTGATAACTGCATTTATTAAGTTGAACTTTTAGACATTTTTGTCTCGTTAAAACTTTTATCATGTTTCATTGGGATCTTATCTGATAGATAAACTCAAAGCAGTGCAAACTGTGAGGTGTGGGTGCAGCTATAAATGGTTATGAGAGTTTTGTTTATTTTTCAAATACAAATCTGAAAAGTGTGGAGTACATTTGGATTTGACTCCCTTGAGTTAATGCTTTGTAGAACTACATTTTTTAACCTGTCCTTGTTGCCGAAACAGCCCTTGGTCTTTGTGAGGCTTTATGCTCCCTAATGTTCACTAACAAAGCTCTGAGGCCTTCAAAGAAGAGCTTTATTTATATTAACAATATATTAAATACCCTATACTAGTAACTTGACCTCTGTAGGCAGTTGTTTGCAATACATTTTATTTTGGGGAAGGTGATCACTGTAAACTGAAAGTGACTTAGTTGGACTTTTCCATTTTAAATGCCAGAAATAGATATTTATAGTTCTGCTTTTAGAGTCTGAGCCGTACTAAAGTTGATCTTTGAGTCTCTCAAGGCTAATTGGACCAAATACATTGTATTTCTGTGCATACTAATTAGAGATTTTAGTGTAAATCTTTAAGCTCTTCAGTTTCTTGCATCTATTAAATAATGCGGAGCAGCAAACAGTTTGAAAGGAATAACAGGATTATGCACCTCTATGGTGATTCCCAGTCAGCCATTAACTCAGAGCTAATCGTTTCATTGTGATGTCTAACCTTTACCTAAGTCTAAAACAATTAATAGTATTTACATGTCAAATGCATCTGAAACAGGACAAAGTCAATCGTAGAGCTGATGGAGGGCTGGAGAGATTAATTTACTGTATGGTTTGTGTTTGGCCTCTCTGGGAATCTCCTTTTGGACGGAAAACAGAATTTGATCCTGTGCCCTTTTTTCTTCTCATTGTTCAGTGAAATTAAGACGGCTAGTCGGGTCAGCGTTTGTGGAGATGTTATTGTTCTCCCTTTTCACAGCTGCCTCATTCCTGTTTTTCCAGGTGCTGGGCTTTGAAGTGGACTCCATCAACTCTGTGCAGTTTTCCAATCACACAGGTTGGTTCTGTTTGTTCAGAGTAGATCGTAATGCTTTCCCTTTCAGAGCTGCTTTACAGATTTCACCAGTGAATGAATCATTTCTAGTCAAAGAAGAAGCGAGAAGTCGTCTTTTTTTCCTGTTAATGTGTGCCAGTGTGTTAACACAGTTGCTCAGACGAGATCAAGTTTTACTGGATGCCTCCTTTTTTTTTCCAGCTTTAGTTTTTCATACATGCTTGGAGGGAAAAAGTTAGCTAAGACCTGAGCCTACACCATATGCTGATTTAAAAATTACCTGATCATCTGTGGTCATCTGTTAAATACAACAGGTGGCTTTGGTAAACAAAATGAGGATTTTTAGCACATTTTTAAACAGATATGCAAAATGCGTATTCATTATGTATGAAAAGCACCAGCATACTACAGACTATTTCCAAGAATTAAGGGGAAAGGTTAAAACAGGTATGCACCAGTATGAAAATGTAGGCCAATATTGATATGCGATGTTAAATTGCTGTTATGGTGGATAACCGATATTTACCGATGTGTGTGCGTGCAAATTTATGTTTCTGTGATGGACAAATGTTGTACAGTTTTGTACAGACTGAAAAGTGTGATATTTGAATTTTTGAATGTAAGGTATAGTGTACTAACACACCACTTTTCTTATGTCTTCTTTTGACACACACTGCTGATATTCCATTTCCCCTCTCTCTGTTGGAACACAAGCACAAACGGGAACTAGAAGGAAATAAACATTGCTGGTTAATAGCGGCCCAGTTTTACTTATCAGACCGATATGTTAAAAAATGACTAACATTCGCCGATACCGATGTTAATGCTGCTATGTTGTGCATCTCTAGGCTAAAAAGTAGTAAAAATAACAATCTCACCAACAGAGCCCATTTGTTTACTTTTCAAACATCATTATTCAGATTTTTTTTATTGTTACTAAATGCCAACAACACACATTTGTGAAGATATGAGAAGGTAAAAGATGTGTATTTTTAACTGGATCTGACTTGTTTGCTTGACCAAAGCAAAAAAAAAAAAAGAAATAAAGAAAGAAAATCTCCTTTGTTTGAATGTTTAAAACAATCCCACTATGTTGTCTTTGGCTGCAGCCCACTTGTTTCCCAGAAGTCTGTTGTTGGCTTGGACAAAATGTGGTTCAGATGACCGGACAAAGACTGAACAGAGGGACACCAGCCGTCTTAATCATAACTTCCCCCCAAAAGCATATTTCAAAATGGATTCTGCTCAGTCATGATGTGCCAAGGTTATGTTTTTGTGAACTCGTCTTTTAGTAGAAGGGTCTGTCGTGTCCATTTGCATTTTCGAAGAAAAAAAAAAGTTTTATGGCCAAACCCAATTCTTAATCCTCTCAAACATGAAAAAAACAACAGATAGATGACAAATGAGAAAAAGAAAGAAAAGGTAAGAAAACATGGCCTGTTTTCATTCATATCCTTTCCCAGGAAGGACGGTTATAACGAGGTTTCGAAATTGATCTATGAGGAGTTGTTTTAGTTTCGTTTTAAAGCAATATGTTTAGACAAAAACATACCAGTAATGAGGCCCCCTATGTGGCAGAGTAAAGGAGAGATACATCCACTGAATATGTACTTTGTGTTACTAGTAAAGAGGTTTTCTGTGCGCGCTTTTTTTAATCTGCCTGTCTTTTAAAGAAAGCCTTCCAGTTCAGAGACGTGGAGAAAATGAGAAATTAATTACTAAGTTATTGTTTATTAGGCAAAAACTCTTCACACAGAATGTAAACGGGTTACAGTTCTCGCACAATGATGATCAGAAACTTTAGACTGGATTATATAAGGATACGTGGTAGGTTGGACACAATTGCTAATTGTCTCGTTACCTGAAGTAACTACATGTTTGGAAGAATTTCTGGAGCTTAAAGTCCCATTTATACTACCCTTTTTTAACCGATCCATGCCGAGCTCGGACCGAGCTTGGATCAGTTAACCGTGCCGAGCTTGGTTCTTACGACCGTTTACACGTCACGCTGGCACGGTTCCTCGCCTCCTAGTGACAATCTACGGTACTACTGCTCTCTAGGATTGAAGGAGGGACTCAAGCAAATCAAAATGGCGGTGCCTGTAACATTCAGGAAGTTATGTTTAGTTATATTTTGTTGTTTGCGGAGAGTCAGGCGAAGAAGGCAACCTTTGGTGAGTTTACTTGACGGAGTCGGCTTTTGGGACAGGGATAAGACAAACGAACGTCTAATCAGGATTTACAGACGCAGGAAACAGCGACAGACGTTGAGGTCCATCACACTGCTAAGCAGAATCATCACTGGAAATCGTGTGGCACAGTAGGGAAGCTAGTATTTTTATGAATGTCCGAAACCGCAAAATTAGTCAGCTGACTGTAAGATGACGTGGTCTGCTCATGCGCTCTTTGTTATCAGAGAACCGTGTCACTGAAAAACCGTGCTGAGTCCACCATTGGAACTGGGCAGCATTTAGCGCGGTCTGGTTGTGTCTGGCACGGTTCAGTTCAGTTTGCGATCCATTTACACTCGATAGTTATCTCAGTTACCGAGCTCGGACTGGTCTCGGCACGGTTAAAAAGGGTAGTATAAATGGGGTATATGAGCTCATCACTGTTTCGAGCTGTTCTTTAACAAATCATTGAAGTGTTTTTTTCCAAAAAAAAGTAAAAAACAAAGCAACTGGATTGTATTCCGTAGTTGAAGACGTTTCGCTGAAGCGAATGACCATGACCTGGATGACTGAGAATCTTCACCAGCATTGAAGTGGTTTGTTATTTAGTCCTGAGTTTTGGTCAAGAAGAGAAGCACTTAATTGGTTCTGCTTTATAGGCCAAGCCATTGTTTTATTTTAATATATAACTCATTTTTGGTTGGTAGTCATATGAAGTATTTATGGGCGTCCTACCTGGGGAAAATACTGGTAGGTGTGTTTTTGTTTTTTTTTCTATCATGGCCACTCCAGTGGTAAACTGGTGTAAATTAGAGCCTTTTTGGCAACTCTTAGCTGGGCCAGAAGAAACAACTATTGAGCTAGAGGTGGGCTCATGGAGACTTACCCCACAAAGTCTTTAAAACTCCCAGCTTACATTCACTTTTGATATGCCTAATTTAAGACAAAGATCAGTATAAACCTTGAGCTATAACATGAATGAAAAGCTCTTGAACAACATCAACTCATTGTCTCTTATCTCTCCACTGTTTAATTTATGTCACCTAGAGCTTGATTAGGTCAGTGGACAGCATATAGCTGAAGCAGCAGTTCTACTCTCCCTATAATCATTAATTTGTCCCAAATCAGGACAAATTAGGTCCAACAGGTCGCAGTGTTTTCCCTAGGAATTTAGTCTCAGGGGAAATTGAGACAAAACCTTTGCTGGGTAACGTGTGGCATAATGACTTTACTGTAGATTGGCTGTCTGTGTAAAAAAAAACAAAAAAAAAAACACTTCTGGTAAGAATCTAGCTCCAGCAGCAGCTTTGGTTAACAGTCGGCCTCGGCTACAACCTTGATGGTTAACGGGCACTGGAAGCACTTTGATGGAAAAGCCCTTTAGTCAAATATTACTGAAGCAACAGTAGGTGAATTTTTGTTTTGAAATAAAATGTATAATTGTTTACATGATTAGTACCCGCTCACAGCAGCAAGGCTAGAAACAATATTTTACCCATGCTCTATATGTCACATTATAATTCTTAAAGGGAAATCTGAATCGGCTAAAACCGGTCATAGCAGGTGAAAGCTTTTTAAAGTCTGACATCACAAATCAGCCACCTAACGAACTGGGTTTAGAGGAACAAGAGCAACACCAGAAATCCGGATGAGGGAAATACAACCAGCTTGACTCTCCAGTGATTATTTCTCACTAATTCTCTGAACTAAGATCCCTCTGACTCATGTCCTCTGCAGGTAATATACTGACTGCTCACAGGTAGGTTACATCACCCCACTCAACTCAGTGCTTCAGTTCGCACTTAACTCTTCGTCGATCTAAAGTCTGTGGGTGTGCTGATTAGTTTTTCTTCTTTTAGTATTTGATTGAAGCTGTGTTCATGCCTGAACTTGATTACTTGATTTGGTTTTCCAAGTTTCAACGGTCTTTGGAAAACAAGTGTCACTTGCCAAAAACAAGAGGAGGCCTTAACTTTAGGGAATTAAATTTAGGAGAGGTTCCTGAAGACCTTTTTAATATGTCGACCCATTTTTCTCTTTAACTCGTGCAACCACATGCGGGAAACAAACCCGGTGCTATCGTTTTCCCACACATACCGGGTACCTTTGGGACACAGTTTGGTGGTAAAATGTTGCACACAGCCACATGAAGGAAAACCAATAGGCTGGTGAAACTAGAATGGGACTGGGGCGCACATGCAGAGATAATGGGATTACTTTCTGTGCTTCATGTGCCAAAATATGGAAAGAATGTACTTCCTCCAAAGGATTTGGAGACAGCTGAATTATTATCAACATCAGTTCTTTGGACGCTGAAGCTATTCTCTTTTGAAACTTTCATGGTGAATTATATCTGCAGATATACAATGAATTATATCATCGTATATCTGCACATTTACACATTTGCACATATGCCATCAGACTGTTGAACTGCTGAAGCCACAAAATGGACTCTGTACCACATTCGTATATTACACGGTTTTAATAATACTCACCTGTACACGCACACTGTCTATTTCTCCTGCATTGTTTACATTGTTTACATTTCAATTGTTTACATAAATCACTGCTGCACCTTATCCTGTAATTTACTGCAATTTACTGTGATTTTTCAAGCTGTATGCAAACAAAATTTCGTTCTGTACGCACTCTGTGCATACAAAATGACAAAGTTGTCTAAGTCTAAGAATTACCGAGCTGTTATCCAGGCACCTGCTTCTTACAGGTATGTGTAAGCAACATGTCCCACCTGTAACCACGGCACACGTTTCTGCCGTTTCTCCTTTTTATTGATGAGCATTTTCTGGCTCCGTATCGAGCTTTGCGTGCAGGACGCCAAAAACAGGTTTTTGTGTGTGTCTGTTATGTCCTCCGGCATTTGGAATCAGAACAGCATCTTTGGGTTTATTCTAGGTTAGGGGTGAGCGGGAGAGGAGAGACAGAGGGAGCTGGCCTCCAGAAAACAAGGTTCCCATTTAGTAAGTGTGGAGGCCCCATTTTTTGGCCCTGGATGCCACAAAGAGCAAAGAAGAGGAAACTAAATTAAGATATTCTTGTCAGGGTTTTACCAAGTGCCCATCTGGCTAAAAATAAGCTTTCAATTCAAATCATTTTATCTGTATGTAAAGTGTCATGATTTTTTTAAAGGATTCTTTTTTTACATTGCAGGTAGGTAAATGGACTAAATTAATGTAGCGCTTTTCTTCTCATCCTGACCACTCAAAGCGCTTTGCACTAGATTCATACTCACTAACGTGCAGACATTCACACACCCGTTTCTGAGTATTGTTGTGATTTCAATCAAATCCGGTCTGCCCTAAAACAACCCGACCTTTGTCCTGTTCCTTTTCTGCGCAGGCTACGCCCACTGGAAGGGGCAGGTGCTGACCGCCGAGGAGCTGAACGAGCTCTACGAAGGCATCAAGCTCAATAAAGTCAACCGGTACGACTATATTCTCACAGGTGGGTTTAAGAGGACGGCAGGTTTCGCAAGAATAAGTTGAAGCGAAAACCTTTTAGTCTTTTTTTTACATTTTTGGCATATTACAAAAACAAACTTCAATGTATCTTGTGTGATAGACCAGCATAAAGCCGGTAATGACTGTCAAGTGGTAGGAAAGACATTTAAAAAACCTTTTTAACTCATAAAACACTGGAAGTGTGTGTTGTGTCTACCCTAAAAGCTTTTGATTACAGGTAAAGGTGATTCTGCAAAGTGTTGAGTCAGGGAGGATAAATGTGGATGGATTCCATGCGTTTCAAACTTTTATGGATAAAAATGTTTGAAGACAATATCCATTGTGCATAACTACTTTTAAATAAAAGACGTGCTCGTGTTTAACTTTGCTACTTATCTGATATTTTTATTAAGTCATTTAGTTTGGTTAAATGTAATCTTTTTTCACTAAAAGTGTCATAGTTTGAGTTCCTGCCTTAGTTTAGTTTCTGTTTTTGGGTTCTTGTTTTCTATTTTTAGCTTGTGTCCCGTTTCAGTCTTGGTTCCATCTTACGTTGGGTCTTGTTATTTATTTTGTGTTCTAGATTGGTTCTGCCTGTACCCAACCTGATTCTGTTAGTTTTTACCTGGATTAATTTTACCTGTTCTGCTCTTTTTATTAGACCAACCTGACTCTTGACCAGTTTATTTTAGGTTGTGGGCTGTGCACTGTTTGAGTTTTATGGACACTGCCTTCTTGCTTTTTGGCTTGGTGCCCTCTTTTGGTTTTTTGCTCTGTTAATAAATCACCTTTTTTTATTTCAACCTTTGCTTGTCTTGCTGAATTCAGGGTCCTCTGTTTCTGATTCATGACAAAAAGTTACACTTGTGGTTTCTGAATAAATTCTTTTTTAATAAAACGATCACTAAACCAGTTAATTGCAGCCTGATATGTTGAGCTCCTATTTCATTTTATTCAGCAGCGAAATTACTTGCCATTCCATCCTTATGTGTAATATATGAACATAATGATGCAGCAGCAACAGAAAGGTATTTTTAAAATGTTGTTTTGTTTTATTCAGTAAGATCAGCTCTTAATCTCTGAAGAAAACACTCCTTACAGTGGATAAAAAGAATAACCTGATTGTAATGTGACTTGCTATTAATTGTTAATAACCTCTAAAGGGTAGGAGATCTTTAAACACTAATGTAAAAAGTGTTTACATTAGCGTACTTCACCCATTTTTCAAAGAAACATGATCATTTGCAAATATTTGATCATTGATTTTCATCCATCCATCCGTCGTTTTTCGCTTATCTGAAATAGTCGCAGGGGCAACAGATCCAGAAGAGAACCCCACACTGCAAAAACAGAACTAGAAATAAGTACAATTTACTTGAAATGAGTGTATTTGTCCATGATTTGAGCAGGTAAATTAGATTATTTGCCAATGGAAGGAGTAATTTTACCCTTAAAATAAGATAATTAGATATACTGCACTTAAAATAAGTTCTTTCTATTTTAAGTGTAAAAATCTTATTCCAGTGTCAGATTATCTTATTTACCTGCTCAAATAAAGTACAAATACACTCGTTTCAAGAAACTTTTAACTTATTTTTAGTTATGTTTTTGCAGTGCAGACATCCCTCTCCCCAGCTCATTCTGGGGCATTCCCAGCTAAGAATGGCTATATTAGCTCCTCCAGTAAGTTCTGGGTCTTCCCCAGGGTCTCCTCCCAGTGGGTTGTGCCTGGGAAAACCTCCAAAGGTTGACCAGATCTCCGACTACCTCAACTGATTCCCTTCGATGTGGAGAAGTCCCGTTCTTTCAAGATGAGGTCCGTACCTCATGGCCATAGGTGAGGGTCGGACCGTAGACAGAGCGGTAAATCGAGAGCTCATTGCAGACCAAACCCTGATCCATCTGTCCATCTCTCGTTCCATCCTACCATCTCTTGTGAACAAGACAAGATATTTACACTCCTCCTCTTAAGGCAGAGACTGACCCCCGACCCAGAGGGGGTTTCATTCCCCATAAATGTAAAATGGCAACTCTGTAAATCAGCTTGTCCTTTTTTCAAGTGTAGTTTTCTTCCATTTGCCACCATTTCATATGATTAAATAGACCAGAGACTGCTGACCTGTAGTCTACGCGTCCACTGTAGTGTACATAAAGACATTATGTTTCCACGTTCAATGCTGTAAGACTGAAGCGTTTAAAGCGTTGACGTAAAGAAAGTTAATTGTCAGGTCACTTTCTTTTTTTTTTTCTTTTTTTTTTTTTTTTTTTTTAAGGGTACTGCAAGGACAAGTCCTTCCTGGAAGTGGTGGTTAGTATTATCCAGGAACTAAAGAAGGCCACCCCCGGCTTGGTATATGGTGGGTATTTATGATTTTTATTTATTTATTTTTTTCAGTTTAAAACCATAAAACATAGCGGTTATTTTTTTTTTCAAGTGATACCAAAGTATATTTTTTGTTTCAGTTTGTGATCCTGTTATGGGAGACCATGGCTTATTGGTAAGAATCCTTGTGTTATTTGTTTTTTACAGCATAAGAGATCTGAAAAACACCCTGACATTTGAAGCTGTGAATGTTTTTTTTTTTTTCATGAATACTTTCTCTTTGGACAGTGATGGTCTATTGAAATAGCTGACAAGTTTTTCTTTTTGTTTTTTAAGTAAAACTTTGTTTTCTCTGCATTTGTCAGTATGTTCCAGAGAACTTGCTGCCTGTCTACAAGAACGAAGTAGTGCCTTTGGCAGATATTCTCACCCCGAACCAGTTTGAAGCAGAGTAAGGGCATTAAAAGCTGCTCTCAGTTACCCAAAACACAAAAAATTGTTGAACATCTTTCCTAAGTGTGTGTGTGGTCTACGTTTCTGGTTTCATCAGGTTGTTAACTGGGAGGAAAATAAAGACCGAAGACGATGCCGTTGAGGTGAGTATTCTGTACCTTTCCTCTTTGCTGAATTTGGATTTCTACTTGAATGTCAGTCGTTGAGAGAGCGCATATCTGTTCTCCAGGTGATGGATTTGCTTCATGAGATGGGTCCAGACACCGTGGTCCTCACCAGTACCGATCTGCCCTCAAAACACGGGGACCAGTTCTTGGTGGCGCTTGGGAGCCAAAAAACAAGTAAAGTATTCAGTGTTCCCCACAACAGAACACAGCAAGGAACATTTTCTCAGTCGCTGAAAAATCCACCGCTGTTTCATCTGATCCAGAGATTACGTCAACAAATTCATAAAACTGATTACAATTTATTTTTCTCCCTCCTTTTGCAAAAAATGGCAAATTCCAACTTGGAAAATCAACTCATAGAGCAGCTCCAAGTTTATAATTCAGTATGGCTGCCGTGTGTATAGAAGGTAGCAAAAGTTACCTCTATAAACTATTAGCACCAGAGGCATGTGTGGATCAGTGGGTAGAATAGTTTTCCTGCAAGGTGAAGGTTGTGGGTTGGATTCCAGCTTCCTCCTGCCACATGTGGCACTTAAGTCGTCTAGTGTAGCGGTGTATGAATGTGTGTTGCTGAGCGCGATTGGGTCAATGTGATTTTAATTAAAGAGAGAAATGTATTGATTTGTATTACTAAGAGTAGTTTGCAAACAAATAGTACATTTTTCTGACTCTGGTTTTCTGAGCTTTGAGATGACGTCACTTCCAGAGCTTGAGGTTTTATTTCTTATAGAAATCAAACGCAGCACTGGGTTATGGAGCAACACAGTAATCCTAACCAGCGGGTCCACCTCTGAATGGCTCAGAATAAAGTCAAAGTCCGGAGTTAAGTTCAATTTAGTTGCTCTTTTGCAGTTCCAATGAGGAACCAATGAGCAGGGTCCCACAACCAATTATTTTAAGGGGGCAATTCATATTTCTATAACTAAATATTTTGTATTTATACTAATAGGAACAGGTTATTGGATAGCTCTACTCTTAATACATTAAGTTATGATTTGAAAATCTAATTTGTATTTAATTGGACTATTATTATTATTATCAATTTACCAAAACAGGAGAAATCTGTAAGAAGAATATGTTTTCACTCCACTGTATTTACTAAGAAACAAAAGTTATGTCTTTATTTTCCAGGTTTTTTTTCAGTGAATCTACACATACTGATTGTCTTCTGGCTGTGGCGGTGTTGATTGTCACAACCCTATGTTATCCTCAGGGAACCCAGACGGGACCAGCAGCAGCATGAAAATCTGCATGGACATCCCCCAAGTGGATGCGGTGTTTGTGGGGACAGGAGATCTGTTTGCTGCCATGCTGCTAGCCTGGACTCACCATCATCCCAAGGACCTAAAGGTGGGTGATGCTTTCAGTTAAAAGAACAAAACAAAAAAAACTCCTCCTAAAATACTACTAACCGCATAACAACTCGACCTATTTTAAAAATGTGGTTCAGTGTAACCCTGTCTTCTTTTGACTTTACAGACTGCCTTTGAAAAGACAGTTTCGGTTATGCAGCATGTCGTTAAGAGGACCTTCACTTATGCAAATGGTAGGGTTTGTTTTTATTTTTATGTCCTAGGCTGTCTGTGTGTCTGCAGGCGTTTTCTGAACACGGCAAAGAATTGTTTTAAAGTCTTGAAATATACTAACTAAATATACTAACTAACTGCGCCTGTTTGGGATTTTTGGTCATTTCAAAGATATAGTCCTCCGCGAGGATTGGAGACCCTTAAGCTTTTACATTTTTTGATGCAACATCAACAAAATTTTGTGTATTTTTATGGAGAGTTTGTATAACAGACAAACACAGTAGTGCAAAATTGTGCTGTGTGGAGATGGATTTTTTTTTTAAAATATATATAAAATATATATGAAGAAAATGTAAAATGTATGGCATGAATTTATTTGTATTCGACCCAACTGAGCCAATATTTTGCTGGAATAATCTGGACATCTTTCCGGGTCTGTCTCTAGCAGCTTTGTGAATCTAGGGACATAGCTGTCCATTATTCCTAGGAAAATATCTCAAGTTCAGTTGGATTGGATGGGAAGTGAATGCGAACATGAATGTTCTTGTCTTGCTACAGGTTTTCTTTCATTATCAGTATAATCCAAAGTAATCTGTATAAATTTAATATTGTCCCCATAGGGAAATTTTCCTTTCAGCCAGTGGTAAAACACAGAAAAAAACAGACACAGTCACTCTACAGCGTTGGCAAAGAACAGTAAAGAAAATCTAAATTAAAAATAATCTAAATAAATTGACAAAAGCGATCACACTCATGATTGGCCAGTATTTCACTCTATCCATCTTCTCATCAAATCTAACTGGCTCCCTTGTCTCTATTGAAGAACAGCATCCCACAGCATGATGCTGCCATCATAATGTTTCTATGTGGGGTTATCTGACTGTTTGTTCACTAAAGACATCCCACAAACTCTCAGGCCTTCACAGAACAGCTGGATTTATATTGCAAATTAATAGTAGCAACCTGGCTTCCAATGTCTTAGTAGAGGGGCTTGAGGCCAAATGCACATCCCTTTTTTTTTATTGTAAAATGATGTATAAAATCTCATAGGTTTTCCTTTAACTTCACAGTTATGCTCTACTTTGTGTTTGTCTATTTAAAAAAAAATCCCAATAAAACACATTAAAGGGTTTAGCTGTAATAATATGTGAAAAAATTCAAGATGGCTGAACACTTTTGCAAAGGACAGCGAGAAAGACCCACAAAGTCAACGGTAAGAACTTTATGTTTTAACCGAGCGTCCTCCCGTCCTGCAGAGATGGCCGGCCCCGGGAACAGGCCCAGTGCCGCTCAGCTGGAGCTGAGGATGATCCAGAGCAAAGCAGACATTGAAAACCCTTCCGTCGTCGTTGAAGCTAAGGTCTTACAGAAGTCTTCGCACCAAAAGAAGTAGACTTCCTGCGGACGTTCACAAAACATTGGTACGAATCCAGTTGTTCAGCTGGATACATGTGAAACGTACTCATTGATGACAGCATTCATGTCTCTGCCTTACAAAACCTCTGACCACGTCAGCAGGATGTGTTATATGTAAACGCTCTGGTGCCACTGCCATATGTGTCCGTCTTACGGTGTTTGCAGATGAAATTTGGCCCTCGGTTATAACAGAAAAAGGAGAGTTGAGTTAAAACTTATATAATTGTGCTTCATTTGTCCTAGAATAGTAAAAGTGAGTTCATTCTCTAAAACAACTCATTCCAGATAAATACATTTAAAAAAAAGTGCATTTGCCTGATCAGACCTAGTCACATCTACTTAGAAGCACAACAGTCTCCTGTTCAAGTAAACTATTATTACATCATGAATTTAGGAAACTGCTCACATATTTATCGCACCTTCCATAAGATGTGGAACATTTTATGCAACTAAATCTAACCACGGTCTAGATTTACTAACACTGTTTAATTACACGTTGTTTTATTTTCAAAGAAAATGTAACTTTAATGATAATCATGTTAATGACTGGTGTAAAAAAAAACAGTTATTTTAATCACCTTTTTTTAATTATGCAACGCTTTCTTGAACAAGCAGGCGTGTTAGATTCATGTCCTGTCGCAAATTGAGGTATTTGCACAGATAATCTTTGACATATTCACCAGTGATCTCTGTTTTTGTTTGTGACTCTGTTGTCATCGTAAAGAGCCCGTAGGAGAGACCACACTGTTTAGCCTTAACAAGGTTTGAGAGAAGAGGTTATATATCGGTCACGAATGTTTTTAGCAGAACCGTAACATGGTGTCTGGGAGAGTGAAGTGCCAAACCTTTAACTGTTGCTCATTTGTAGAGCAATGTAATGAACAGAGAAAATAAATGACTAATCTTTTGCTGAAAACGTGTTGATTCTGTTTTTTTGTTTTGTTTTTTCATGTTTGTACTTATTTACTCGTTTTGGAGTGGCCTCCCAAATACAAATGCATTTTTTTCCCCAGTTATATAGATCGGAAAGAGCCATTTCTGATATGATATGGTTCTGAAATTACCAGAGTAATTGGGGCTAGTGAAGTTGGAAAAGGAAAACGGTGAGCTTTAGTGATTATACCAACATCTACACAAGACATATTGCATTACTGTTGTTCATTTACAGCTATAGTCAGACGTTTACAAGCAGATATCATGGGTTTTGAGGCCTTACTGATAAAAGAACAAACAAATGGGTGCACAGGTTTAATTCACCTCCAAACGTACCAACGGTAAGGCATGATGGTGGTGAAAATTGTAATATCAATCCAGCTATAAACATAGAACGGCTCCCTTAAATCACCGAAACTCCAAGACGTACATAAAATGAACGCCTGTGGGGGGTGTATGTAAACTTCTGACTTCAACTGTATGACCAAGGCATGTTTTATTTGAAGCTTCAAAATGTGAGGTAAGGAAGTCTTAGCTGTCATGCCAGATGGTTTCTTTCCTTGTGTGATTGGGGGCCAGGTGACGCAGCTCTGTTTTACCGGCACTAATCCACAATAAGACTAGCCAGCATTAGCCCAGATAACCAGGCAGGGCTTTATGTCTGGCCAACTGCAGCCTTAGCGCAGCAGCAAGGCCGAAGCAGTTTATTCTTGAGAAGTATGCAACAGGAGAAGGAAAAAAAAACCTCATCTGTTCAGCTGGGAAGCTTGTGAATTAAATAACATTCCTTCACAAGGCAATCCAAAGTGATTTAAAAGATACCAAGGAAAGGAACAAATAGCAAACCACATGTGTAAAACCAAGAAACATTTGTTAGAATGTAGATATTAAGAATTATTACAGGATGTCTTCAGCCAGAGTTTTCTCTTAAAAGCGTTAAAAGCGACTGCTGCCTATCGGAGGTGTAGTTCTCCAAACGTACCAGCAGAGGGCTGAAGATGAGAAGGCACACCTAATGGGTAGATGTTGAAGAACAGCAAAACTACAACTGGTTCTTGATAAATTTGAAAATCACGGAAAGTTTATTTCAGTTATTCTGAAAGTGACGCTACTAAACATTCATTACACCCACAGTGTTCTGTATGTTAAGCTTTTATTTCTATTACTTTTTAGGATTATTGTTTGCTGCAAATGAAAACACAAAATAAGCTTTATCAGGACATGTGGACTATAAGACAAAGGATTTTTGGTAAACAAATGTGGAACTACTAGAAGGTTTGTCTATGTGCTGTAGAGGAAATGTACTCATTATTTGGTGTGGTCGATCAGACCGGCACTACCGAGGCGTTTAAGGAGCAAAATATCTGCCAAACTTTCAAATTAGCTTTGCAGCCCTCCTAAAGGTGGGGGTTCCCTGTCCCTTTTTCCACACTTTTTTTTTACACTTAACCTTTTGAGAACATGTTTTGATGCAGCAGTTTTTGAACGGACAGCCTCTCCAGCAAAGATCCTTTGCATCTTATTTCCTTGCAAGGGTTGTCAGTGACGGTCTGCTGGGCATGGTTGTGTAGGGCGGCTCTAAAACGTCTGACTCCAGAGCTGAGTGCAGATTTTTAGGCCCTCCATTGTGGTTCTTAATAAATTAACCCAGAAATGACATAAAAAGGAGTTGTGTCACTAAAAACAAAAAGGCAATAAAAAAAGGCTAGTGTTTATTTCAATCTCCTTGTTGTTTTTTTTTTCCAATTTGGTTATAATGGAAGCTTTGAAAAATTATTTTTCATAACTATGTTATGTTTTTATGTTTATTTACTTTATTTCAAAGAAAACGGTCTACAACTGTGTTTCCAAATTCCAAAATAGCAGGTAATCATGAAAAATCATGAAAACGCTTTGCATTTTTGAAGGATTGGTTTTGCAACCCTAGACAATTTTTAATTAATAGGAGTGAGGCAAAAGGTTTCTCTTTGGAATGTAATTGTTGCTCACACTGGATACAGGCCATTTCTGTGTAAAAAATAAATAAATTATTTGTCTTAGGTAATATTCTTTTATGCAAAGGAACTGAATTTGTGCTGTTTTCAGTAGCTCTATACATAACTAGAAAAATTTGCATTTCCTGCGAAAATGCACTGTGAATGCAGATAGCTGAATGATTAAGCAAAAGATGCAGAAGATCTTTGAAGAAGAGAAAAAAATAGCTGAAAAGCATTGAAGAAGTTGAAAAAGTTGAAGAAGTTGAAAAAGTTGAAGAATTTGAAAGAGTTGAAGAATTTGAACATGAAAGAACAATAGCTGAATTATTAGAAGAAGAAAAAACTGAGGGAAAGGCACCAAACATTTCCTAACTCATTCTAAACACTGAATCGTTTAACAAAGCATAAGTAGAATTTCAAACTTGAATATACTGTTGCCATATGTGGGCCTGCATTTCTAGGGAGTATAAGGGGTTTCGCCCCCATTGAAAAGCATTGGATGTTTGACACCTCCTAACTTGGAGATGCTTTACATGACGAGGCCCAAACTTATTGTGGAGCATTCTGTATAAAGGAGGTACAGACTCTGTAAAGCAGAAGTTTGTCCGAGCTTCCTAGAGCTACTTCCGATTAGCAACATGCTAACCGTTAGCCGCTAACATGGTTGTGTTCAGTATCACCGGGGGATTGTACTCTGTCAGTTTGGTCCAAATCCTGTACTGGGAAGTGCCTCAAATAGGGTTGCCAATACTTAATGTCACCAAACATGACCAAAGTTCATGGGTCAGATTGGCCTCCTTTAGCAACTCAGCCTTACCACATCTGGGCCCAGAACTCAACATTTGACCAAAATGGTCAGTAGCGCCATTTTCCACATGTGGGTGGTGCTGTATTGGCCAATTGGGTCGTGTCTGGGCATCATGCCAGGTCCTGTTGGAAGCAAAGGCCCATTAGGAAAGCATGTGAAATCCAAAATGGGACAGAAAAATGACACATACCTGAACGTCACTTGAAAATTTTAAAATGTCAAGAGGAAGTGACTGTGCGAATTTCAGATTCCTACATTAATCACAGCAACTGCGGTGAGCGTCGAAAGTTGCCATTCTATCTCAATTGATCCTCTCCCTCTGGCCCTCAGAGTTCCGTCGTCATGGAAACTCACTGACACACCTGCAGCGGCCAGTCTACCAAAGTGCAGAGACTTTGCTCACAATAAGTCCCATTGGATTATAATGGAGAACTTTGCCCCGAACAACGCTTCATATCTCCTGATCCCTAAATGGTAGAGACGTAATTTTTTCTGTGTTTAGTTCGTAACGGATAGGGGAAGAAGAAAAGCTATCGTTTTTTGCTCGAAAAAGTTTAATAAAGGTGTAAAAAATTATGCTCTAAAGGGGTTTTTTAAGGAATTTGCAAAATCCTCTAAAAACAGTCCCGAACAAATCGCTGTAGCTGAAAAAGTATAAGAGATATCAAAACAATTATTTCACTGTGAGTATCAGCAGGCTTTTGAGGACTATGTTTCTCATTTTTATGTTTGTACAAAAATCGGTGTAGGCACAGCGACGATGTAAAAAAGTGGATCATGTGGAACAATGCAGCTCTAAAGCATTTTCAGGATTTTGCACATTCGCTACTCCCGAACAAATTGTTCCTACGGAAAAACTGTAACAGTTATCCACAAAATTCCTTTTTTGTGAGTGCCAGAAGGGTTGGGACATTCATATGTGAAAGTCTCATGCCTGTACATCAAAGGGTTTAGGAGTAGCGACGATG
Source organism: Fundulus heteroclitus (assembly GCF_011125445.2). Taxonomy (NCBI): domain Eukaryota; kingdom Metazoa; phylum Chordata; class Actinopteri; order Cyprinodontiformes; family Fundulidae; genus Fundulus; species Fundulus heteroclitus. The sequence continues at coordinate 33,914,141 of NC_046367.1, read as the reverse complement.
CGAAAACGTGTGATATTTTGGATTTTCAGACGTCATTTTTCAAAACCGCTCCATAGGAAATGAATGAGGGAGGTTTCGGGTTTGTGTCGCTCTGAGGTGATTTGCGAAAAATCTATAAATGCTACACCAATGAGGGTTACATTTCCTGATTCCAGACAAAAATTCCTACGTTTTGATGTATAATTTATGTGGATAGGTTGAAAATTGAGCGAGTGAGAAGACGTTGTTCGGAGATGAAGAATTTGTTGAATTTCTAGAGTGCGCACTCTATAACTGCCTCCTTGACTACCATAGCAACGCATGTTATTTGCTGAATTTCTTGAAAAGCCAAAACTATTTTAAGGAGGTACTATATGAAAATGGTAAAAGATATGAAAAAGCTGAAATAGACCATAATAGCTGAAAGATATCACTACATTTTAAAAGTTGAATGGCGTTTCTAGCTGAAAGTAGGCTGAAGCAGTAAGCTGTCAAAAGGCAGCTGAAATGAGCGGAATTTTAGTGAATTACATTCATTTCCTATGGGAGAAAAAAAAGCTGAAAATGTGCAGAAAAAGCTGAATATTTTAAAAAGTTGAAGAGTTAAAAGTACAAAAAGACATAGCCATCCATTCCAGAAGAAGCTGAATTGTTTAAAAGTTGAATGGTTGAAATCGGAGAAAAACTGTAGGAGGAGAAGCGAAGCAAAGTTTAAACAGTAAAAAGGCGGAAGAGGATCTCAATAACTGTGAATGCCTACTGCATTCACAGTAATAAATGCTTTGACTGTATCACTAGCTACGTCTACATGGACAAAAGTAATCGGAATAAAAAATTAGTCATGTAAACAAGGCAATCGTAATATTGTGATGGGATTAAGCTCAATTGGGCTGAAATTGTAAAACAGTTGATAATCCGATCAACATGCATGTAAACCCTTGTCAGGATCAAGTCATTCCGAAAGTCCACCCAACGTAAACGTGACGTATTTCCACATTGTTGAGTGGAGGAAATACGTCGAAAAGCAAAACTGTCGGAGCTCCCGATACAACCTTTCTATTCAATACATTAAAAGAGCTCAAATTTTTTATTTATTCTGTAACGTTTCAACCGTAATCAGAACCTGGTGCAAGTCTAGCCTAGGTGATCGGAAGACAAACTCGTATAATACTGCTTTGTTTTCATGTTTTTTGTGTTCAGCAAACACATAATTTCTTCTTCTGTATTTTTTTAAGGGACATTTTGATAACTGTGCATGTCAGATGGGTTCTCTTCCGAATAAACCCAGGTGCACACACACGCACATTATGACCTGATTAATTGATTGTGTGCCCAAATAAATGGTACAATCTGATTGTTTAATCCAAATACATTTAAATCCGATCGTGAAATTTTGTGCATGTAAACACGGCTACTGTGTGTGATAAATCTACTCAATTTATGATCCTCCTTTTTTGAATTGTTTTACTGAAAATTAAATCACTCTTTAATAACAGTCCAATGTATTAAGATGCAGGTGTTTATTTTATTTTATTTTTTTGTATGGTAAAAGTCAAGCACTCTTTGGGGTCCCATGTGTGCTTTGGGGGCACTAAGCAGCAGCTTGGTTCGCTTATGCCTTGGTCCAGCTTGGTCTTATTTCCCTCTCTCTAGTTGTCAATTGTGGAATCTGATTAGTTTTTATAAAAATTTGACAGTCAGATTTTCCTTATTGGTTAAAAAAAAAAAAAAAAAGAAGAAGAAGAAGCAGCAGATACCGCGGCTACAATTTTAGATTTTAAATATACTTATATGGAGCTGAAGCTGTAGTATGTGTGTTGTGCTGAATAAATGGCATGTGAGGGAGTTTTAACCAACTAAAACCTGACAGAACCGGGCTGATTCCCATGTAATTGGCCCGGGGCCGCTGCTGAGGTCCGCTAACGGAGTTTTTTCTATCGATCCGTGGAAATGAATGAGGGGCCGGACCGGATGTGGGACCAGCAGCTACCTTCAGCCGGGCTCGGAGGAAATGTGGTGCTTTAACGGGCAAACAATAGCGCCCGTCTGAAATCCTCTCACCTCCACTCCTTCTGGCTGCCTTTTTTTTTTTGTTTTGTTTGATTGTTTGTTTTTTATAGGGAAAAGGAGGAGCATAATTTGCGCAGCGTTCATTTACAGGTGCATTTTGCGCCCTCCGAGGGAACAGAAAGCCGAAAAAAGCGCCGCTATACCCGGACACTCCGGACTGATTACCCTGCAGGTAGGAGCAGAGACCGTTACCGACTCCGGCTGTCAATGTCAGCGGCTAACTAGCTTAGCCCACTTCCACTTACCAATTTAAACACAGCGTGGCCGGTATATGTGTGTGTGCGTGGGGAGGAAGTTGCTGACTTATTGTCAGCCGAGCAGCTAAACTAAAACACCCCAACTTCAGTCCTTTTAAAAATAAAAAAAGATATATTTTTTTTCTCGCTGCGACACAAATGTAGCTAACTTAGCATGCTAGCCGTTAGCAGCAGCTGCTCATGAGTTGCAGCAGTTTTGTGTTATCGCGTTTCGCTGCCGGATTTCACCCATTTACATGACGGTGATAATATGAATTTAGCATGCATCACGCATCTTATGTGTTTTTTTTTATTTATTTTTTATTTTGTGGTGGTTTGTTAGGTTTAAAAGTTGTCTAGTCATTTACTGAACCCGCAATAAGCCATGTGTGTGATAAGATAAGCGTTGTCAGTGCTGCCCTGTTTATCCGCAGCGTGGCATTTAGATCCACATGCTGCAGAGCCGGAGCTGCACACAGTTACTGTCATGACTCGCTATATTTACAGGTGACCCATCTTTCAGCTCTCCCAAAGGTTACCTGAGTTCATTTCATTCTGCCTCCCTCCCTGCCTCCAATGAACTGATAAATTCAGTCTTAGATGATCATATTTTAAACCAGGAAGAAATGCCTTACATTTCTTTCCTTTTTTACTCTAAAATCTGATATGATGACCAGTGTATTTTTATCTTTGTAATTGAGTTAAAGCTGTTATTGATTGTAGTCTTTAAAAGAAAAAGTCCAATTATATTTATATTTCAGTGTGTGATCCTGTTATGGGAGTCTAGGGCGTATTGGTAAGAGTCCATGTTGTTTTTTGTTTTTTTTCAGCATAAGAGATCTGAAAAACACGCTGTGAATAAATTTTTTTCATAGATTTATATTTAGATGATATTTTAAACGAGGAAGAAATGTAAGGCATCATGACAGGAGGCATTTTTTTTACTCTAATGTGCGATATTGTGATCTGTTGCAAAATCTGCTATGATGGCCAGTGTAATTTTAGCTTTGTAATTAAGTTAACGCTGTTATTCATTGTATTTTTTTTTTTTTTTAAGAAGCTTACATCAGAAACTTTTGGCACTGCTGCTTTTCAGATGGGGAAGTGCACTTGTTCCTCTCGTATTCATTCAGTCAGAAAGCATGTTGCGTTATCAAGAGTTAAGTGTAACTCAGCCCCCAAATCAGCTTTTTTTTTTTTTTTTCCAATAGACTGTTAACATGGTTGTCTTATAGTGCCGTCTACATATCCCGGTCATTATTTTATGAAAAGTGTGTGCATATTTGTTGAAATCCTTTGCATTTGTGTCTAAAATCATCAACGTGGCGCCTTTTAGGGTTAAACGGTTGGTCTTGCATTGAATTTCAAATTAACATGGCTTTCGGTGGCTGTGGCGTAATTCTGAGACAGTGATGTCGGCAGCTCTGCTGTTGTGTTATAAAAAGAGCTCCCTCTTCAGAAAACAGAACAAAGCTCCATCTTGTGCCTCCATAGCGAGCACTGTTGCACTTTTCACACCCTCTAGCGACTTTTTTTTTATTCTTCAAAAAAGCAACAAGAAACAAATCTACCAACTTTTTATGTCTTATTGCCGAATTTACATGAAAGCAACCAATTGCCCTGCCATTAGTGTCTTGAGGCAGCCGGGAATTGGCTGGTGTGAGACCGTGGTGAAGTTGTGTTTTGGGTAGACCTCCCAGTATCGGCTCCTACAGGAGGCAGACGTCGCTGAAGCAGCGGAGCGCGAATTTCAAAACTACAACTAACTTCACCGCAGTGGCTGTGAACTTCCCTCTCTGCCTTCCTTCGTATTGAAATTTAGCTGCTGCTGTCAGAGCAAAGAGGAGATCAACCACGCTTCGTGTCCACATTACAAATGAATCACGATGCTCAAAGCTACCGGAGATCCCGGTCTGGATTCAAAGCAGGAAATGAATATTAGGGCTGGGCGATATGGATTAAAAAATAAATCTCAGATTTTATCATACCAAATCCAATTAATCGATTTTTTTCCTCCTTTTTGTTTCATAAAAATAAATTATTTTAAAACCTTGCTTTTTATGTCAAGTATTTCGTCAGGGAGTTGACCTGAATTCAAAGTGCAACTAAAAACAAGCTGTGAAACATGCTTGTAAAACAAGATGGCAGCCGTGCCATTATAAACAATGAAAATATAACAAAACATTTGCTGCTAGTGGTATTACACATTGAGCTAAGAACAGCCTTCACTGCACTTGTGAACTTCAAACTAAGTTAAAAAAAAAAGTAAATAAGTAAATGAAGTACCTCGTATTATGGTTAAAAAAAAGTTTCCACTTAACAATATTTTGACAATATATTTGCCTAAACATATATTCAGCATCACATGCTGTTCTCTTCATGGAAACCCAATGAGTGTATTGGCAAAATAAAATCCAGATTTTCCAAAAATGAAATCTTAAAGAATTGTAAATTCGAATTAATCGATTCAATCGATTTATCGCCCAGCCCTAATGAATATATATAACTGGACCGATCCTGTTCTCCACTGCCTTGGCTGCGGCGGCTTCAGGCGTTGCTCAGTCAGCGCCTTGAGCAGCAGCTCGAACTGATAAGGCTCTGGACCGCTGGCCTCCCTCAACCTCCAAGGACGAGTGGGGTGAAAAATCCTCCCCCTCAAAAGACTGAACCGTGGCGTCACTACCAGCATAACTCTGCTCATTCACCATGATTCAGTATGGCTAATCAAACTTACAGCTGCTCCCCCCCCCATCCTGAACACAGACCCCCTCCGTTCCCGCGTATACCCGCCTACTTTGATGGAGTTTTTCAGATTTGTCTGGGTGGAAGATAATGCCTTTACATGGGGGCGAGTTACACTTTAATATAATTACTCTTTGAGCAAAACAATTTTTGGGTTCTATTAAGCCGGGCATACACTGTACGATATTTTCTATTGTTGTACTCATCAACAGCTCAAACTCTACGACCAAACCGCAGGGTTTAAAAGTTCCCAGCTCACCATATCTGTTCTTACAGTGTGCGGCTCTGATGCAACCTGACTGCTCACACTGTATATTCAGAAACCACAAGTCGGACTCAGCCCCGTAGAGAGATGGCGCTACTCGGTCTGTTCTACCTGGAAGCCAAATGTCAACAGTAGAAGAAGAAAAAGGCGGAAGTGTCGATGCTCACTGTTAAATGAGGCTCACAAGAAGAAGACGCGATGCCTTGACAAATCTAAGAGTAGCTCCTCCGTAGTTTGACTCCATGTCACACGTACCGCCATCATATTTCTCTCCACTATGTTCTCGTTTGGGAAGACGAAGATGAAATTCCTTGTTTGCGCGTGCGCAGTGTGCGAGGTCTGGGGGAAATCGGCTCGTAGCTCCGCTTCAACAGCAGGACGCGCTCACCATCGCCTCACGAGGGCCGACTGCATTTCAAACATGTTTGATTTGCATCCGACCGTCCAGTTTCTGATCGGGAGGTGGTCGTAAAAGGCGAATCAAAAAATTCTTGCACGACTGAAGAATCAGTTTATTTCCAGCTTTACACATATTATTGGGATAAAATATGCTGCAGTGCAATATTAGGAACATGCCCTCCTGCACCATCATTATGGACTATTGGAATGATAGTATTGGTCGCAATCAACGTTGACTGCATATTATGGCCTATTAAAATACACACACTTGCCAGTTTATTAAGTACTCTTTACTGGTACAGGGCCAAAACCCTTTTCTGCCCTCCTTAAGTTTTTATAGCCCAGATTCCAGAAGCTTCCCTCATAATTTTTGTTTTTATTGACATCATAGCGTCATGGAGTCGCTGCAGGTTCATCAACTTCCAGGCCTCCTGTTCCAGCCACAACATAAAGGGGCTTTTTAAGAGATTTGGTAACTGGTGGCCTATGTCCTGTTTGTACCTTTGTGAGATGGTGCATTGTTCTGCTGTAAGTAGCCCGGGGAAGACGGCTGCACTGAGGTCATAAAGGGGGCGGCGTTCAGCAGCAGTAGTCAGGAATGCACAGTTGGTACCAAGGAGCTCAAAGTGTGCCAAGAAAATGTCCCCTTCATTATTACACCACCGCCATGGCCTGAACAACAGCTGCAGGATGGGTCCATCCCTTTTTTTTTTTTTTTTTTTCCACCAAATTCTGGGCCTTTCCTCTAAATGTTGCAGCTGAAATTGCATCACCAGACTAAGCAACATTTTTATGTTACTGTCAATTATTTATTAATTTATATTCTGCGTACCTTGGTTGTAGCAAATAGCTATTTTGAGCTACATTTCACTTCAAACCAATCTTTCCGTTCTCCCCTGTCCTTTCATATCCACATGTTGTGATTGTGAGCCCAGCGGTCGCTGTTTTTTTTAGATCAGTCTCTGTAAACCTGAGAGATGTTTGTGTGTGTGAAAACACACACAAACACGTAAAATACGTTAAAAAAAACAACTTATTTTCACATTTATTTATTGAAGACTAAGAATTGCTGCAACTTTCCATCTATAACATGAATCTGATCACATGCGTTTAATAAAATAACCAGTGATGGTTAGGAATGTATGCTTTGAGGCATAACTGTGGATAGTCTTGTATTTCCCTTTATTTTCTTATGTTGGATTGTAAAGTGTTCCCTTTATCAGTGGACACAGTAGCCTTTGTGTTTTCTCCTGTGTTACAGTCCATATTAACGTTTAATATGTGTTGGCTATTGGTCCCAGTCCCAAATGTACTGTTGGAACCACTGAGCTATATTATACACTGGAGTGCTAATCACCGGCTGTTAGAACGAGTCGCTTTGAAGCCACCAGCCGCCATATTGGTACTCCCTATTTCCCCCCAGTAACTTGGGAATATGTGCGCTACAGCATCGAATAACGAGGATTTTCTCATGTTCAGGGGGGGCTTAAGACTTTTAAAATGTCAAATGCCATATACTTTTATGTTATGATCTAAACATATCAAGTACTGAGAAAGTCATGTGCTGAAATATTTTGCATTTTATTCACTTAAATATATATGTTTAACATTTATAAATAACTATACAAAAACATATATTTACATATGTGTATACATATATATACATACATATACACATACTTATATATATATACACATATATTTATTTAATATCAATAACATGTAAAATATTTCAGCACCTAATTTCCTAGTATTTGATTGTGTTAGTACATCCACTGACTGTAGAATTACCTGTGAAATGTTTTCGCTCAGCCAGAAAACTGCTTGTTATTGCAAGCAAATCCTATGGGGTTCTGTGAGAGTAGGGAGTAGCAAGATGGCGGCCAGTGACTTCAGTTTTTCGGCAAAATCAGCACTCCAGCTCAGTGGTTGGAACACCTTTTTAATGTGAAGTCTCGCTGCAGGAAACGCCCAAACCTGACAGTTTATAGCCCCAACGACGCTAACGTCACACAGTTGACTGGAAGCACAGATTGAAAGACGCTTATCGTTGTTATAGTATTGTTAAATGCTAAAATCACATGATTGTGCTCTTTCCTTTCTATCTTTTAGCATGCTGGCCTCTAAAATCGCTGTCTCATGTGTGGATTGAGGCTAGTTGAAGCTCCATCCAATGGCCAGATGTAAAATAACATGCCAAATATTGCATCCAAGCAATCTTTATGCAAGTAAAATTTTCTCACAGATTCACAGTGCAAAAGACAAATTGCAGTTCAATATATTGTGCAGCTTCCCACCCTGTGAGAAATATTTCTTTGATTCCAGCTTAGGGCAATTAACATCTTTGTTTCTCCTTAAAACGCTCTACATGATCAGGCTTGCTTAATTTAGCTGTTCTTCCAAGAACGACACAAACAACAGTGTGGAAAGAAAAACGTTGTGCAGATAGAGGCGAGGCTTCTGCTTGGTGAGGGTCTTCTTCCTCAAAGCGTTTGTGCAAAGTTCAACGTGACAGTAACTCATTGATCTGCCTTATCCTCCTATCAAGCTCAGTGTTGGCCTATAGGACTTTGAGGTATATCTGCATTGATAAGGCTTTATCTCAGAAGTGACATCATGGACAAACCATCAAAGGTTCTTCCTTTTATCGTAGTCTGTTATTTACCGATTATTCAATACTAAGACAGACACAGCCACTTCTGTCGTTCAGACTTGAGCAGTAATTCCTCCCATTTTCCATTAGTCCCCTGACTTTCCCTACAACAGAAACAAAGCACTGGGGCATCCTCGGGTCTTATCAGTCACTGTCTGCCTATTAGAGCCTATTAGCAAAGTGCTGAGGCAGCTTTGAAGGGGTTCTAATCCCGTTTTAGGAATGCAGGGCCTTTCATTATGGCTAATTTGTTAGTTTTGTCCTGTCTGGAATAACCCAATTTCAAATTAACCGGATACAAAAAAAAAATGGGGATACTGCAAGATTTGTTTTTCTTCGCTTTTATGAATTGAAATGGTTGAAATGCGACTTGTTCTGATGCTGGTTGTTTGTCAGCTTAGTCGTGTTTTGCCTTCTTTATTTTCTTTATTTTCATACATTCAAGGTTCCTATGCCTGTAGCAAATGTCTGGAAAAGTTTAGGAAAAAAGAAAATTCATTGCATAAAATGTTTTCCGTCCTCTTAGATTTTTTTTAAAGGACAAACCTTTAAGTAGTGCTTTCTTATTAATTTGTATTTACATAAGAAGCTTTAATATTCATTTGCTACATCAGATCTTAATTGTAACATTAAACCCATCTGTATTTTAATTTTTTACTGACTTGATGAATGTGCAGCCTTTTAAATATCAGAAGGACTTTTTTTACTAGTTGTTTGAATCCTCATACATCAGGACCTGAATTAACAACCATTGCTCTAGACCAGGTGTTCCCAAACTTTTCAGCCTGCGACTCCCAAAATAACCGTGCCAGAGGAGGGATTATTTCCTTTCATTTTTTAAATTTTGAGAGTAAAGTCGTAAAATTACCAAATAAAAGTATGATTTTCTTTAAGAACTTTTACAAAAAAGTGCAGTCTTCCCCCTGCATTAAACCGAGGCATGTGCAGAATCTTGTGAAGTTATGCTTTGACATCTGTTTCAAAAATAAGGAAATGCTTAATTTTATTAGCAAATCGACATCAAATCATGACCCAAACTTTGAGAACCCTTGCTCTAGACAACTTGACATTCTAAGTGAACCCTGAACTGTGATTAAAAATCCAAAACAAAGCAGGAAAGGTTTTGTTTTTCTGTCTTTTTTGCAAATGTGGATAAAGTAAAGGGAACAAAGATAAAATGATCAGAAATAGGGACAATCCATTCTTTATCTAAGTCCAAGAGTTGTAGCCTGAATGTCAATCAAGCGATTTTTACAGGAGTTATATCTTGTTCTCATGTTCATAATGTTGTAAAAACTGCAAAAAAAATGTAGAAATTCTTGAAAAGCATGACATCTTGAATTAGAAACTACATGGAAAGCCTTTACATAGTTTTAAAATAACTGTAGCAGAAAATCTAAAACAAATTCTCTCTTCGGGGTAAATATTGGGTTAAAAATGTATCATTTTGGTTCTAATTTCTTGCTTTGTGGCTATAGGTTTCTCCATGGTGGTTTTCCGCTCGTCCCAGAAACTGAAACCTCTCTAGCTGATTTATTTTTATTTTTCTAACCAACAGCAACATCTGGCTGTAGTGGAAGTGCAGCCTTAAAATAAGCAGCAGTATACCTTAAGTTGCTTTGAGTTCAGGGCGGTGCTGTAACGCTATGCGAAGAGTGAGAGCGATGAAACATGAACAGAATTTCCTCTCCTATTTTTATCTCCTGGCGTCTGTGCCTGGTGGTGGAGCCCCTGGACGGCTCTGTGACCTTCAACAGTTTCCTCCTCTGACTCTGGACAGGTCGGCTCCGCCGGCTTACCAAAACCATGAAAGCGTCCCTGAAACAACCCAGAGGTTGTTGTGTAAAGCAGCGCTGTTATTCTGCTGGAGGCCATTCTCTCTGGGGGGAAATAAAACTCAAGGATGGCATGTAAACATTTGGCTTTTGGATATTCAGCTCCCATCAGCAGAGCCTTTGAAATTGACTGGTGCTCTTTGAGCGTTTTAACAGTTTTCTGTCACGTTATAAACACCAAAAGTACTTCGGGGAATTTTAAGTGACCAACACAGTTAGTCATGTTGTTGTGTTTTCAGAAAAGGTTGAAAAGTGTGGTGTGTCTTTGATATTCAGGCCATTTTCCTCGGATACCCCCAAAAAATAATCAGGTGCAATCAAATGCTCACAAAGTTCACCTAACTGGGGAATACCAGGTTTATCTTGATGTATAAATATTCTGTTAAGGCCTTGGAGATTTGCTTTAAATTATAAAGCAAAATCTTAACCAAACTCTCTCAGAGAAACGTCCCACAAATCTGATTTTGTACGCAAGCAAGAGAAATATTGCTTATTTATCCATTTTGGCGAGCAATAAACTGAGATTCATTTCCTATTGTTTCTTTCACACTGCAAAAAGGGAGCTAAAAGTAAGTAAAAATTTCTTAAAATAGTGTATTTTTCCTTGATTTGAGGGGCTAAATAAGACAATTTGCCAATTGAATGAGTATGTTTACCCCTAAAATAAGATAATTATATATCCCGCCTTTGATATAAGATGATGGAGATGAATTGTTCCTATTTTAAGTGCAAAAATCTTATTCCATTGGCAAATAGTCTTATTTAGCTCCTCAAATCAAGGAAAAATACACTGATTTCAAGAAATTTTCCCCTACTTTTAGTTCCCTTCTTGCAGTGCAGTTTCTGCTGATCTGGTTAAAAATAAAATAAATTGCTGGCTCTTTACTTGTAGAAAGGGTACCAGTCTCCTGGAAAATTAAATAACCTTCTAATAAACCATCTAATTAACCCAAAAATCAATAGTACTCTAAAAAAACAACAACAAGATATTGACAAAGTAAAAAAAAGAGGAGCTGCAGAGATCCTTTGCTCAGGGGAGAGAGTCTGTCCACAGGACATCTATTAGCTTTGATTTTTATTTTTAAATCACTGTAATGTGATATAATGTGGAAAAGTTCAAGCGGTATGAATACTTTAACAAGGCACTGTTACCTACAGCAGGTGGGACGCAGAGTTTAGCAACACACACAGAAAACATTTATTTGGAAATGATTATTAATGTCGGTTCCTATCACACTGCAAGAATAGAGCTAAAAATAAGAAAATATTTCTTGAAATTAGAGTATTTTTCTTTGATTTGAGCAGGTAAATAAGATTATTTGCCAATGGAATAAGATTTTTACACTTACAATAGCAACAATTCATCTCCATCATCTTATTTCAAGTGCAGTATATCTAATTATCTTATTTTAAGGGCTAAAAATACTCATTCCATTGGCAAATAATCTTATTCACCTGCTCAAATAAAGGAGAAATACATTAATTTCAAGAAACTTTTACTTATTTTTAGTTCTCTTTTTGCAGTGCAGCAGGTGCGTGAAGACCGTCTACACGGTGACTGGTTGTTGGAGCTCAGCAGATGCCTTCAGTATCCTGGTAGAAACAAACTCTGTCTTGTTCTATGTAAGTGTTAATGCGATCTGACATATTCAGGGTGCACATAGCCTGGTAATCAGCGCTAATCTGATCCACTGGATTAGACGACGTGAATCCAAGATGCTCCTTACAGTACATGTGCGGCTCCTGCCTTCCAGAAGTAAACTGTCTCTCTAGCTATCCTCCAGATATTCTTTATTGGGGCTGTTCAGTTGGTTTGTGCGCTTATTCAGAAGGGAAATGCGTTGTTTTTGGTAATTTTTTTTTCGTCCTGCGGCTGATGGGTGATGCCACAGCTCCTGCGCCCACGCTGACCAGGCAGTTCCTCCATCAGGTTCTGGGATCTGTTCTGCTGTCATCATCATAATCCAATTTTTTTTTCCCCCTGCTGTGGGATTATCGTGGCTATGAGGCAGGCCAGCCTGTGACCATCCACCGCTCTCCGCAGGCCTTTACTTTCATTTTTATTTACTTTGGATTTGGGGGGATAACGAAGAGGCAAAATGCTGAACCAGAGCGCGGTCATGATCTTCACTGGGATCTGTGGGGCCATGGTGTTCATGGCCATGGCCTACTATGTCTACTGGTAAGTCCAGCAAAGGCTTCTGGCTTTAGAATGGAAATGTGCGTCCAGTCTGATTATACTCCACATTTTAAAATGCAGCAAAAAAACCTCTGAGTGTATCTGGAGTATTTCTCTTCAAGCAAAATGTTGTTGTTTTTTTAATTCCTCTGCAACCTCTGCATTTTTAAGACATGCAGGGGTTAATTTTGAGTATAGGAGAGCCGTCCAGCCTTAAGCAGCTTTAACCCAGTCAGCGTTACTTAGCCACAAGTATGGCCCGCTTTCATCGTCTCCATCTACATTTATTATTTCCCCCAACCACCTGTTCATGGTTAATCCCTTCGCTCATATTTCAGGAGCACATCTATGTTTTCCACAATGCACAGGACTTTGATGTGCTCCATTAGATTTTTATTTTCTTCAGATTTTCATTCGTTTATTGAGCATTTTAATAAAAAAAAAGAACGTCTGCTCCCAACTGCTGAGCTGTACGCTGATCCACACGGTTTTCCTTTTGAGGTATCCTGCAAAACAGCAGGTGGAAATGGAGTGAAGAAGTTGTGCTATATTGTTTTGGAAACAAAGGAGTGGCGCAAACTGATATAAGTGCTTGTTTAAAAAAATAACCACTTTTTTATCTCCATGTTATGGGCTGATAACAAAAGACAGCTGCACTGCAGAGCGGCTGAATGCCAGTTTGGTTTATAGATGACTGTGCAGCTTTAATTGAGCTTAACATCTATTTTTTTTATTAATAATATAACCAAGTTATTTGCAACCATGTTTGAAAAGATATGTCTAAGCTCTAAGTTGTGTTGAATCCTCTGTAGTTGCTGTTTATGACCTTATTCGTGGCATAGATGGGATCAGAAAGGAGTGTCTGTAGAAAGAGAAAAAAAAAATGAGAGCAAAGTTCATGACTTATTTGGAAATCGGTCTGCGGCCCGGCATGTTGCAGCAGCAAAGAATCTGGCCGAGGAAGCAACTTTGTTGGCAGCTCGAGACGAAACATACCAACAGTGACTGACCGCTGAGGGGTGAGCTACAGTAAACGAGAAACGGCGATCCTGATTGTAAGAATCATTAAATCTAGCAAACACGGATATTGTTTGTTTGTTTTTGGATTCATGTGTTTGACAGATGTGAGAGAGGCTGGAAAACAAACCTGGATTCTTCTGCCAGCCTGGAGGCCTCTAAGCAGTCAGTACTTGTTAGAATAACATCTGTGATCTTTGAGTTTTTCTGGGACTAAGCTGGGGGGTGGGGGTGGAAAAAGAAACAAATTTACAAGGTTATTGTAGGTTTAAAAAGAAATTCCCCTGCTGCTTATCTAAGAGAGAGAAAATACGCTAACCTGGGAATTTTTATTTACATCGTGCCAAATCACAGCATCTCAAGACACTCTACAAAGTCAATTCAATCAAATCATACAGACAGATTAGTTAAAATGTCTATCAAGTCACTTGCCTGTAACATTCACTCCTGGATGAGCATGTAGCTACAGTGGACAGTTCCTGGCATATTGTGTCGTTGACTTTGCAGCAAATCCTCATATTGAGCATGCATGTAGCAACAGTGGAGAGGAAAACACTTCTTAAACAGGTAGGAACCTCCAGCAGTACCAGGCTGAGTGTGAACGACCATCTGCCACGACCGACTGGAGGTTTGAGAAGACGGAGACACAAAAAGAACACCGAAGCACTAATTCAGGCATACTTTCTATGTAAGAGAGGGCAGTGGCAGACTAAATGCATAGGTGGCTATGTCTAAGAAATCAACAAAGTTGAGCAGACGGGCTCCAAGCGAGGTTTTTGGCCAAGAAGATGAAAGAGAGCGCAGACAGTTAGTCGAATTACAGGTTAGGTAATGGCTACGTCTGAGAGACAGAGTCTATCATCTATAAGGTGAAGTTATTGAAAGTCGCCCCCCCTCCCCCCAGTGATGCTTCACAGCTAAACACAAGGCCAGATGTAGCTACTAGGTAGAGGGGGAAAAAAAGAGAACATTAAGTTTGATGTTAAAATAACAATTCAAAATTGGAGAATAGTATATTTCAGCAGAACGAGGGAAACTGGGTCTTCACGCCCTCTAGCAGCTTAAGCCTATAGCAGCATAACTACAGAGATCAAGATAAACTGAGCAACTCTGAGCTTTATCAAAAAGGAACATTTTAAGCCTAGTCTTAAAAGTAGACGGGGTGTCTGCCTCACATACCAAACTGGGAGATGATCCCACAGGAGAGGAGCCTGATGTCTAAAGGATCTGTCTCCCATTCTACTTTTAGAGACTCTAGGAACCACCAGCAGACCCGCAGTCTGAGAGCGAAGTGCTCTGTTAGAAATATACGGGGTAATCAGAGCTCTGATGTATGATGTTTAATTATTAAGGGCTTTATACCTGAGAAGGTGTTGCAGTATTACAATTGTAGACGTATGCAGCAACAGGCAGGGGAGGGGCAGCATTAAACTACCCTATGCTTAAAACAAACAGAGAAAACTCTGGTCAATTGGACCCTCTTCTCAGGCGTCTTATGCAAAGTACTAGAAAGAGGAATCTTTCCCTGAAACTGACCTGTTGTATGTTTAGATAATTAAACCAAACAGATGTTTGTACAGTTTCCATTATCAGCTCGCTCAATTAAGATATTAGACATGAGGAGGCTTGGCTTAAAAACGGAGATATCAGGGGTTTGCTGAAACGTGTTGCTAGTAACTGCTGAAGCTTTCTAGAGGTGTTGAAGCTTGGTACTCTAGGTGTGAAACTACTCACTTCACATAGAGGTAAACACCAGTTAAGCTAATAAAATGATGTGTAACTTTCCTAGGTCGTTAAACATAATTCAGGATTTTTGTAATTAATTTAGATCTCAAATTTAAACCGTACTGGTTCTAAGAAATTCTAAATTTAATAAAATTAGTGAAGCATTCAGAAACCCTGATAAGCCCTCTCTGTTCCTCATTCGGGGTTACTCCTGGACTCACATCCTGCTCTCACTCACCGCCTGAAACCATAGATGTCTAATAACCACCATCCTCATTTTTAAAGATAAACCGTGCTGTGATGTTACCATCACAAAGGTCAAATCTGCAGCATCATGCTGACACATTTATTCCTCTTTAAACTGATGATCCACCCTCGCTACAGTACCCAATACAATACTGCTACTGTGTTTGAATTTTTGCATTTACTGGCTCCAAAATCAGACCTTGTTTTTCCCCTAATAAGTTCCTTTCATGAAAATCTCTCCCCTACCTGCAACAGTCTGGCCTCATAACGTCTGTTTGACCTAATATTAAGATGCCTCACCTCGCAGTCACTGGTATTTATAAAGAAAATAGAAATGTGAAGGGGTATTTAAGGGTTTAAAAATGGGCTGCTGCTTTCTTTTTGACCAAAACCCTGCATATGTTATTTTCACCACACTTTACTCTCAGGCTCAATATTGTTAGTACTAGCAAAGGTTTATTTATAGAAAACGTTGTAGGTAACAAGACAGCTGAAAACCTAGTGTCTGTTCAGATGATAATCTTTGTTTTTCCCACATTTTGTGAAGGTTGTGACCTGAAAAACTGTCCGATGTGTTTAGGGAAGCAGCAACTCAGTTTATTGTTATAGGAAAACATCAATGATATTTAATGTTGAAATTAATGTTTGTTGGGATTGTTGCTTTTAAAGGATGTAAAAAAAAAATTCCCACTGTTGGTTTCATGAGATCAGTACTCTATTGTAACAATTATAAAATTGTTTTGCTGCAGCGTGTATTACTGAATTTTAACTCATGGTGAAGGAAATTTAGTATTTTTATTTTTTGTAGCCGTTATAGTTTCTGGGATCGTTTCTTATTGGATTTAAGTTCAAAAGGGCAGAATATGAGGAGAGAAGAGTGTTTAAGGAAGCAGCCAGTGGGCCGAGCCTGAAGAACCATGGGGTTGCTACCGGATCTCGGATTAGAAACGTTGGTCAGAACTCCTTTAAAACTGGCTTAGCCTACACTATAATGGGCTTTGCTGCAGTTGTGGGAACAGTCCATTCCTGATTGTTCTGTAGCCACCTTCCTGCACAAACATTAACAAGCTTCCCTTGTCATTGTTGTGTGTTGGTTGCTTTTCCAAAAACAGGTTTTCTGTCAGAGAGCTTTATAAATCAGATTTTTTATATATATATATATATATATATATATATATATATATATATATATATATATATATATATATATATATATTTTACCAAATGGATCTCAAGGTCAGGGTGTAAATCATTTAAAACCCAGCAGCCGGTCTTTGTCTGCATAAAAAAATCAGACAGTCTTCCTGATTTGGACTATTTCAGCATGCTTTACAGTACACCGGCAGCCTGGACTCCTCCTCAGGCTGTTGCCGAGTTCTGATCAAGTCCCACCGTGAATCGTTGGTTTCCCCACTGGAGGAAAGGTAACCTCCAGCAACTGCTGTTAATCATTTACTGGACTATACGGTCTTATTCTTCTTCACCATAATAATCCAGAAGCCACATTAATAATTAAGATGGGTCTAAAAGAAAACACATTTGGAGATTTGGGACGCTGTCATGAGCAGATCCCTGGAGCTATTTTTTTTTTTAACCGTCTGAATTTTAATAAAGATTTAAAAAAATATTCAAATTTCATACAACAAAACCATCTGAGAGCCAACCTCCATTGTAGGCATGGGTCAGTATGAGATTACCACGGTATGATACCATTGAGTAAAAATATGGTACCATTATCAAGTAGTTTTGTTTAAAAACAGCTCGTTTTCTGTAATTTGCCAGCTGTAGTTTTAAAGATATAAAACCGTACAGTGGTGTCCATCATCGCCCATATCAAATCACTTATCACTTATCACTTATTGTTGCTGTTGTCAAATTGTCAAATTTGACAACATCACAGATGTAGAAGCTCTGTGATCACTTTTTGAGAACATATAGAACATTGACCTTTTGGAGATTAACAAAAAATCCAAAACAGATTAAAACCTGTGCTCCTAATTAATTTTTTTAAAAATCACTGCGATTGGAAAGGGAGGTTCATCCTTAAAATCCTGAAATTATGACATTCATGCCCATGAGGTGATGTGCATCTCTGAGCGTACCTGAACAAATAACAGGTCTTGACTGGGAAGCTACATTTTTTTGTCATACTGATGATACAAAATACAAAAGAATTATGATTTTATTAAGCAAAACAATTACAAACAAGGAATATTAATAATTAAATATTCAAGTATAATTTCAAATTAAAAAAATAGCTTCAAGAGTTTAAAAAATTTTAAGTTTTTTTTTCTTCCTTTCATACATATTCTAAAAAAAACAAGGCGCAATGTTAAAAGCATTTGGCATGAATTAAGGGGAACAAAATAAAAATAAAAAACATCTTTATACACTAAACCACAATCAGGGCCCATAGTTAGTTTTCCAGTTAAAAATGCTCAATCATTTATTGTGAATTGTTTCATTTTTACCTTTTCACCCATAAATAAAACATGCTTGACTATAATGGAACAAAGTAAGTATTTGAAAATACAGCAAGGGTCACTTGGAAACTCTTGCTGTGTCTAGCCAAGTTTACTGGTTGTGCCCAAGTCTGGAGTGAAAAATAACATTGATGCAAAAATCCATGACCAATTAATGAAATAGACTTTATACCTAACATTATCCATTTAAGAATATATAAAGTTGTCATTAAAAAACTAGAAATTCGTCCTGCCAGTTTGAACCCTGGCTCTGACCGTGGGCCCAGACGCTTTACTCGCTTTGTCTGCTGGCGGTGGTCAGAGGGCCCGGCGGCGCCGACTGTCTGGCAGCTCCGCTTCTGTCAGTCTGCCCTAGTTTGGAGCGTTTTGGAGTCCTTGGACCCAATAAAGAGTAAACAAGTACAGGCCATTTACAATTACAGAAGTGTCCATTTGCATCGTTTGGTTTTACCAATTTATACCGTCCTTGAACTGTGGTTGGGGGGCTACACAGTGCAAGGGCCGCAAATGGTCCCCAGACCACACCTTGGACACCCCTGCCCTTAATAAGAGGGACGGGTGGTGCTCCTGAAGTTTTCACATGACACGTCTGTCCCGAGATTATTTTGTTACCGGAGATGTTTCCAACAGCTAACCAGCATCTTATCTTGACTTATTGAACCCTTATTAAACCAGCCCATGCCTTACATTGTGTTTTCAGTGCAACATTATTTAAAAAAAAAGGAGTTTTCACTATTCAAAACGAGTTCACTTTTTCAAAGTGGTTTTGACTTGTGACCCACGCTGAGAAAGAAAGAGGCTATTTTCTGCTTCTGCTATTTTAAGCAGGTTTGCACCAACAGTACTGCTGCCTTTGTTGTGTTGCTGCTTCTCACCGTTGACCGAGTGTCTCCTCTGCTGTCTGTTCGCAGGTCGGTGGTGTTGGCTGAAGGGCCGTGTAAACGCGGCTTGTAAAGGAACTCCACCGTGGTAAGGTCCACGTTTGTGTAATTTTAGAGACATTTGCCTGAAAGTTCATCCGAGTTTAGCCAGGCACATCCTTAAAGGGATCCACGATTAGTCGCAACAACAGACTTTATTTGGGAAATATCTATTTTTAGATGTAAAAACAACACAATAAAAATACTATAAGATGCTTTTTTTTTTTTTTAGAAAGGCATATAAAATATTGTCACACGGGCATCCCCATGTTCTTTATGCTGCAATGCATTCTGGGTAAATTATATTTACAGGTCCTTTAGCGTTAGCTCTGTCCAGCCAATACAACAATGAATAACGTTAAACCTTTTCAGTTTGAACTGGAGCATTTTGAAATTAAAGGCAATGTAGTAATAATAATATAGTCATAATAATAAAAACGACGCATAACACTCATAGGCGGTGTGATCCGGGCAAGTAGTGCTCTGTGTCCGGTCCAATAACACTTGCTTAGGATCTGATCGGTCCGGTCTTCGGTCTGTTAACAACTGTTTAGGGTCTGGTCTTCGGTGCGTTGTCGAGTCTGTGATGTCACATTTGGTACTGGCGACAGTGGCAGTACCTCAGTTATGTAAAGGAGCTATAAGTAAAATATTTACTGTAAAATGAACCTAAATCATTCTCATTTGTCCCCTGGGATGGAAGTAACATTGCCTATAAACAATCAGTCCTCTCCATCAACAATGTTTTAGTCAAATATTTCTCCTGTCAAACTTAGAGGTACGGTCCAGAACTACTTGGGTTCAGAGTGTAGCCCGTGTTTACTTCCTGGTTTCTGAGCCAATCATATGAGAGTTCACAGAGTTCCCAAAGCAGAGCGCAACATTTGGTATTTTATCTTGGTAAAAGAGCAGCAGCCTGCAAACATGGAAGCCAGTAAGAGAAGCGGACCGGAAATAGAACAAGATACATCGTCATAGACCTGTCCTGTGGAAGTAAAAATTTACAACAGCAACACCATTTAAAAACGGCATATTAGATTGTGATTGGCAAGCTGTTGTTCCAATTAGAGCCACAAGGTGTCAGTATTACTTATAGCTCCTTTTAAAAGGGCTTCCAGTGTTGCCTGTCTCTGTTTCTCTAAGTGTCATTCTGTCGCAAGGCGACGGGGTTTAGGCGCTTTATGGATAAAAATAGTCGGCATGGTAGGTAACGACCACCTGTTAGCTCCTTCATCAATTTTGTTCACACAAAGTACTTAGTCTCCTGGAGAGAAGTGTTGAAAGCACAATTGTGGGTCCAATGGAGGTTGATTTTTCTCATTGCTTTTCTCTTTTTCTTTTTCCTGAGGGAAGAGATTAAGACTCTCCTCACTTTTTCAGGTTTTTTTTTTTTGTTTTGAAATTGCAGCCAACAGCGATAATGTGTGGCATTGTCTAAATTTACACCACTCAAACTTAATATAATGGGAAAAAATAAAAACAACTGTAGGTTCCAGTCCAGTAGGACCTAACCGCGTCATTAACCCAGCATGCATTGCACAGGTGAAAAAAACATAACAAAGGATATACAACTTTTGAAGTAAATACATTTTACGTATTTCAGACAGAAATTTTTAAGTTAATAGGAAAATTATCATTAATTATTAATATTTAGGCCAGCATGTTCAACTAATCACGGATCCCTTTAAAATAAAAACCGCATCTTACCAAAATCTAAACAACGTTCTGCTCTTTTGACTTCAGGTTGGTCGTGGTGTATAGAGAGGAGCCCACTCAGCCCCTCCAGGCCCCTCAGCCATGGGTCTCCTGACCTACCTGAAGAGCCTGTTCATCCTGCAGCTGCTGATGGGCTTTGTGTTTGTGGTGAGCGGCCTCATCATAAACTTCATCCAGCTGTGCACCTGCGTCCTCTGGCCGATCAACAGGCAGCTCTACCGCAGAATCAACTGCCGGCTCTCCTACTCTCTGTGGAGTCGTGAGTACATCATCCTGCCTTGCATGTTTGGACTCTCTCTGATGCCGCCCAGAGCCTTCCTAAAGTATTAACACCCCCTGATCTTTCATATTTGTTACGCTACGACCACAAACATCAGCATATTTTATTAAGGTTTCCTTTATTGTCATTATTAGAATGTTTCCGAGACAGAAAAAGTTTAGTCTTGGTCTCACCCGACTAGAAAACTCTCCTTCCACATGTTTGTTAGGGCTGTGCATAAAAATCGATACAAAGATTAATATCGATGTTTTTTAAAAACGATTTAATATCGATATTCTGGCTTTCAATATTGATATACCTCCCAACCCCTAGGGGGCGTTATTACAGAGCTGCATTACTGTTCACAATGAGGAAGTGCAAGTGAGACGAATTTGTGGAACGGCCATCAGGATTTTAAAAGCGCCTTCGTCCCTAAAATCAGTTATACAATTATACGATGAATTTCGTTATACAAATAATCTTGTTCTAAACATTTATTTTATTAGAAAGTTAAAATTATCGATTGAGAAATTAGCGCCCTCTGGTGTACACATCATGAACTAAAGAAAACCTTGTGATTATAGTAGTCGCATTGTTGTTTTTTTTTTTTTAGAAAAACGAACAGGGAATAGAACAAAGAACACACACAAAGCGAAGGCATACCTTATTAAAATACATTTATCAAGCACAAAATGCATACATATGCAAATCAAATAAATGATAAAAAAAACTTCTAACTTTAAAAAAATTCAAAATCAAATACGTTTCTGTACTCCTATGTGTTTATAGCTGGGGGTTTATGTACTTTAAGAAATGGTTTATATATTTTTATTTCCCTAACCACAACTGGGAAACATTTTTGCTATAAAAAAAACAATGTATTTTTTATATATTTCTGTTGTTTATTTTTTAGAATATGCATTATTGCCGCAAATACAAAGATATTCAAAAAGAAACCCCTGCCTCGAAAAAATACAAAAGAATAAAAAAGTAAGAAAAACGAAATATTTCCCACCGGAAGTTATTCTGTTTGCACACGCGCAAATGAGCTGATGGTACGGATCGGGTAGTGACATGTCCGACAGGATTTTAGAAGCGCCTTCGTCCCTAAAATCAGACGTTTGGGCACATTTTTGTTTCTGTCATACATTAAATGCATTGAACCAAATACACTTTATTTTCCTGTTAATATATCAGCGTTCAATAAATTGAGCTTAAATATAATATTTGGCTGGTTCTGTTGATTGAATGACTTTGAGCATTAATTTGAAAGTAATAAATAAATCTTGACATTGGAGTCAAATCAAATTAAGCTGAGCTATATTGAGAATCATTTGGAATCGGCTCATCCTAGATCTATCCAGTCCTAATATTTGCTGTGTCCCCCTTCATGAGCAGACATCTTGTTCTTTTCTCCTTGCCTTAAGGTCAGATTTGTGGACTAAAGGCTGTCTTGTCAACAGAAGCTTCAGATCTCTGCAGCGCCTCAAGGGTTACCACAATTACATGTCATTTTGTGCTAGCCTCGCACACGCAGTTCCTTCCTATGTGAGGAAATGTGAAAGGCTCTGTGTCAGACAGAGAGAGCTGCAGGATTCCTTTATTTGCTGCACGTCTGACAGAGCAGGCGGAGGACAAGGGGCCGTCGGCTGAACTTTCACACAGTCCCGCGCCAAACTCTGAGACACAAATGACTCGGCTGCTGCTAACCTTTTGACAGATATTTTTACTTGGAAAAGCTCTACCCAAATATTTATTAGAGCAGAACAGATGCCTGAATTTTTTTTTGACGTTTAAAGTGTTTATATCATCATGCAGTCACTGTTTGTTTTCACGCAGAGCTGGTGATGATGCTGGAGTGGTGGTCGGGCACAGAATGCACCCTATACACCGACCAGGCTACGGTGGACAAGTTCGGCAAGGAGCACGTCATCATCATCCTCAACCACAACTTTGAAATCGACTTCCTCTGTGGCTGGACCATATGTGAAAGATATGGGGTCTTAGGGGTCAGTGGAGCGCCAGATTGGGACCACGGACATCGGAAATAGTTCTTAGCTGTATATTTTTACATCGTTCTAACTGTAAAAGTGTCTTTCTGGTCTCTCTAGAGTTCAAAAGTGCTGGCCAAGCATGAGCTGCTGAAGGTCCCTCTGATCGGTTGGACCTGGTACTTTCTAGAAATAGTTTTTTGCAAAAGAAGGTGGGAGGAGGACCGAGACACCGTCTTTGCAGGCCTGGACAGGCTCAAGGACTATCCTGAATATATGTGGGTGCGTACTTGTCTTGGCTGTTGATCTCCTGGCATGTTGAAGTGTGATGATGTGTTATCTGTTTTAGATCTGTCACACCTGGCTGCAGACATCCGTTTATACAAACATAGCTCTTACAGACACTATCTTTGACTGGTTCCATTCTTTAAACAATTTTATCAGAATAAAACTACTCACTCAGGGATTTCTGATGTCCTGATTACTTGAGAGCACCAGCTGAAGTTAACATTTCTCAACAGAATTCAATTTGATTTTATTTATATAGCACCAATTCACAACACATGTCCTCTTAAGGCACTTTGCAAAGACAAATTCAATCAAATCATCCAGACAGATTAGTAAAAAATTCCCCTATCTAAGGAAACCCAGCAGGTTGCATCAAGTCTTAACAAGCAGCATTCACTCCTCCTGAAAGAGCGTAGAGTCACAAGGAGAGTTGTCTGCATTGTTGATGGCTTTGCAGCAATCCCTCATACTGAGCATGCATGAGGCGATAGTGGAGAGGAAAACTCCCCTTTAACAGGAAGGAAAACCTCCAGCAGAACCAGAACCAGGCTCAGTGTGAACGCTCATCTGCCTCGACCGACTGGGGTTTAGAGAAGACAGAGCAGAGACACAGAAACCACAGAAGCACACATTGACCCAGGAATACTTTCTATGTTATATGGCAATAGCGGATGATCTGTCTTCCCTGGATGATGTCACAGCTAACAGAACGCCAGACCAAGTGTATGTATCCTGAATATTTCTAATTTTGGCGATTATTCCAGAGGTGAAAAAAGGAAACCCTGAAAACCCGTTTAATAATGGATTTAAATGACATGTTTGTGTAATTTATTTCCTTTTTCTCACATGTTCAAGTATTTCTTGATGCACAAATCTGCTGTAAATGTAAGAAGAGATGCAGTTTTGTAGAGTATATATATATATATATATATATATATATATATATATATATATATATATATATATATATATATATATATATATCTATATATATATATATATATTATATATATATATATATATATATATATTTTTATTTTATTTTTTTTGAGACATTGAGTTTAAAAGGCTGTTCCAATCAGACATTATTCTCCCATCGAGTCGGGCCCAGTTAAGTTGGTTTACCCTCCATCTGTCAGCTTCAGTGCTCCCGTGAGGTTAGATGGTGACATTGTTTGAGCATCATGTCTCACTGAGGTGAATCTGATCTGTAATTCAACTAAGCAGAGGGAGCAGGACAAGAGATAAGAGGACCGCCGTATCCTGTGATTTGATTTTCTTCCTACTGTTTTTGTATAAATGCTGCCTCTGTCTCCACAGTTTCTGCTGTACTGTGAAGGGACGCGCTTTACGGAGAAGAAGCACCAAATCAGCATGCAGGTAGCAGAGAGTAAAGGTCTGCCCAAGCTCAAGTATCACCTTTTACCCCGAACCAAAGGATTCACCACCACGATGCAGTGTCTTAAAGGCACAGGTGCGCTAGCTACATTGACACACACCAGCATCACACACTGAGATAAACTAAGGTGCTTTATTTGTTCTCACTGTGTTTTTTTTTTTTTCTGTCTCATAGTCACTGCTGTGTATGATGTGACTTTAAACTTCAAGGACAAGCAGACTCCCACTCTGCTGAGCATCGTCAACGGCAAGAAATACAAAGCTGACCTGCGCGTTAAGTAAGTTCAGCTCATTTTCTCTGTTTACTTTATGTTTTTTCAATTAAAGAAGAATTAATGATAAATGTCTCTTACCTCCTGCTGTGATTCAGTCATCAGTAGGCGAATGGAGCAGGTTAGACTCCAGCACATTAATGGTTTGAGTAATGACTAAACGCATCTTAGGTGACTGAGAAACTAGAACATTTCTAGCAGGAACTGAATTTTGATTAAAAAATGTCATTTAATTGAAATTACAAAAAAAATACCATAGGGTGTATAGATTGTGAGGATTTATTTCTAGGTTGCAGGGGGTTTCCAGGATTGAAATTAATTGACAAAGCACCCCCTGGTGGTTAAAAGTCAGCACTGCAGACCACATGTTTTCACTTCATTGTCTCTACGCTGTCTCCCAAGCAAAGGATTTGCTTTTATCATTTTCCACCCCTGGAGAGGTCTGGGGGGATGTGTGTAAAAAAAATAAATATAAATAAAGAAATAAATATATACGTTTTTCAAAGATTATTATTTACTTTATTTTTAGAATCTCTTATTTATTCCTTAACAAAATAAAGGCATTGCTTGCAATTTCTCAGACATAACTTTGAGTTGCTGTTTTAAACGCTGTGCAGCTAATATTATCGTTGTTATCGTTATTATTATTGTTGTAATTACCAACACTAGTTAATTGATTTACACAAATAAATGTAAAGACTAAACAAACAAACTAAAAGCTTTATTAAATGGCCGTCTCACTGCTTCTTGAACTAACTAGGATCATAGCCCTACTTCAGCTTTCGGGTATTTCATGATGTGTGTAACATGCATAATTATCCCCTGCTGTCAGCCTTTATCAAAGTTAATCTTTTTCAACATTTTAAAGGCCCATAATGTTATAAAAAAAATACTGGATCTTCTCCTTCAATATTGAATACAATATTGAATTTAGTAAACAAGAAAAATAGATAAATCAAAATTAGTAAATCACAGCATCTTCACCTCCTTTAAATCTGATCTAAACGAAAGAAACTGAACATAAAAGATAATCCCGAGGCAGAACCTGCAGCATCAATGTCAAGGGAGAGATTTCTGTTATATATATTTTATATAAAATCTGTGTGGAGCTTCAGGCTGAAAGTCTTTTTCCACCTAAAAAAGCATTTTATCTTTCCACGGCTATTATTTAATATTACTGTATGCTTAAAATGACACTTTTTCCAGCTGGAATTAGGACCGTGGACTTGTTAGTTTACATCCCGTGTGATGATTTGTGTTTGGACTTTGCTGAAGTCCACTTCTGCGATCGGTCCCATGTAATCGTGGGCTTTCTCCCATCCAGGCGGTTTCCTGTGGAGGAAATACCGGACGATGAGCAGGAGTGTGCCAACTGGCTGCACAAGCTGTACCAGGAGAAGGTGAGCATAAATTTAATCCGATCTTCTTCATTCTGTTCTTATATTCTTTAACAAGGGAGCGGCCATTCTGTCAGTATCTATTTTGCGGTGGTTGAATGTACCTTTTATGGTTTATGGTTTATAATGATGTTGTGTTCTGCTCTCTGTTTCTCAGGACGCCTTACAGGAGCAGTACAACAAGGAAGGAAAGTTCCCCGGACCTACAATTATCCCACCGCGCCGCCCGTGGACGCTGCTTAACTTCCTGTTCTGGGCCACCCTCCTGTTGTCGCCCCTCATCAATTTTGCGTGCGGCGTGGTCGTCAGCGGCTCCCCGCTCCTCATCATTGGTTTCATCACCTTCCTCATCATCGGTGAGTTAAACTAACCTGACAACAGCCAGCTGCATGTATCGCTCCGCCTAGCTCCACTCACATACATCTGGGACACCGCCATAGGAATTGCCTTTACTGAAGGCTGGGCCTTATCAAAACTCCTTGCATATGATTGGATAAGCCACTTGTCTGTCATCTTTATCGACGTGCTATTTCAACCACTCACACCGAAGCTAACCCGTGACGCTGATGAGACCGACGCAGTTTTAATGTGTTTGCCGCTCTAGTGCAGGGTTTCCCGCAGCGCTATCTTGGCGAGGCGGCCGCGGAAAACGTGTCGTCCACCCCCCCCCCCCCCCCCCCCCCCCCCCGCCGCTCCGCGAGCCGGTCCGCGGAGAAAAAGTCATCCATCCACCCCCCCACCCCCCCCCCCCCCCCCCCCCCCCCCCGCGAGTCGGTCCGCCTCGCATAAGCAAATTCCTGCGGGAAACACTGTAGTGGCAAGCGTTTTATTGACAGTGAGCTGACAGGAAGAGGGGGGAAGACAGGCGGCAAAGCGCCGCGGGTCGGAGTCGATCCTGGGCCGACCGCGTCGAGGACTAAAGGCCTCCTAACATGGTTCGCGCTAACCGCTAACGGTTAGCCGCTAACCGCTTGTTAGCGGCTAACCGCTTGCCAAATCCGGTCGGGAGAAGGACGAAAACATGGTTTCCACCAACAAAAGCCTTCAGAGCCGTTCTCTGATGTTCTTTTAATGAAACAATATCAGATAGATTGGACAACACGGAAGAAATAGCAGCATCAATGCTAACGCTTGCTTCCTCGATGCGAGCCGCCATTGTTGTTGGAATCTCACGGTGGCTTCTCCACTACGTCACATCCATGAAACACCCGCCCTGCGTCCTGATTGGCCAGACCAAAAATTTGGTTGGGGAAATCACTTTAAATGAGCCGTGTCCCAGATGTATGTGAGTGGAGCTAGGCGGAGCGATACATGCAGCTGGCTGTTGTCAGGTTAGAGTTAAACGGGCTCCAGAATGAAAATCTAATGCAACTTAATTTTGAATGACAAAACCAGGTGCTGCACCGTGCAGGAATATCTATACTACGTTTTGCAGTTTTTAATGTTATTAACTCAAACTTTAATGTGTTTTATTAGAAATGAATGTGGGAAAGCACCATAAAGTAGGCTTACTTTTTAAGTGGAAGCAAAATTTTATCGTTTGGAAATGCCACAGCCAACCTACCGAGACAAATATTTTCCCTTTAGATCAGGGGTGTCAAACATACGGCCCGCGGGCCGGTTCCGGCCCGCCGAACAATTTAGTCCGGCCCGGTGGCTAAATGCATTATCATTATAAAAAAATATGTTTTTTTTAATCCAGTGTCCTGTCTGGCAATGTGGCAATAAGAATTGTTGTCTTAATTCCAAAAAGAGCTCATCAGATTTGACTTTCACAAGTGGAGCAGTACTGCTTTTACCATAGTGCTCCGCTTGATTTATGAATGTGAATAGTTTTATTATGATTCATGCGGGGAATATCTCAAATGATATGGACTATACAATGGGAAAGTAGGAGAGGAAAAGAAGAACAAGAAGAACAAAAGAAAAGATAAAAGGAAGAGAATGATAAAACAATTATTGAAAAAAACATGTACTTCGTTTAATTGAAAATCTGCAGTTCCTATATTGTCCACGAGGGGCGCTGTGTTTAAATCAGCAGATGGTAGCCCTGAGCTTCAGACGTGGAAAATTGATTTTATATAATTTCTTAATCTGTTTGATGTATTTTGTCATGCAGGACAGTGTTTTTAAGTTCCAAAAAATGTGAATAAATGTTTTTCAACATTGTACAATCACTGTGATCAGTTCTTATGCATAATGCACTTAAGTAAATGTTTAACTGAGTAAAAATATTGTTGAAATTGCACATACGTTTCTTAAAAACGCTGAGGTTATTCATAATATATTGTGTAAAAGTGAAATTCATTTCATATAAAAATGAACAAAAAGTCCACTTTTATTAGTTCTATTTAATCTTGCAACGAGTTAACTCGTGTGGCCCTCTTGAGATCAGATTAAGCTGTATGCGGCCCCTCAACCAAAATGAGTTTGACACCCCTGGTGTAGATGTACAAATCCTGTAAGGCAGGGCAAGGCAAATTTATTTATATAGCACAATTCAGTACAGAGACAATGCAAAGTGCTTTACATGATTAAAATATAGGAAAATAAAACAGAATAAAAGCAAGTAGGGATAGAATGTAGAAACAAAAACATTAAAGAAGAACATTAAAAACAGTTTAACTAGAACAGTCAAAGGCGATTTTAAACTAATTTTAAACTGTAGAGAGATGCCCCAAAAGACTTGCAGCTGTAGTTTTAGTTTTCCTTCTCTGTTAGAACTATGCAAAACTTTGTTTTGGTCTTTCACACGTAAACCGAAAAGAACGCATTAAAGTTCTTGGTTGTAATGTCAAAAATGTTAAAAAGGTTCAAAAGGTATGACAATCTTTTAAAGGGATTATAGATCATAAGTGTTGCCTTTTGTGTTGACGTCCTCATTCACCGCTGTTGTTTTTGTGTCCCTCTTTTGTCCTTCCCAGCCTCTGTAGCTATTCGACGTCTCATCGGAGTCACAGAGGTGAAGAAAACAGGGTCCAGTTACGGAAACCAGGAGGCCAAGAAACAAAACTAAACTGTGTTAACCCCCTCCCGTGTTGGGCCGTGTTCGTACGGCCGCCCCCCCCCGCGGTGTCTCCCTCCCTGCCCAGCTCCGTCCTCCTCCTACCATCGACTGCGTCGGCCGGCCGGGGAGGAGGCCCACCTGTGAAAACATAACTAACACCAGGGTCAAAAAAAAATCCTGCCGGCGCTAGAGTGGGAGAGAATAACAGAAGGTGTGGGAATGAGGCTCTCTGGTGCATCACAGATTATTGGGGGGGGGGGGGGGGTCCATTTTCCGAGGTCATTTTCTAAACTACAAAAGCCCCGTTCACTTCCTGTCAGCCGTCAGCCAGTTTGGGAATTATTTTTGAGCTTGCGTAAAGCGGTCTAATCCATATTGATTGTCTTTATCTACACCGCCATCTAGCGCCATCTTTTTTTTTTTTTTTCTTAAGAAGATCTTGTGATAGAAATCGGTGCCTTTAGGCCCAGCCTGGCTTTCCTTTTTATCAGGTCGCTTCACAAAAATCACTCAAAACCTGCCAAAAAGCTGGAATAAATTTTGTGAAATGAACATTAGAGGTGCACCGATGAGGATTCTGTGGCGAATATCCAGTCTCAACTTAATGTGAAGCTTCAAACCTGCATGCTGCAGATTTCATAATTACAGATTCCCGTTAAGAATGTTGTTTTTCCTTCCTGCTTTGAGCCATTGTTTTACTAGAAGAGGCACCGCTAGAGCGAAATCGCTGTAAAAAATTTAGTTTACTAATATTGAAAAGCAGAAACAAAATGAATAAAATGGGATGAATGAATGCCCAAAAGGGTCAAACTTTCTATTCTGCTGCCCCACAGCGACACTGATTATGAGGTTTTTTTTTTGGTTTCAGACTTGCTGAAAATCAGCTGATTGGAGCCACCAGACGATTTTTCTCGGTGCATCTCTAAGAGAAAATCTAAAACTAGCTTGAAAATCGTCTCCAGAGGGACGCTTAATGGCTGTCGGAGAGTCTTTTTATTATTATTATTATTATTACATATTTAAATGGAAAGAAATAATGCATTTGATTTGAAATTCCTAACAAAATTCTCTAAATACAGACGTATCAGCGCGCCTTTAGTCTTGGTTTCGGCTGACCTGCGTCACACGTTGGATCGGACAGGCTGGTGTCCGTCAAACTACACCAAGGGCTCTGAATGCGCAAACTTTAAAACGCACGTCGCTTCATTTCGCCGGTCGGATTTCACTTCCGCATTTAGGAGCTCGCATTTTTCTCATCAGCGTGCATCCGGACGTTCTCCGACCTCCTAAATGTGCTCCTTCAACACAGATTCAGGGGGCAAAGCTCACCGACTGTCCACGTGTAGCCACACAGCTGTTAGCGTAGACTGCAATAGGAGTATTTTTAACCTTTGCCTTAAATCAAGCTTGCTCAGGCAAGGGATTGCTTATTTTACCTCCCTTTTGAAATGCATAATGCCACTTTGGTCCCGTTTGAAATACTCACCCTTGATTCCTGTCAGTACACTAATGCATGGTGGAGTAGGAACAGTTGATTACTACAATTACTGAAGAATTTGAAATTAACTCAGTCGTTTAATAGGAACATGTTAATTGAAGGTTTATTTTGTAAAGCTTTGTTTGATCAAATCACTTTAAATCTTCAGAGTGGACATAAAAGGAATTTATTAGTTTGTTTTAGGAAGAAAAATGATCTATGAGACAAGAGAAAACGCTTTATTTCATTCAATAGCGTAAAGGAATTTGATTTTTTTTTTTTTTTTTTGCATCAAACGGTCTTTTTTTGTTTTTTCTATAGGAGGATCTTTTGTTATCCATATTAAATCATTTCAGATGAATTCGAGGAATTTATTTTTGTTGTCTTAAAAAAAAAACTTAAACAAAAACAACTTTGAATACATTATAGGAAGGTTTTGATTTCTTGAATTTAAAACGCAGGCAGGTTTCCACACTGCCGGTCCTCCTGGGTGGCACATGAGAGAACCTGGGGTCACGTTTTGGAAGCAAAACATGGATGAATGAGACTTTCTGGGATCATTACTCCACAGCAGGAAAATGTCCAGCTCCTCTTTCTGTAGTCGTCTCTAACCAGACAGATTTCATGCAAGCCTTAATTAGTATCTAGGGCCAAAAGTGCCACAATTTGGTGAATACCAGTAAATAGATCCTGAATAAGCATTTATATTGGTGACAATTTAAATTGGAAATAATGAATATCTACGTGTATTTATATCAAAAATTTATATAATGGATTATTCAATGAAAAAAAGCATTAAATGTAGTTTGATTTAAAAATTTTATTAAAGGTTTTAGATTCATTATTTTGCTATTTGTTTAGTATGAAGTAATTAATAGAAAATATTAGGGTTGAAACAATTCGAACAATGCAATATATAAAATATTTAAACATTCATGTAGTTGTTGAGGTATTTAATTTATGTACTTCATTTTTTTATCTAAATTGTCACCTTTATTGATGTTTGTTTAGCGATTCAATTGGATTGAGGCACTTTTGGCCATGAAATTAGTGCTGCTTGGTTATTATTTCTATTATTTTTAAAGGTGTAGACCTTAACCCATGTGGCAGAGATTGAATTGAAGAATTTAGGACCCAATTTTAGCTGGTAAATGTGCAGCTTGCTGGGATTAAGTACAGTTTTCTTTTTCTACTCATACGTGTTCTCTGAACCAGAACCAGCATTGACACCAGTTTATATCCCAACAATTTCTGCCATTCACAGGAAAATCACATTGCAAAGCAGAAAAGACAAGATGCTTTATTTACATATAAATAAACATGTTTTTTTTCTGTATTTGATTTATTTTTTTATTACACTGAAATGATTCTTTAAATAAAGGCCAACTATTAGCGCTTTATTTTGGAAAAATCATCAATTTATTTCCTTTAGTTGCACTTCTTGCATCAGCTATTAGTTGTTTTTTTTTCTACAGCTATAATTTTTATGTTTTTCTTCCACATAAACATTTGAGAATATTAAAGGATTTAATCTTGAAGCAACTTCTACTCCTTGGATTTGTGTGTCTTGAGTTTCTCTGTGCATGAACACGCAGCCTGCAGGTGAAAGGTGTGCAGCAGCAGCAGCCTGCTTTTTCCACCCATGATCAGAGTCACGCTCACATTCATTCACCTTTTTGTTTTTCACCACACATCCACAGTTTTCACCTGCCATTCGACACATTAGGTGACAGCGGTGGGACTTAGTGTAAACTACAGACGTGTGTGTATATAAACTAAATGCTGAATGTCCAACACTTTTAGAAACTAGAGCTGTGCGTAGCTGCTTTTTAGACTTTTTGAATGACCTGTTTTGTCGGTGTTCCGCCTACAACCGCAGGGTTTCTTGTACATAATGTAAATAAGGATGATGCTCTGTTTAGAAATGCCCTAGATGCTCTTCTTGTTTTTCCACAGTGTGCTCTCTGAATGACTGCACTGTTATTTCAGGCTACAACCAAATCTCTACCCCTGGGGGGGCAACAGAAGAAAGATCAAAGTGGAGCTGTAAATACCTGCAGCTGCGACGCCTCTTTCATTTGAAACCACAACAGGGAGCTGGGGTTAAATTATGCTCTCAAAGCTCTTTCTGGACCTCGCGATTAAACATTTCTTAATGCACTCCCCTTTTTTTTTTTTTTTTTTTTTTATAATTGCATGATGTGCATTTTTTTTGCACAGTCGGTGAATTGAGTTCAATCTGACTCAGGGATTCTTTTACAGACTGGTGATGCAACTGCTGTGGCATTAACTCTGACTCTGAATAAAGAGGCTTTCTGGGGAACGTACCTGTGTGTCTTTGCAGTTTTTTTTGTCACTACATTCTCATTTTATTTGGATAATCAGCTAGTACAAATTATGTAGCTGTAGGGATTACTATCTAAAATGCTGGAGGTAATCTGTGCAGTTTCAATGACTTCCTGGATTTCAATCACTCAAATAATTTAAAAGCTTATTGCATTACTGTGAACACAGTAGTGAGTAGTCTGCAGCAAATTATTCTAAAACAGTTGTCTTTTGTGACTTGTGAGGTTAAAGGTTCAATTTAGTTTATTTAAAGCCAAGGTATTTTACAAAATCATTTCAATCAAATTTCAAAGACCGGTTCCAGGTCAAATACATTTATTCCCAGTTGACCTTGGTTGCCAAACATTGCAGTCAAAATCGGTTTATTATTCAGACTGATTAAAAGATGTTCAAAAAGATTGAGTCAGACTTGCAGCCTTCGCTCCTGGATGAGCATGTAGTTACAGAGGACAGTTGCCTGCAATGTCTCGTTGACTGCAGCAATACCTCATACCAAGCATGCACGTAGCGACGGTGGGGAGAAAAACTCCAGCAGAGCCGGGTTCTTCTGAAAGACCCACTGACAAAAAAATGTCACTGGGTGTTTTACTTGATTTGGGCATTTCCTGCTTGGACTGCCTCACTGTGGTCATTAATACAGCTACAAGCAAGCCTTAAACCCTAAAACATATTTAAGTAAGCATATGAATAAATAAGCTAAATTCATAAACTAAATACATTTCTACTTTCCCCAAAGTAATAAAAAACGTAGACTAATACTCTTTAATATATTTTTTTGTTCATATACAAACACATTCTGTACAATTTTCAGCAAGAATAGAAAGGTATCCTAATAAGTTGCACTTTTCTCTTACACTGTCATTTTTTTCACTATTACTGTTTTTCTTCTGTTAGTTTCCCTTGCATAGTCTCATTTATGTTATATTTTACTCTTGTTTATCTGCATGTCTTCGTATGCCTTCACTTTGCTTCTAGAACACCTGAATTTCCTCACTGTGGGACAATAAAGTATATTTAGTCAATGGATGTATTTTGTGGCAGAAAAAGTCACATATGACAGAAAACTGCAGTGCCTCAAAACTATTTAATCCCTATGAACCAATTCACAGTTGTTCCCATTCCAACCCCTCAACATCAATACGTCTCGTGTACATGATGTGGAGCATGTTTGTGACGCAGGAAATAAATAATCGATGTCAATGCAAATATTTTTCCCAGTTTTCTGCAAAATGGCTCAAGCTCAGATCAGATGGACTTTGATTGGGCCATTCTATCGTATGAACATGCTTGATTTAAACCCCTGCGGTGTAGCTCTGGCTGTAAGTTTAGGGTTGCTGTCCTGCTGGAAAGTGAGCCTCCTCTCCAGTATCAAGTCTTCTGCTGCCTCTTCCTTCAGCGCCCTTTATTTCACTCTATCCGTTCTGTCCATTCTGACCACCTTTCCTGTCCCTGCTAAAGAAAACCCACACCCACTAACCCTATCCCTGCACAAATCTAACCAATTAATCTGTAACAATAAAAGTGCTTGCACACCTTAATGATCTGGTCCAACTCACAAAGGCAGAAAGCAGACAGTAGAGGGAGGTCTTGAGCTTTTTAGACACTAGATGTGAACAACTGAGAGGAACCTCTCTGCAAAATTACACATAAAGTGTGCATGTAGATACCGTCTGTTACACACAAGTGTTTTGGTGGAGGATGACGATGCTCAGATCGCAGAACTGCTTCAGAAGATTGATGTGATGGTTACGGGAAACAAAGATGGAGGAAGACGAGGATATGTGATCACCACTGATTAAAAACGTTCAGATTAACCAACGTGGAGATGCTGGAGGTTGCAGAAAATGCCACTTTAAGATGGAGGAAAGTAAAGCTGGCCAGACGTGAACTCAGATCTCGGATGGAACAGCATCCTTTACTGAATCGGTGTCAATCATTGCATTGTAATAAGAGTGGAGCATGCAGCAGAAATGTAAGCGCATACAATCTAACTTTCAAGGTAGCTCCTTTATAGAGCATACTATAGCTTGCATAAGATAATATAATATAAGAATTTCTTTATTGACCCGTAACGGGGAAATTTGAGTGTGACAGTGGCCAAGACACACAGACAATTAAACACATTTATTAGCAGAACAAAAATAAACATACTAGTCTAATCTAGAGTATTGATATGCCATACTCAGGTACAGATAAGAGGAAATATTGAAGTTTAACAGTGGAAAACTCCAGCCTATTTACTGTGCTCTGGAGGTGTGGTGGTGTTCTTGAGCACGACAGGTGGACAGCAGCCCAGGTGTTTCCCATCCACGGCAATTAGGAGCATTTAAGGCGGCTTTAGAGGGAAGGCTTTAGAGGATTAGCTCACCCTGAGCGGTACCTGACCAAATCTTAGCTCAAAGTCACTCCATGGTTCCTTGTTCCTCAGTCGGGTAAACCCACAGTCAAGTCTGGCTTCACCAAAAACTTCCCATAGGTCAGCCTCTGCCGCAGCATCTTGCCTTTCTGCTTTTTAACAGTGCTCACCTCTATCCTTTCACTTCCCTACGGTCTGCGACCAGCCTTACCAGTCAGCCAGTCCCCAGATCCACTTCCTTATTTTCTCCGTCATCCCAACCTACAACAAACCTTTTAACAGTATCCTGGTCTCTCTGTATTTGTAGCTTCTGGGTCATAAATGGCTAAAAACTCAACTTCATGTTTATTATGAAATCTATAAAAAGAGGCTGCAAAGCTGTCACTCATCAAAACATGCAAGGGAAATGTTCTTTGCGGAAATTCTAAACCAAAACTTCAACAACGAGCGTGCTTTATTCACCACAGTTGAAAGACTCACAAACCGTCCTGTGATTGTACCACCAGTGCTCCGCTCTACCAGGGTCTGCAATGCATTTGCCAACTTCTTTGCAGAGAAACTTCCTAAAGATTAGGGTGTTAATTTGCACATCCACACCAAATCCAGTACCTATGTTATGCTCAAATATAATAAATGTAGACAAAATAACTACATATCAACTACTCAGCTATAAAAGATTATAAATTATAAATCAGTTAAGCTCCTCCTCCTGCTGGCTTGGTATCTTCCCTACAACTTTCCTTAAAGTCCAGCGTGTCATTGCATCTGACCTGATCCAAAAAGTAGACCCATCACTCTCATCAGGGGTTTATCTCCAGGCTTTAAAAGCAGCAGTTATTAAACCGCTGATTAAAAAAGAGCAATCTGGACAAATCAAATCTGCAGAATTACAGGCCAAACTCCAATTTTCCATTTATCAGTAAAATTATTGAAAAAGCTGTTTCAACGGTTAAGTAGCTTCCTTACACATCCACATAAGTTCAGACAGTGGAATTTATGTGGATGTTGGACCCCAGCGCTACATTTGAAACTGTTGACCATGGTATATTATTGAAGCAACTGGAGAGCTGGGTACAGCACTCAATTGGTTCAAATCCTACCTGAAAAACAGAGACTTCTTTGTGTCAATGGGTAACTTCTCATCGGAGCGGGCAAAAGTCACATGTGAGGTACCACAAGGTTCAATCCTAGGACCCCTTCTAATAAATATCTATATGCACCCACTAGCTGAGGTTATAGCAAGAAACAAGATTAGTTACCATGACTATGCAGATGATACGCAGCTCAATGTTACAATGTCACCAGGTGACCATGAACCTATCCATGCACTGAATGCTAGAACAAATCAAATCAAAGATGTGCCAAAACTTACTCCAGCTGAACAGAAACAAAACTGAAGTAATTATATTTGGACCTAAAGAAGAACAAGCTAGAGTCAGCACACAGCTTTAGTGATTACAACTACACACTAGTGATCAGGCCCCGAAATCTGGGTGTAGTGACATGTTATGTTGAATGTTAGTGTTGGGGAGGGGTTAAATCTACGGGTGGTGTGTGTGTGTGTGTGGGCGGGGTTGTTGGACGTTCTGGTGGACTTGTGTCCGGCCCCCTGTCCCGGTCCTGGTCCGTCTAGTCTCCCGGTGCGGGTTTCACCTGGGGGGTGGGGTTTGGGATGGCTCGTGCGGGCTGGCTGGCCAGGGTCCCCCATCTTATTAACTTATTTTTTAATTTATTTATATATATATATATATATATATATATATATATATATATATATATATATATATATATATATATATTATTATTATTATTAAATTTTTTGGGGGGGGTTAAATACAGTAGGCATGGGGGGTGGGCTGGGGGAGGTAGAGGTGTTGGTCCTGGTGGGTGGTTGGCTGGCGGGCCCTGCGGCCTCTCCCCGGCCCCCGAGCTATGGTGGTGCCGCTGGAGGGGCCCCTTTCTCCGGGTGGAGCTTTCGGGGAGCGGGAGTGCCTATTGGAGTCAGTAGGGGAGCTGGCTCCCTGGGTTGGCTCCCCAGTCCTTTGCTCCCCATCCCCGGACTCCTCCCTCTGCCTGCTCCATCACGCCGCCACACATGTAGGTCCTTGGGGAGAGGGCGTTACTGGAGGTTGCCACCTTTTGGTGACGTCCCTCTCCCCAATTTTATCATGCATTTTAGACACTTTCACTCCAAACATTTTCACAACGCACATTCATGTAGGCCACGATATGGGGGGGTGGGGGGAAGACGTCTGGGGGGGGGGGGGGGGGGTTATGTTGTGTGAGCCTCGCCCCGGGCGGCTCCCTTCACCCCCTCTTGCATTTAGACATTGAGGGTTCTGGGTAGTTGCTTGGAGGGGGGGCGCTGGCACCAGCTTCCTTCCGGAGGGGGGGTGGGCTGTGCCGTGCACCCCCTTCGGTGCTCCCAGTTTTAAACACACCTGAGATCAACATGCAACAACACAACATCTGAGCGGGCGTAGGGAGGATCGGGGGTCTTTTGCACACCCCCGATCTCCGATCGCGGCACGGAGTCTGGGGCCTGGAGGAGGTGCGGGCCACTGGGTCCGGGGTCTTGGCGGGGGGCTGCTGCGGCCAGCCAGCGGCTTACCGGGTCTGGGGCTGGCGCCTCTGCTCTACCCAGGAAGGGATGGGGGGCAGGGGTGGCTAGGGTAAGGTCGGGGTGGGAGGGGGTTTATTAGGTTTATAGTGGGTGAGGGGGGGCTCTGGTCGGATGGCCCGTACGGGTCGTGTCAGCCCCCCCTCTTTGGAGGGCCTGGTCCGGGGGGCGTCTGGTCCGGGGGGCATCTGGTCCGGGGGCGGGGCCGGGGGTCGGGCACAGGCAGTCGTATTGTTGAATTGTGGTGACCCCCCCCCACTTGGGATTTTTGGATGTGAATGCTATGTGGGAATGTGTGTACAGCGTCCCTTTTTTTGTGTCTGTGTGTGGCGAGTGGGGCACAAGGGAGGGATGGTGTGAATGAGTTTTTTTTTTTTCCCAGGTTCGGGTTCGGTCCGCTCCCTCTCCCAAGATCATCTCAAGTCTCCGATAGGTGCAGAGCCCATCCCCCCACGTCCTGCCCTCCTCCGCTGCGTTGGCGGGCGCCTTGGCCCTCTGGCGCGTTGGCGGTCCTCGGGTTTGGGGCGGGTTCCCAGGTGGGCGCCGGCCCATTCCCGGCGGTGACTTTGTGGGGCCTGGCCCCCCGGGGGGCGGCCGGGGCCCCTGCCGCGGGGGTGGGGCGCCCATGGCCAGGACCACTTGAGAGCGGCCGGCTGCCGGCGGAGCCCACTGGCTCGTCCCCGCGGCTCTTGGGGGCATCAGCATTGCGGTGGCTGGGGGATTTCCTCGGGGTCGTCTCTCCTCTTTCCTCGGTGGTGGGGGGGGGGATTGCAGATTTCCTGTGAAGGCCCCTCTCGGGCGCACTGCTTTGGGGGCCCCTTTGGGAGTCCGGGGTTACGGGTCCCCTGACTCCTGCCTCTGTGCTCGAGGAAGGTGGGTCTTCGATTCTCCACAATCACTATCAAGCTATTTCCTTCTGGATAATTTTCACCTAAACTAGTGCACTCTCACAAACTCCCACAGGTGCTGGGTCCCAGGTATTAAATGTTCACTTATATACAGAAAGGCTATAATTCATTTATTTACTTTCTTTTACTTTCTTTTTTAGGTATCACATTACACATGTCAGCTTAAATAATAATACATATGATTTAGCAATGGTATCAAGGTGTTACACGATTGTATCTGTTGCTTTATGTCTGTTGGTTGTGCTGTTCTTTTTGTGTCTCTTTCCAGGTGATGGAGCAGACAGAGGACGTTTTATCATTCTCTTCCTTTTATCTCTTCTTTCTTTCACCTCTTCTTTCTCTTTTTTTTCTCTTCTTGTTTTTCTTTACTCTCCTACTTTCCCATTGTAGTGCCCATATAATTTGAAATTCTCCCTGCAGGAATCACAATAAAGCTATTTACACGCACAAATCAAGCGGAGCATTATGGCGAAAGCTGTTTGCTCCACTTGTGAAAGTAAAATCTGTCGAGCTCTATTTGGCATTAAGATACCAATTCTTATTGCCACATTGCTAGACAGGACACTGGGGAAAAAAAAAAGGTGAGAACACCTGGCTTTTGGTGTTCTCACCAAAGCCAGGAAGATAGAGCACATTAACCCAATACTTACACCGTAGCTCAGAGAATAGACTTTAAAGTAATTCTGCTAGTTTATGAATCACTGAATGGCTTAGCACTAAAATACATTAAAGGCCTGTTGATGCTGTATCAACCTAACCTGACTCTCACCAAATGGATTCCATTCCGCAGATCTCCACATGGCTCCACACATCCACCAGGACTCGCTGCCATTGGGAGGGATTTCAATACCACATAAAAAGGACCAGCCAATCAGGATCACTGGGCAGGATTTTCGTAGATGTGACGTATCAGAGAAGCAACTGTTTGATTCAGACAACAATGGCTCATAGTGGTTTGTATTCCTCCTCAGATTGGCTCCGTGTTCCTCCATGGATTCCATCTCCAGACGTTCCTCGGGTTTCTCATGACCAGACTCAAGCCTCCAGATACTCACCCTCTAACAGTTCCACCTCCAGAGACCGGCTCCTAACCTCCACCACAAATCACCCCACTCATTCCTCCCTGGCGCCTCAGCTCAACAGCTGATTCCATTGATCTATTTCATTATTAACCGCCTTGTCATACTCTGCTGCAGAGCCGAAGAACCATTCCCCATTCCCGGACATTCAACCACCAGTTCTTACTGTTTTTAAATAAACATCTTAACTTTTTTCCTGTCTCTTGAGTGTGTTCTGCATGTGGGCCAAAAACCTATCCAAAACCCTGACAGAACTAGAATGTTTTTTAAATTAACTATCTCTAAATTGTCCTCTAGGGACACGCTGTTTTAGACATGGAGCATCTGAAAGGAGAAGAAGAAAAAGCCGAGTGGACTTGGACACGTTTTTTTCAGTATCTTCTGCCATATTCTGCCGTATTAAATGTTCACTTATATACAGAAAGGCTATAATTTATTTATTTACTTTCTTTTACTTTCTTTTTTAGGTATCACATTACACATGTCAGCTTAAATAATAATACATATGATTTAGCAATGGTATCAAGGTGTTACACGATTGTATCTGTTGCTTTATGTCTGTTGGTTGTGCTGTTCTTTTTGTGTCTCTTTCCAGGTGATGGAGCAGACAGAGGACGTTTTATCATTCTCTTCCTTTTATCTCTTCTTTCTTTCACCTCTTCTTTCTCTTTTTTTTCTCTTCTTGTTTTTCTTTTACTCTCCTACTTTCCCATTGTAGTGTCAATATAATTTGAAATTCTCCCTGCAGGAATCACAATAAAGCTATTTACATGCACAAATCAAGCGGAGCATTATGGCGAAAGCTGTTTGCTCCTAGCCTCGTGAGACCATCCTGATCTCGCGAGCTTTCAAGGTTTCACTCGCAGATCAGTCTGGCTACTCTCCGTTAAAGAAAATTTGGAGCCGTTCACCAAACGAACGTCCAATCAGCGTTGGCTTTGAGGCGGGTTGAGGTGTGACGCAACGGGAAGTGCGACAGTTCAGTCTAAAGAACATGGCGGCTTCAGCCGGTGAAACTAGCGTTAGCGTGGCTATCGAGCAAGTTTTATCGGAATTACAGAATATTTCTTTGCTGAGCTAACGAGCCTTTACCTGCAGCAGCAAGAGTAGCTTGGCTTGTGGTTGTGTTTTCGTCGTCGCTCGTAACAGAGCGACGAGGAATCTGATTGGTTTATTTGGCCGTCTATCACCAACATAGGCCAATCAGCTAACCTGTATTTTCGCCCCTTCCCAAAATTACTTCAACGGAAGGTTTCCAGATGGATATGCGGAGCAAATCTATCTGGCGGCGTCAGGTAAGTTTGCTCCACTTGTGAAAGTAAAATCTGTCGAGCTCTATTTGGCATTAAGATACCAATTCTTGTTGCCACATTGCTAGACAGGACACTGGGGGAAAAAAAAAAAGGTGAGAACACCTGGCTTTTGGTGTTCTCACCAAAGCCAGGGTACACCAGATTTACAGCCCAGGCTGCAAACATGTTGTGCATGTTTGGGACTACGTACCTTTTGTGAACATGTTTCCTCTGTAATGAACATCAATAAAACAAAACTGTGCTCAAGGCTCACACACACTTTGCCACAACTCTAGGCAACAGTACACATGACGATGAAGGGTAAAACATCCGGAGGGGACACTAAATTTACATTCTGAAACTGGCTGCTACTCAGGACCTGATGCCTGACACTGATGCCCTTGTGCTGAATAAAACATGGCAAAAACAAAGTAGTCTAAACAAGACTAATTCTTGTAAAATGCTGCATCAGAAACACTTTGCACTGAAAAACATAGTTCTGTGAAAATGAATCCTTGCTAAAAT
Organism: Fundulus heteroclitus; assembly: GCF_011125445.2. Lineage (NCBI taxonomy): Eukaryota > Metazoa > Chordata > Actinopteri > Cyprinodontiformes > Fundulidae > Fundulus > Fundulus heteroclitus. Next base: position 33,872,461 of record NC_046367.1, on the reverse strand, counting down.
AATTGCTAAAATGTCACTAGCTTTACTACAAAAGAGTTTGGTCATAGAGTTTGTGTACATTTTTTTGTTTAATGTATAAACCTTAAAGGCCGGGAGATTTCTTTCTTATTTGTTTAAAATGGCCTCCACTTTGGTTTGTAAGATGTAGGGAGTCAATATAAGTTTTGAGAATTGTTATACATGTGGAAAATGGAGTAAAAATAATTCCTATATCTTGTTGTTGTTGATTTAATCTTAAAGGCTACAAACTCCCATATTTTTCAGTTCTAAATACCTGTGACTTAAAGTTTTGTTCCTGTGTACAAACACTGATCAGTTGTAATGCACACATGTAAATGATAAACTGAATCAAATTGCACATTTTTCTTGAGAAATCTGAAGTTCATAACATGTTTTGTAAAAGGATAATTCATTAAGTCAAATATCCTCATGTAGTTGTACTTCTTTTCACTAAAACAAAGGGGAAAACATGAATTTATTATTTATAGCTATGAGCTGTGCTATGATTTTAATTGTCTGACCCACTTAGCATCAAACTAGGCTGTATGCGACCCCTGAACTAAAATGAGTTTGACACCCCTGGTGTAGTCAGCAGGCTTCCCTGTGATCATGTCGCCCACTAACCCTGAGTGACGGACTGAGATTGTTTTTGATAAGCTGATTAGGGTGTGACACTATTAGTTTCCAATAATTACATAAATTTTCTGTGACACTGAATTTTGGGTTTGGTTTTCATTATCTGTAAGCCATAATCATCCGGATTACATGAAAAAAGGCTTGGAATACATCACTCTGTAAAGATTCTATATAATATACAAGCATACTTTCTGAGATGACTAGCAAAAATATTGATCTTTTAAACAACTTTACATTTTTTTGGACGTACCTGTATTTCCATACATGTAACAACCATTTTGTATCTCCTCTGGGCTATTAGAGCGAGACTAGAAACCACAGAAGGGAACTTGAAGCTAATATGTAATATGCTCAACAGTATATTTGTGGTATATTTCAGTTTTTACTCAGGTATTGATTGGAAATTGACTATTTGCTATTATCTTGTAAATATTTGTTTTCCTTTCAGTTGTCACAAGACCTAACCTAAATCTACATTGTGATATAATGCAATGATAATGTAAATCTTCATATTATTAGAATAAAATAAATGGGAAACAATAAATGGGAAACAATGTGATCCCAGACGTTCAACACATTAACACAAATACAGTATATAGCAACAATATTCACATGTTCTTGAATATTTCATATTTATACAAAACAAACAAGCAAACAAAAAACATAATTATTGGTAGCTTATTAGATGAAAGGCACTTTATCTCAGCAGTTTTGGTAGACCCCTTTTCATTCAAGATTCCCAAAAATCTACAGAAAAAACTACAGTATGAATAAAATTTTATTTGACATTCATGGAGGATAACAACAGGTAGTTTACAAGAAAAACATAATTTTTTATGTTGTGATGTGAAAAACATCCTACATGGGTTGCACACAAAGCTTGATCACAAATTGATGATGGAGAATAAACATTTTAATAATAAAACTAAACAAATAAACAGAAAAAATATGTTCTTAATGTGTTGTTGCATAAATTATGCTCAGGATTCTGTTTCGTATTTTGGTCAATTTCAATCCGTATATCAAAGGGTTCATCATCGGGGGAAAGAGGAGAAACTCTATAGCGATAAAGTTTTGAAGGCTTTGAGGAATTTCTGCAGAGCCAAAGCGTATGTACATCAAATCAAAAACAATCACAGTCAGGAAAGTGGTCAGAGAGATCAAATGAGGCACGCACGTCTGCATGAACTTCACCCTGTTTTCTTTGGAGGTTGCACATGTTCGCACGAGGTGCATGTAAGTCCAAATGATGAAACAGCCATGAGAGACATAGATTAAAATTGTTGCATATGAAGCTATGCTACTTGAGAGGGTGTTGCTGTTGGGGCAGGCGAGCTGAACAATGATCCAGTTCACACAGAAGAGTCTCTTAATTGTAAACCTGCATAGCTCCAGTCTGGATGTGGCCAAAATATTGATTGATACAATGCAGAAAGGAGTCAGCCAGGAGAAACTCACCAGCTGAGAGAGCATCCTCCTGGTCATTAATGTGTGGTAGTGCAACGGCCGACAGATGGCCAGGTACCGGTCGTAGGCCATGAGGGCCAGGATGGACAGCTCACAGCACGCGTAGGAGTACAAGACAAATATTTGAAAGAGACACCAGTTGTATGACATTTCCTGAGAAAACGACAACAGATCTATCAGCAATTTAGGGTAAAAACTGGTCGTGCCATAAACTGCATTAATGCAAACACAGCAAAGTAAAACATACATGGGTTCATGCAAGTTTTCATCCAAAACAATAATGACAATGAGGGAGATGTTTAGAAATAAAACCACACAGTAATACACCAAAGTAAGCGAGAATATAGCAGTTCTGTGGTCCATTGTCTCATTTAACCCAGTGAGAGTGAAGATTCTTACAACAGAAACATTATCCATAATCAAAGAGGATCAGAGTTTATCCTGTAAAATGTTACAGCACGATAGAGCTGAGAGGCTCGCTGTGCCCTCTGCTCTGACTCTCCTCCTTTTGCTTCAGCTATTAATAACCAGTCTGACTGACAGCTCAGTATGTAGACTCCAGCCTTTGGTTTCTACAAACATAATGAACCAATTAGAGCAACAAAAAAACAGCTGATTATTCACTAACCTTAGTGGCTTAACAACAAACTACTTTTCTGTTTAAATTACATGGATTTGATTATTGCTGTACAAACTAAAGAACTATGTACACGCAAAAGATCAAAAGTAATCATCAAGAATTATTCTGTGAATTCTGGGTTCACTGCAGATCCATGTTAGAGAACAAAAGTTAATCTTAAAGAACGTGGAATGAGGTTAAAATAGTTTAACTAATTTGGAACATTTGATGTGTTCAACCCACTCACAATGCCACTCCAAGTTAGATAAGACAGTATTTGAGGAAATACAATTTTAAAGAATGATTTGCTGAATAAAATTCAATAACATTTAGGACACTTGATTTTTAGTAATGTATTTTTTTCTCCTGTAAACAAAACTCAAATTGGTAACTTAGAAAAATAGAGGGTGCTGTAGCAGACATGTGGCCATTAGCTTGATGGGTTAATCTTAAAGTGGCACAAAACACCCTTAAATCAACATTAATGTTCCCTAATAATGCCGTACTAACGCCCCATTGAAAGATGGTGGGGTGAAACAAAAACAAACATAATGTTTAAAACTAGCCATAGTTATGTTTTACTAGTGGTTTAGCGAGTTATTAGAGAAGCTAACAGAGGCTAATGCTAGCGGACATTCGGCTCCCACTTAAAAAGACTTTTAAGCTTTATCGTATTTTTGGACCATAAGGCTCATCGGATTATAAGGCACACTGTGAATTAACGTGTCTGTGTGTGTCTTTGTCCACATACAAGGCGCACCGGATTATAAGGCGCACTAATTATTTTTCCCAAGTGTGTAATATCACTCCACCCTTCACGTACACAGTTCTCTTCTGAATGGGAGAACTATCCGTCTCTGTCAGGAGGACAGATTAGTTGGACTACACTGTCCTATTTCAAACATAAGGCAAAAATAAACATAACTTTTATATTGGATTAATTTACTAGGTTTCTCGTTGCTAGGGTGTGCTCTGGGCGTGGGCTCCTTAAAGGCTCCCACATACTTCGGCGTACTGTGTGCATACTGTGAGCTTGGTGGACTCCACGCTGACTCTCTGTGGACGTTTTACCCTTCATAGTTGAGCATTCTTGTTACCTACGTTTCTTGTAGCAAATTCCTACAATTTCCACACTTTCTGCCAATGGGACGAAGCAGCAGAACGGATGATGAAATGTGTGAGTAGCTAGCTGAGCACCTAGAGCTGTTTCCACTCCAACTGGCTCCCACCTGTCAGTGAGAACAGGGAAGGACTGTGATGCAGCGTGTCCTTGCGTCCGCCTGCTTGGAGTATTTCCGTGTTTCAAGCTCGGTGACACATATATAACAGTTCGATGTAAAGACTTTTTGCCGCCGAGAAGTCGTAAAAATTGAGCTGTGCACGTACCTTTAGGCGCAGACCTCTGCAGAGTAAACGATGGCTGAGAATGTGGGATTCGTTACATGAATGCACTTCTAGTTTCGATAATTACAGTCAGGCAGTCTTGTAGACAGCTCAGGGGTCCGATTAGGTAGTGACACGGTGTACCGTAATGCTCTAAATATCCATTGAGCGGAGGGAGCAGCTTCATATGTTACCAAAGTCATACTCACACATTTTAACATATTTTTTAGCGCATTGTACCACATAAAATCAGTCACTAAGCACAATGGTAATCATACATAAGCCGCATTGAACTTTGATGAACTTGTCTAGAACTTAAGTTTGAACTCCTAAGTTTGAACCCTGACCTAGGGTTATGACGTTGATCTGACGTGAGTGAACGCTGGCAGGACTTGCTGCCGCTGCTCGCCAGTATCTTTGAATTTTGTTGCCCGTGGCCTTTGCTCACCGGTAGCTTTTTAACTTTAACTTTTTAACGGACAGTGCAATTGTTTTTACTGGGAATACGGCACTACAGGTTGTGTGAGTCCAAGCTAGGCTACTATCGGTAGCTCACCTGTCCTGCCCCGGTTTGAGCCTCACCTGGCATTTTTTTTTATAATGTGGACCGGCAGGACATACATCCTGCTTGTCTGCGTCTGGATATTTCTACTTCCCGCTCACCTGCAAGTGGCAGGTTTGCAGTTCGTTAGGTCGATTCACGTTTACGTTTGCAAAGTGGAGTAGTTTCAAAATGAGAGAAAATTCTGTTTTGTCTTTACAAAAAAATGCTTTTACAAAGCGTTCACTTGAAGAAAAAAACAGGATAAAGGAGCTTGGACCGGATCGTCCCAATTTACAAATTCAGCAGCAGGCAAGTGATCGTGGACGATCCTACACGCGAGCTTTTTCCAGCTCTTCTTATGACAAGGGGAGTTGGCTAGCTGGATGTGATGTAAGCAATGCCTTTTACTGCTTTCCGTGTTTGCTATTTCAAAGTTCTGTCACGGAGGCAATGTGGACAACAACTGGGGTAAGAGACTTAAAACATCTTTCAGAAAAATGCAAACGGCACGAAAACAGCCGCAGCCACCTAGACAATGTAATGAAGCTAAGTTTTTGGGGGAAACTTAGCATTGCTCAACAGCTAGATGAAGGCTACAGGATTGCTGTTAGAAGGCACAATGAAGAGGTGACAAAAAATCGGCACATCCTTTCTTGAATAATAGACTGTGTTAAGTTTTGTGGAGCCTTTGAGCTGGCCTTGCATGGTCATGACGAAAGTAAGAGCTCTGAAAATCCCGGGATCTTTCGTGGGTTGGTTGATTTTGTTGCTTCTCTTGATGGAGTACTAAAAGAGCACCTTGAGAATGCTACTGTGTTTAAGGGAACTTCGAAAACTGTGCAGAATGAGCTACTGGACTGTATGTTGTCTGTTCTGAAGGAGCATATAATCAAAGAAGCACAGAGCAGTGATTTTCTTTCAATCCAGGCAGATGAGACTGTGGATGTTGCTACGCAGTGCCAGCTTGTGCTTGTACTACGCTATATCCATGCCAAAAACACTGTGCAAGAAAGGTTTTTTGAGTTTATCCCTCTGCAGTCAGCTACAGCTGATTCCATTGCTACAGCCCTAAAAGAACGTCTTGCAACTATTCTTCCTGAGGTTTAAAAGGCTAAGCTAATCTGTCAGGCATATGATGGAGCCAGCGTGATGCGAGGTGCCACTGCAGGTGTTCAGAAGAAGATACAAGATGTGTACCCAAATGTCCACTACATCCACTGCTATGCTCATCAGCTCAATCTAATAATGCAACAGGCTACTTCTCACATAACCAAAGTTAGATTTTTTTTTTCTAACCTTAGTGGATTTTCCAGCTTTTTTTCCCAGATCATCCAAGCGCACAAGCGTTCTTGATAAAGTTGTGGCCCACAGACTACCAGCATCCAGCAATGTCAGATGGAACTTTCACAGCCGTGTCATCAATACTGTGTTTGAGCACAGAGAGGACCTCATCCGCTGTTTCGAAAGCATACAAGACTCTGGTGACTTTGACCCCATTACCGTCAGAGAGGCTGGAGCATTTGCCATGCTACTGGAGGATCAGGATTTTAAGTTCTTTCTGCAACTTTTCCACCATATCATGCCTCATGTGGACCTTCTCTATGCCAAACTCCAGAAGAAGGTCATAGATTCAGTCTGTATCCAGGAGAGCATCCAACAGTTCCAGCAGGACATTCAAAAGATCAGGTAATTGTTTAAATAGCTGATTTTTCTTCTTCTTCTTCATTATTATAACATTGTAAGTATTTCTCTTTGGCAAAAATTCTCTCCACTCCATGGTTGGACAAAGCAGTGTAGATAGTACTCAGCCAGTGAAGAAGCGTCGGACACTCAGTGTAGAAGACCATGAAAGGATTGCTGCAGAGGTGAGTTGTTGGGGAAAATCACTGTTACACTGGTTTATAGTAGTGTTATTTAATATATTAGGAAGATGTGCGTTGTAGTTAGAAATACCTTTAGTTTTGTCTATGCTGTGTAGGTATGTTGATGTAATGTTTGTCAGCAAGATATTTTATTATTTAAGTTGTACTGAAGTTTATGGGTAATGGGGAATAAAACATTTAGTTACTGAATTTTGTATAATCTTGTCCCACAAAAATGCTGTAACACATTTCATAACACAGCCTTAAAAAATGGCAGCAAATGTTATTAAAATCAGTAAGTTTAAAAATAAATTGTGTTCCTTCTTTCTATGACTTAATAGAAAGGACAAAATAACATTTCATATTTAGAATGAAAAATGTGATTATAAAATCATAATCTTCATGTTTGTCCTTCTCTCTTAAGGTCTGTGATATCATACTGGAACACACCAGGGAGCGCTTTTCTTTCACAAACCACCTTGTTAGTGCCACACTCCTGCAGGGGGACAGATTTGAACAATACAACACAGCATTTCCTGAAGATGCACTGAGCAACACCTTAAAAGCCTATCCAGTGCTCAATCGAGGTAAGCTGAAGACAGAGCTTACTCTCATCAACATCAAGGAAGAGTTCAAAGCCTGTTGTGGTGCTGTGGGTCTACTCCAGCTGTTTATGGAAAACAATCTAGAAGAAGTCTTTTCAGAAACTGTCACGCTCTTGAAGATCCTCATCACCACACCCATGACCACAGCAGAAGCTGAAAGGTGCTTTTCAACTCTGAAAAGAATCAAGACTTTTCTGAGAAACTCAATGACTCAGGACAGGCTGAATGCATTGACCATGTTGTCAATGGAAAAAAGACTAGTCACAGAGATGACTGACTTTAACAAGAATGTAATTGAGAAATTTGCAGGGCAGAAGGAAAGGAGGGTGAAATTCATGTTCAAATAGTGCTATTTTTTAAGATTTGTTTTGTTTGTTTTTCATTTGTTTGTTTGTGTGCGCCCCCTCAGTTTTTTTAGCCGCCACTGGGTTCAACACCAATAAAATCCATCTGGTCCAGCTCCCGATGGTGGATTCGTCGCCCTCCATGCTCCACCAGCCGGGCTGTCGACCAATGCGTGTTAGCCCGCCTAGCTCGGTCAGCTAGCACCACCACCAGCTGCGATACCACCGCACTCAACTTTGCTCTGCTTAACATCCGCTCACTGACAAGCAGGGGACATCTCATTCAGGACCTCATCACTGACCGTAAACTGGACTTTCTCTGTTTAACCGAGACCTGGCAACAGTCCCAAGACTACTCTCAGCTCAACGATTCCACTCCTAGTGGGTTTGTTTACATCTCTCAACCCCGTTGTTCCGGACGTGGAGGAGGTCTCGCGATAATTCATCACGAGAAATGGAAAGTCTCGCCGGTATCTGTGTCAGTCTCCAGCACATTTGAATCCACTGTCTGCAAGCTATCTGGTCCAACTCCATCCATCATTGCTACTGTCTACTGCCCCCCAAAACCAAATAGTGCCTTTTTAACTGAGTTTGCTGATTTTCTCACCCACCTATCCTCTCTTTCACCAAACTTAGTTCTGCTGGGTGATTTCAATATCCACATGGACAATAGCAATTTGCCTCTCATCAAAGACTTTACTTCCTGCCCAGAGAATTTTGGATATCAGCAATACACCACTACTCCCACACACTCCAAAGGACATATTCTGGATTTAATCTGCTGCTCTGGCGTCATCCCTCTCAACATAACAGCTGATGAACTCCCCATAAGTGACCATTTTCTCCTCTCATTTGCAGTGAATCTTACTCTCTCTATCTCTAAAACATCCCGCCTCGTATCCTTCCGGAACACAAAGAACATTGATCCCTCCCCCCTTATTTCAAATACTCAGACTCAGACTTACTTTAATGATCCCAGAGGGAAATTACTTTTGTTACATGCTCCAGAATACACACATTGTTATATATATATATATATATATACAACATTCCACACAAGGTAATACCATATCACAATAGTCATATCACTTCACTTTGGGAATCCCAGTGAAGTGATGGTGACTTGTGCAAAGAACAGTGCAGAGAATGCATAAATGACACAGAGAGGGAATGTTAGGATAACTGAGGGAGGCATTGTAGAGATTGATAGGCACAGGCAGGAATGATTTCCTGTGGCGCTCAGTGGTGCATCTGGGTGAGAGGAGCCTCCTGCTAAAGGAGCTCATTTGCTGGGCCAGTGTGTCATGGAGAGGGTGTGAGACATTGTCTAAGATGCACTTTAGCCTGGACAGCATCCTCCTCTCTGCCACTGTCGTCAGAGTGTCCAGCTCCTTCCCCACAACTTTGTTTAGTCTGTTGTTGTGGGCAGCCCACAGCCCACTGCTCCAGCATGTGACAGCGAAGAAGAGCATGCCGGCAACAACAGACTCATAAAACATCCTCAACAGTGTCCCACAGATGTTAAAGGACCTCAGCCTCCTCAGGAAGAAGAGTCGGCTTTGACCCTTTTTGTAAACCGCCTCGGTGTTCCTGGTCCAGTCCAGCTTATTGTTAAAGTACACTCCGAGGTACTTATACTCCTCCATAGTGTCAACAGGGACCCCCTGGATGGAAACAGGGGTCACAGGTGTTTTTGTCCTCCTCAGATCAACTATTAGCTCCTTAGTCTTTGTCACGTTGAGCTGCAGATGGTTCAGCTCAGTCCAAGTGACCAAGTTGTCCACCAATTACCTATACTCACCTATACTATAATCACCCTCTTCAATGCAGCCAACTATTGCTGAGTCGTCAGAAAACTTCTGAAGGTGACAGGACTCAGTGTAGTAGTTGAAGTCTGAGGTGAAGAGGGTGAAGAGGAAGGGGATATGACAGTCCCCTGAGGGGCCCCAGTGTTGCTGACCACCCTGTCAGACACACAGTTCTGCAGGCATACATACTGTGGTCTGCTCATTAGGTAATCAACAATCCAGGACACGATGGGTGCCTCCACCTGCATCGCCGTCATCTTCTCACCCAGTAGAGCCGGAGGGATGGTGTTGAAGGCACTGGAGAAATCAAAGAACGTGATTCTCACAGTGCTCGCCGGCTTGTCCAGATGAGCGTAGACTCTGTTCAGCAGGTAGACGATGCTGTCCTCAACTCCCAAGTGGGGCTGGTAAGCGAACTGTAGTGGATCAGTGAAGGGCCTGACCATGGGCCTTAGCTTCTCCAGGACTGGCCTCTCAAAGGTCTTCATGATGTGGGATGTCAGTGCTACAGGTCTCTAGTCCTGAGGGCCGCTGGGTCGTGGCGTCTTTGGCACAGGAACGATGCAGGGTGACTTCCACAGCACAGGGACTTCCTGGAGGTGCATGCTCAGGCTGAAGACAAAGCTAAGTACACCACACAGCTGATCGGCACAAGCTTTGAGCTCCCTGGGGAATACACCGTCTGGGCCTGCAGCTTTGCCGGAATGCAGTCTGGTAAGCTGTCTTCTCACCATGTCAGGTGTGAAGGACATTGTAGTGGCAGCAACAGGGGGAGGGGTGAGGACCTTCGATCGTGAGGGACGTGAGCAGGGGGGAGGGGTGGAGTCGGTGGATGTGGATTGGAGTGGTGAGGAGCGGACAGGGGCTCTGTCAGGAGGAGGATGTGGGGGGTGATGTGGGGGGTGGGCCGCAGTATCAAACCTATTAAAAAATAAGTTCAGTTCATTGGCCCGGTCCACGCTGCTTTCCAACCCCATGCCAGTGGACTGCTGGAACCCTGTGATGGCCCTCATCCCATTCCACAAGTATCCACTCTTCCTGCCTCCTTGACTTCAATAATCTGTTCACCCCTGATGATCTGGTCTTTCACTACAACACTGGTCTCCATAATATTCTTGACTCACTTGCTCCACTAAAAAACAGATTTGTTTCTTTCTCCGTCTTCGCCCCCTGGTTCACCCCCAATCTCCGACGAATGAAAGCCAAAGGACGGCAACTTGAAAGACTTCACAGAAAAACTGGTCTCACTATACACAAAGAAATGTACAATGATCACATCATTCACTATAAGGACTCCATTGCCAGCACTAAATTACAGTACTACTCCAGCTTAATCACTGTCAATCAATATAGCTCTAAGTCACTTTTCTCTATACTCAACAATACTGTCAAACCCCAGGACTCTTTCCCCTGCACCTTTACACAACCTCCTTCTGCAATGACATCATGTCATATTTCACAGGAAAAATCAAGAACATTCACCAGAACCTTGGATCAATGCCTTATCTCAGTACCTCAGCAGATCTCCCCCCACCTGCACACTCATTCTCCTCCGTCCATATTCCCACTGTCTCGGAAATTACAGAGCTCATCCGGAAATCCAAACCATCCACCTATCATTTGGACCCCTTCCCAACACAACTTGTCAAAACCTGCCTCCCCTCTCTGGTCCCCCTCATTTCCGCTATCATCCGCACCTCCCTCACCACTGGAACTGTCCCTACACCTCTCAAAACTGCTGCCATCACCCCGATTGTAAAAAAAAAAAAAAACTGGTGTCGACCCCATCAACTTCAACAACCTTCGTCCTATGTCCAATTTACCCTTCATTTCCAAAATTCTCAAAAAAACAGTTGCCTCCCAGCTCCATTCCCACCTATCTGCCAACAGCCTGTATGAAGAGTTCCAGTCTGGTTTCCGGCCACTCCATAGCACTGAAACAGCACTCATCAAAATCGCCAATGACCTCCTCATGGCATCTGATTCTCGACTACTCACCATCCTCATCCTCCTCGACCTGAGTGCAGCCTTTGACACCATCTGTCACACCACCCTGGGCAGCTTATTGGTCCAAGGAATAAAGTCAGAGCATGGAAATAAGCCAATGAGTTTGATAACATGAGAAGGCACTGAAACTATACAGACTCCTGATAACTATGATAAAACTTTAGATTCACTCAGAAATGTCAGGAATCCCATATCAGTAATATGTAACGTGTTCAATAGTATATTTGTGGTGTATTTCAGATTTTACTTAGGTATTGATTGGAACGTTTTCCTTTCAGTTATCAAAAGACCACACCTAAATCTACATTCTCATAGTAATAACGCAATCATAATGTAAATATTCATATCATTTATAAGAATAAAACATTCTAATAAATGGGTGCAACACATTAACACAAATACAGCATATAGTAAAATACTTTATATTTATCTAAAACAAACAAAAAAACGTAATTATTGGTAACTTATTAGATAAAAGGCACTTTATCTCAGCAGTTTTGGTAAACAGCTTTTCTGTCAAGGTTCCCGAAAAACTATAGAGAAAACTACAATGTGAATAAATTTTTATTTGACATTCATGGAGGATTACAACAGCTAGTTTACAAGAAAAACACTGAAAGAACAAAAAATAAACAAAAAATACAAATTCTTATTGTATCCGCACATAAATTAAGCTCAGGATTCTGTTTCGTAATTTGGTCAATTTGAATCCGTATATTAAAGGGTTCATCATTGGGGGAAAGAGCAGAAACTCTATAGCGATGAAGTTTTAAAGGCTTTGAGGAATTTCTGCAGAGCCAAAGCGTATGTACATCAAATCGAAAACAATCACAGTCACGAAAGTGGTCAGAGAGATCAAATGAGGCACGAACGTCTGCATGAACTTCACCCTGTCATCTTTGGAGGTTGCACATGTTCAGACGAGGTGCATGTAAGTCCAAACGATGAAACAGCCATGAGAGACATAGATTAAAATTGTTGCATATGAAGCAATGTTATTTAAGAGGGTGTTGCTGTCGGGAAAAAGAAAGAAAAGCCAAGTGGACTTGGACACATTTTTTCAGTATCTTCTGCCAGGGTACTCCAGATTTACAGCCCAGGCTGTAAACATGTTGTGCATGTTTGGGACTACCTACCTTTTGTGAACAGGTTTTCTCTGTAGTTAACATCAATAAAACAAAACTGTGCTCAAGGCTCACACACACTTTGCCACAAATCTAGGCAGCACGCATGACTATGAAGGGCAAAACGTCCGGAGGGGACACTAAAATTACATTCTGAAACTGGCTGCTACTCAGGACCTGATGCCTGACACTGATGCCCTTGTGCTGGCTAAAACATGGCAAATTTCTGGAGCAAAAACAAAGTAGTCTAAACAAGACTAATTCTTGTAAAATGCTGCATCAGAAATACTTTGCACTGAAAAACATAGTTCTGTGAAAATGAATCCTTGCTAAAATAATAGCTAAAATGTCACCAGCTTTACTACAAAATAGTTTGGTCATAGAGTTTGTGTAATTATTTTTTTTTTTGTTTAATGTATAAACTTTAAAGGCTGGGTGATTTCTTTCTTTTATATTTAAAATGGCCTCCACTTTGGTTTGTAAGATGTAGGGAATCAATATAAGTTTTGAGAATTATTATACATGTGGAAAATAGAGTAAAAATAATTCCTATATCTTGATAAATTGATTTAATCTTAAAGGCAACAAGCTCCCATATTTTTCAGTTCTAAATACATGTCACTTAAAGTTTTGTTCCTGTGTACAAACACTGATCAGTTGTAATGCACACATGTAAATGATAAACTGAATCAAATTGCACATTTTTCTTGAGAAATCTGAAGTTCATAACATGTTTAATAAAAGGATAATTCATTAAGTCAAATATTCTCATGTAGTTGTACTTCTTTTCACTAAAATAAAGGGGGAAACATGTATTTATTATTTATAGCTATGAGCTGTGCTATGATTTTAATGGTCCGACCCACTTAGCATCAAACTAGGCTGTATGTGGCCCCTGAACTAAAATGAGTTTGACACCTCTGGTCTAGTCAACAGGCTTCCCTGTGATCATGTCGCCCACTAACCATGAGTGACGGACTGAAATATTTTTTGATAAGCTGATTAGGGTGTGACTGTAATGATTTGTGATGTGAGAACCCAAAAGTAAGCCGGACACTGAGCTGGAACTTAAAAAAAGGGTTTTAATAACAAAATCCAGGTGGCAAAAGGCAGACTCAAAAAACAGGACAGGCACGGACTGACAGACAGGATGGTTACAAAAATAATCAGAGGCTGGAGAGGGCTTACCGCAGACTGGCGCGAGGGATACACACAAGACGTTCCAGCAACAAACAAACAACTAAGGCAGGCTTAAATAGGAGAATGGAACAGGTGAGCAGGGCGGGACCAATTAACCAAAACAGGTGAAAGCAATAGAGGGAACATACAGACTAATAAAGAAAGTAAGACCAAGACTAAAGAACACATCAAACACAGCACAACACAGAAATAAATCCTAAAACAGAAAAGTTGACTAACTGAAAATAACCTAAACCACAACAGAACGTTACAGTGACACTATTAGTTTCCAATAATTACATTTTTCACAGTATTTTAATTTTCTGTGACACTGAATATTGGGTTTGCTTTTCATTATCTGTAAGCCATAATCATTAGAATTACATGAAAAAAGGCTTGGAATACATTACTCTGTAAAGATTCTATATAATATACAAGCATACTTTCTGAGATGACTGGCAAAAATATTGCCCTTTTACACAATTTTTTTTTTTTTAGACGTACCTGTATTTCCATACATGTAACAACCATTTTGTATCTCCTCTGGGCTATTAGAGTGAGACTGGAAACCACAAAAGGCAACTTGAAGCTAATATGTCATGTGTTCAACAGTATATTTGTGGTATATTTCAGTTTTTACTCAGGTATTGATTGGAAATTGACTATTTGCTATTATCTTGTAAATATTTGTTTTCCTTTCAGTTGTCACAAGACCTAACCTAAATCTACATTGTGATATAATGCAATGATAATGTAAATCTTCATATTATTAGAATAAAATAAATGGGAAACAATAAATGGGAAACAATGTGATCCCAGACGTTCAACACATTAACACAAATACAGTATATAGCAACAATATTCACATGTTCTTGAATATTTCATATTTATACAAAACAAACAAAAAACATAATTATTGGTAGCTTATTGGATGAAAGGCACTTTATCTCAGCAGTTTTGGTAGACCCCTTTTCATTCAAGGTTCCCAAAAATCTACAGAGAAAACTACAATGTGAATAAAATTTTATTTGACATTCATGGAGGATTACAACAGCTAGTTTACAAGAAAAACATCACTTTCTATGTTGTGTTGTGAAAAACATCCTAGATGCGTTGCACACAAAGCTTGATCACAAATTGATGATGGAGAACAAACATTTTATCAATAAAACTAAACAAATAAACAGAAAAAATATGTTCTTAATGTGTTGTTGCATAAATTATGCTCAGGATTCTGTTTCGTATTTTGGTCAATTTGAATCCGTATATCAAAGGGTTCATCATCGGGGGAAAGAGTAGAAACTCTATAGCGATAAAGTTTTGAAGGCTTTGAGGAATTTCTGCAGAGCCAAATCGTATATACATCAAATCGAAAAATATCACAGTCACGAAAGTGGTCAGAGAGATCAAATGAGGCACGCATGTCTGCATGAACTTCACCCTGCTTTCTTTGGAGGTTGCACATGTTCGCACGAGGTGCATGTAAGTCCAAACGATGAAACAGCCATGAGAGACATAGATTAAAATTGTTGCATATGAAGCTATGCTATTTGAGAGGGTGTTGCTGTTGGGGCAGGCGAGCTGAACAATCATCCAGTTCACACAGAAGAGTCTCTTAATTGTAAACCTGCATAGCTCCAGTCTGGATGTGAGCAGAATACTGATTGATAATATGGAGAAAGGAGTGAGCCAGGAGAAACTCACCAGCTGAGAGAGTCTCCTCCTGGTCATCAATGTGTGGTAGTGCAGCGGCCGACAGATGGCCAGGTACCGGTCGTAGGCCATGAGGGCCAGGATAGACAGCTCACAAGACGCGTAGGAGTACAAGACAAATATTTGAAAGAGACACCAGTCATAGGAGATTTCCTGAGAAAACGACAACAGATCTATGAGTAATTTAGGGTAAAATCCAGTCGTGCCATAAACTGCATTAATGCAAACACAGCAAAGTAAAACATACATGGGTTCATGCAAGTTTTCATCTAAAACAATAATGACAATGAGGGAGATGTTTAGAAATAAAACCACACAGTAATAAACCAAAGTGAGCGTGAATATAGCAGTTCTGTGGTGCATTGTCTCATTTAACCCAGTGAGAGTGAAGATTCTTACAACAGAAACATTATCCATAATCAAAGAGGTTCAGAGTTTATCCTGTAAAATGTTACAACATGATAGAGCTGAGAGGCTCTCTGTCCCCTTCTGCTCTGACTCTCCTCCTTTTGCTTCAGCTATTAATAACCAGTCTGACTGACAGCCCCGCATGCAGACTCCAGCCTTTGGTTTCTATGAACATAATTAACCAATTAGAGGCACAAAAAACAGCTGATTACTCACTAACCTTAGTGGCTCAACAACAAACTACTTTTCTGTTTAACTTACATGTATCTGATTATTGCTGTACAAAGTAAAGAACTATGTACATGCAAAAGATCAAAAGTAATACTTGAAAACAATCATCATAAGAATTATTTAGTGAATGGGTTCACTGCAGATCCAAGAACGTAGAATGAGGTTAAATTAGCTTAACTAATTTAGAACACTTGATGTGTTCAACCCACTCCCAAAGCAACTCCAAGTTAGATAAAACGTTATTTAAGGAAATAACATTTTAAAGAGTGATTTGCTGAATAAAAATCAATAACATTTAGGACACTTGATTTTTAGTAATGTATTTACTTAGAAATTTAGAAAACTAGAGGGTGCTGTAACGGACGATCGGTTATCTGGCCATTAGCTTGATGGGTTAATCTTAAAGTGGCAAAAAACACCCTTAAATCCACAAATAATGTTCCCTAATATTGCTGTATTAACGCTACGATGGTGGAGTGAAACAAAAACAAGCATAATGTTTAAAACTAGCCGTAGTTAAGGTTTACTAGTGGTATAGCAAGTTATTAGAGAAGCTAACAAGCGGCTAATGCTAGCGGACATTCGGCTACCACTTAAAAAGACTTAAGCTATATCGTATTTTTGGACCATAAGGCTCACCGGATTGTAACACTGTGAATTAAAGGCATAATATGCAACATTTTTCAGTTAATGAATGTGTTCCATACCGTTTTGGATGATTAAATTAGTCATTTCAGGTCAATCAAAGGTTTTCTCAGACGCCCTGGTGGTCTGTGGGGGAAATGCCGTACTTGCAATTGCAAGAGCCCTCGGCCCACACCCACAGGCTCAGAAGTCTCGTGCAAGACTGCGAGAGTCGGTCTTGCTTTACGGCGAGAACTCCATGTGTTTTTGCCCTGCCATTCACTTTATGCACGCGCGAAAGCAACAACAATGAACTGCGTGTTAACGTCAAATAAACATACAAGCATATCAAGTTTTTTTTATTATTATTATTATTTTTTATTTATTAATTTTTTTTTTAATTTTTTTTTTGAATGTTGAGGTGGTAACGTGAGTTTGGCGAGGCGGCCGCCTCGCCAAGACAGCGCTGCGGGAAACCCTGATGTTCATACTTTCACTATTAGTCATTGTTTTTAGTACCGTTTTTTTTCGACTTTTCGTTGCGTTCGCCTGTCTGCTAAGCTCAAAACAACCGCGCCTGGTTTGACGGAGAAACCAGAACAGCTGAGCATCTTTATGACAGTGCACTTTTACTTTCGCCCTCTGGGGGGAGCCTCGCTGGAAAATCAACCCCGGTTGCATAGTATACCTTTAATGTGTCTGTGTGTGTCTTTGTCCACATACAAGGCACACCGGATTATAAGGCGCACTAATTATTCATCCAAGTGTGTAATATCACTCCATCCTTTACGTACTGTTGAAAATAATATGGGCCTTCTCCTGCTTATTTCTGAAGGCCTGTCTTACCTTGGTTTAAGATTTGACAGCAAAGGAGAAACAATTTATCAGAGGCAAACATTTAAAATATGCATATTTATTTCCTTTGGAATTCCAAGAGACAAAGAACTTACAAGCTTAGTTTGTTAGCCACGTCCTTTTACCAGGCATTGCAGCTTTCTGTCTAACGCCTTCTTTGTAAACCCATCTTTTTATCAGAATCCTAGCCCCTCCCGATTAGTTTGGGGGTTTTGGGCCCAGACACTGTGTCTCCAGGTTCTATCTGCTCCCAAAACAATGAGGCTGTTTTCTCAAGGTCTTCATTCAGTAAAGCTGATTTAGTACCCAACTTGTACTATCGGGGGACAAGCCAAATGACCTCGAGAACCATAAAATAGCTCTCAGACCTTAAAACAAACACCCTGTGAGCTGTGTGAATTCTGCCTCAAAGGGGAGTTTTGAGGCCAGAAGTACCTCTTAATATTATCCATACAAATGCCTGATTAATATAACAACTGATGATATTTTCCACAACAATACACAGTTCTCTCCTGAACCAGAGAACTATCCATCTCTGTCGGGAGGACAGATTAGTTGGACTACACTGTCCTATTTCAAACATTAGGTAAAAATAAACATACCTTTTATATTGGATTAATTTACTAGGTTTTTCATTGCTAGGGTGTACTCTGGGCGTCAGCTCCCTAAAGGCTCCCACATACTTGGGCGTACTGTACACATACTGTGAGCTTGGTGGATTTCACGCTGACTCTCCCCAGATGTTTTACCCGTCATAGTCGAGCGTACTTGTTGCCTACATTTCACGTGGTGAAATTCTTTTTCTCCTCAAGCAAGACACTTGTAACTCATGTGTAGGATTGGTCTTTGTGTAATAGCTCGTATGGCACTGACTCCAGTCTCAGTCCAGATCTTATAAAGCTCTCCCAAATTTCTGAATGGATTGAGTTAAGTAACACAATGGACAAATATTAAACTCTGTCCACTTCATCAAGTAAGATAAAAGCCATCCATCCATCCATCTTCTTACTCGCTTTATCCCTTATGCGGTTGTGAGGGGTGCTCGTGCCTATCTCCAGCATTTTCAATGGGCTAGAGGCAGGTAAAAGCCAAATCAGCTAAAATTAGGAAGTATGACAACAGCTGCATCGACTTTGGCTTTATCGAGAATGAGTATCTAATCTCCACCACATCTCTAATATTAGGTGTATTTATGTATATTTAAAAAAAACATACATAATTCCTGATATATTTAACAGTACAAAAAGCTGTTTAAAAATACTATCAGCATGAGCAATTTAAAGGGTACCTTGAAAAAATTTTACCGCTGCTAAGGGGTCCCTGGCCATGAAAAGTTTGAGAACCCCTGGCTTAAGGGACCAGTCCCAAATAAGGTGGTTGGGCTGCAGCATGGGCAGCACTAGGCAGCTTACTGGTCCAAGGAATAAAGTCAGAGCATGGAAATAAGCCACAATGAGTTTGAAAATATGAGAAGGCACTGAAACTACACAGACTGTTGATAAGTATGATAAATCTTTAGATTCACTCAGAAATGTCAGGAATCCCATATCAGTAGTATGTAACGTGTTCAATAGTATATTTGTGGTGTTTTCCAGATTTTACTTAGGTATTGATTGGAAAGGAACTATCTGCTATTATCTTTTTAAATATTTGTTTTCCTTTCAGTTGTCACAAGACCACACCTAAATTTACATTCTCATAGTAATATAATGCAATCATAATGTAAATCTTCATATCATTTATAAGAATAAAACATTCAGATAAATGAGTGCAACACATTAACACAAATACAGCATATAGCGAAAATATTTCATATTTATACAAAACAAACAAAAAAAATCAGCAGTTATTTCAGCAGTTTTGTTAAATTGCTTTTCTGTCGAGGTTCCTGAAAAACTACAGAGAAAACTACAATGAGAATACATTTTTATTTGACATCATGGAGGATTACAACAGCTAGTTTACAAGAAAAACACTGAAAGAATAAAGAATAAACAAAAAAATAATAAAATTGGTGTCTCATAGCCTCTTTTGTTTACCTTCGGGTTATTAGGTTAATTCATCAGTTCATTCTTATCTTAGGAGTGAACTGAAAAACTGATAAATGAACTGCTTTTCATCACTGTCTACATTGTGTTGTGAGAAACATCCTACATATGTTACGCACACAGCTTGTTCACAAATTGATGATGGAAAATAAAGACATTTTATCAATAAAACTGAACAAATAAGCAGAACAAATATGTTCTTATTGTATCCTAACATAAATTAAGCTCAGGATTCTGTTTCGTATTTTGGTCAATTTGAATCCATATATCAAAGGATTCATCATTGGGGGAAAGAGGAGAAACTCTATAGCGATAAAGTTTTGAAGGCTTTGAGGAATTTCTGCAGAGCCTAAACGTATGTACATCAAATCGAAAACAATCACAGTCACGAAAGTGGTCAGAGAGATCAAATGAGGCACGCACGTCTGCATGAACTTCATCCTGTCATCTTTGGAGGTTGCACATGTTCGCACGAGGTGCATGTAAGTCCAAACGATGAAAAAGCCATGAGAGACATAGATTAAAATTGCTGCATATGAAGCAATGTTATTTAAGAGGGTGTTGCTGTTGGGGCAGGCGAGCTTAACAATGATCCAGTTCACACAGAAGTGTCTCTTAATTGTAAACCCGCATAGCTCCAGTCTGGTAGTGGCCAAAATATTGATTGATACTATGCAGAAAGGAGTCAGCCAGGAGAAACTCACCAGCTGAGAGAGTCTCCTCCTGGTCATCAGTGTGTGGTAGTGCAGCGGCCGACAGATGGCCAGGTACCGGTCGTAGGCCATGACGGCCAGGATAGACAGCTCACAGCACGCGTAGTAGTACAAGAGAAAAATTTGAAAGAGACACCAGCCATAGGAGATTTCCTGAGAAAACGACAGCAGGTCTAACAGGAATTTAGGGTAGAAACCGGTCGTGCCATAAACTGCATTAATGCAAACACAGCAAAGTAAAACATACATAGGTTCATGCAAGTTTTCATCCAAAACAATAATGACAATGAGGGAAATGTTTAAAAATAAAACCACACAGTAATAAACCAAAGTGAGCGAGAATATAGCAGTTCTGTGGTCCATTGTCTCATTTAACCCAATGAGGGTGAAGATTCTCATAACAGTAACATTATCCATAATCAAAGATGTTCAGAGTTTATCCTGTAAAATGTTACAACATGATAGAGCTGAGAGGCTCGCTGTGCCCTATGCTCTGACTCTCCTCCTTTTGCTTCAGCTATTAATAACCAGTCTGACTGACCACTCAGCATGCAGACTCCAGCCTTTGGTTTCTACGAACATAATTAACCAATTAGAGGCACAAAAAACAGCTGATTATTCACTAACCTTAGTGGCTCAACAACAAACTACTTTTCTGTTTAACTTACATGTATCTGATTATTGCTGTACAAACTAATGAACTATGTACACGCAAAAGATCAAAAGTAATACTTGAAAACAATCATCATAAGAATTATTTAGAGAATGGGTTCACTGCAGATCCAAGAACGTAGAATGAGGTTAAATTAGCTTAACTAATTTAGAACACTTGATGTGTTCAACCTACTCAATGCAACTCCAAGTTAGATAAAACATTATTTAAGGAAATAAAATTTTAAAGAGTGATTTGCTGAATAAAAATCAATAACATTTAGGACACTTGATTTTTAATAATGTATTTACTTAAAAACTTAGAGAACTAGAGGGCGCTGTAGTGGAAGATTGGTTATGTGGCCATTAGCTTGATGGGTTAATTTTAAAGTGGCACAAAACACCCTTAAATCGACAAATAATGTTTCCAAATATTGCTGTACTAACGCCCTATCGAACGATGGTGGAGTGAAACAAAAACAAGCATAATGTTTAAAACTAGCCGTAGTTAAGGTTTACTAGTGGTTTAGCGAGTTATTAGAGAAGCTAACAGCGGCTAATGCTAGCGGACATTTGGCTACCACTTAAAAAGACTTAAGCTATATCGTATTTTTGGACTATAAGGCTCGCCGGATTGTAAGGCACACTGTGAATTAATGTGTCTGTGTGTGTCTTTGTCCA
This sequence comes from Fundulus heteroclitus, assembly GCF_011125445.2. Taxonomy (NCBI): domain Eukaryota; kingdom Metazoa; phylum Chordata; class Actinopteri; order Cyprinodontiformes; family Fundulidae; genus Fundulus; species Fundulus heteroclitus. Next base: position 33,850,959 of record NC_046367.1, on the reverse strand, counting down.
CATACAAGGCACACCGGATTATAAGGCGCACTAATTATTCTTCCAAAGTGTGTAATATCACTCCATCCTTTACGTACTGTTGAAAATAATGTAGGCCTGCTCCTGTTAATTTCTGAAGGCCTGTCTTACCTTGGTTTAAGATTTGACAGCAAAGGAGAAACATTTTATCAGAGGCAAACATTTAAAACATGCATATTTATTTCATTTGGAATTCCAAGAGACAAAGAACTTACAAGCTTAGTTTGTTAGCCACGTCCTTTTACCAGGCATTGCAGCTTTCTGTCTAACGTCTTCTTTGCAAACCCATCTTTTTATCAGAATCCTAGCCCCTCCCGATTAGTTTGGGGGTTTTGGGCCCAGACACTGTGTCTCCAGGTTCTATCTGCTCCCAAAACATTGAGGCTGTTTTCTCAAAGTCTTCATTCAGTAAAGCTGATTTAGTACCCAACTTGCACTATCGGGGGTCAAGCCAAATGACCTTGAGAACCATAAAATAGCTCTCAGACCTTAAAACAAACACCCTGTGAGCTGTGTGTTTTCTGCCTCAGAGGGGAGACACAGTTTTGAGGCCAGAAGTACCTCTTAATATTATCCATACAATTGCCTGATTAATATAACAACTGATGATATTTTCCACAACAGTATACAGTTCTCTCCTGAACGGGAGAGCTATCCATCTCTGTCGGGAGGACAGATTAGTTGGACTACACTGTCCTATTTCAAACATTAGGTAAAAATAAACATACCTTTTATATTGGATTAATTTACTAGGTTTTTCATTGCTAGGGTGTACTCTGGGCGTCAGCTCCCTAAAGGCTCCCACATACTTGGGCGTACTGTACACATACTGTGAGCTTGGTGGATTTCACGCTGACTCTCCACAGATGTTTTACCCGTCATAGTCGAGCGTACTTGTTGCCTACATTTCACGTGGCAAATTCCTACAATTTCCACACTTTCTGCCAATGGGACGAAGCAGCAGAATGGATGGTGAAATCTGTGAATAGCTAGCTGAGCACCTAGAGCCGTTTACACTCGAACAGGCTCCCACCTGTCAGTGAGAACAGAGAGGGACTGTGATGTAGCGTGTCCTTGTGCCCGCCTGTTTGGAGTAATTCAGTGTATCAAGCTCGGTGTCACATATAAAACGGTTCGATGTAAAGACCTCTTGTTGCTGAGAAGTTGTAGAAATTGAGCTGTGCACGTACCTTTACGCGCGGAGTGAACTATGCCTGAGAATGTGGGGTCCGTTACATGAATGCACTTCTAGTTTCGATCATTACAGTCAGGCAGTCTTGTAGACAGCTCAGGGGTCCAATCAGGTAGTGACACGGTGTACCGTAATGCTCTGAACATCGATAGAGCTGAGCGGCTTCATTGCTTACCAAAGTCGTACTCACACATTTTAACAGATTTTTGAGCGCATTGTTCCACAAAGAATTAGTCAGTAAGCACAATGGTAATCATATATAAGCCGCATTTAATTATAAACCGTTGTTGTTCCTCTTCCTCACTTGTGTGTGTTAAACATACACCCTGCCAATTGCATGAGTATCCACTGTCAAGGACAAAACATTTTAGTCGCCTATCTGTGAGAAGCTCTCTCTCATACTGCCACAGGGCTCACTTGATTGAGCAGAGGCTACAGAGCTTCCATAGTTTTGAAAGGTTCATCTCTAGGGAATGAAGGCAGTTGGTGGTGATGTGGACTCAACAGCACCACCTCCTGGCTGACTAGCTAAAATATGTTAAACTGCACCACTGCAGTTCATCAGTTCTTACATTTTGCCCTTTTGATCTTTTCATTTTTTTTCTGTTATTAAAAAAAGCATCTGTGATGAGATATGGCTGCAGTTGTAAATGAATTTGACCACACCTTCAAGATCATTTGAACCCATTTTGACAGCTATTTAATGTTTTTATTTCATCCAGACATAGTGTACTGCAAGTTCTGCAATGAGTTTGAAAATATGAGAAGGCACTGAAACTATACAGACTTCTGATAAGTATGATACTTTAAACTTTAGATTCACTCAGAAATGTCAGGAATCCCATATCAGTAATATGTGATGTGTTCAATAGTATATTTGTGGTGTTTTCCAGATTTTACTTAGGTATTGATTGGAAAGGAACTATCTGCTATTATCTTTTTAAATATTTGTTTTCCTTTCAGTTGTCACAAGACCACACCTAAATTTACATTCTCATAGTGATATAATGCAATCATAATGTAAATCTTCATATCATTTATAAGAATAAAACATTCAGTTAAATGAGTGCAACACATTAACACAAATACAGCAAAAAGCGAAAATATTTCATATTTATACAAAACAAACAAAAAAAATTCAGCAGTTATCTCAGCAGTTTTGTTAAATTGCTTTTCTGTCTAGGTTCCTGAAAAACTACAGAGAAAACTACAATGAGAATATATTTTTATTTGACATCATGGAGGATTACAACAGCTAGTTTACAAGAAAAACACTGAAACAATAAAAAATAAACAAAAAATAATAAAATTGGTGTCTCATAACCTCTTTTGTTTACCTTCGGGTTATTAGGTTAATTCATCAGTTCATACTTATCTTAGGAGTGAACTGAAGAACTGATAAATGAACTGCTTTTCATCACTGTCTATGTTGTGTTATGAGAAACATCCTACATATGTTTACGCACACAGCTTGATCACAAATTGATGATGGAAAATAAAGACATTTTATCAATAAAACTGAACAAATAAGCAGAACAAATATGTTCTTATTGTATCCTAACATAAATTAAGCTCAGGATTCTGTTTCGTATTTTGGTCAATTTGAATCCGTATATTAAAGGGTTCATCATTGGAGGAAAAAGCAGATACTCTATAGCGATTAAGTTTTGAAGGCTTTGGGGCATTTGTGCAGAGCCAAAGCGCATATACATCAAATCAAAAACAATCACAGTCACGAAAGTGGTCAGAGAGATCAAATGAGGCACGCATGTCTGCATGAACTTCATCCTGTCATCTTTGGAGGTTGCACATGTTCGCACGAGGTGCATGTAAGTCCAAACGATGAAAAAGCCATGAGAGACATAGATTACAATTGCTGCATATGAAGCAATGTTATTTAAGAGGGTGTTGCTGTTGGGGCAGGCAAGCTTAACAATGATCCAGTTCACACAGAAGAGTCTCCTAATTGTAAACCCGCATAGCTCCAGTCTGGATGTGGCCAAAATATTGATTGATACAATGCAGAAAGGAGTCAGCCAGGAGAAACTCACCAGCTGAGAGAGTCTCCTCCTGGTCATCAATGTGTGGTAGTGCAGCGGCCGACAGATGGCCAGGTACCGGTCGTAGGCCATGAGGGCCAGGATAGACAGCTCACAGCATGCGTAGTAGTACAAGAGAGAAGTTTGAAAGAGACACCAGCCATAGGACATTTCCTGAGAAAACGACAGCAGGTCTAACAGGAATTTAGGGTAGAAACCGGTCGTGCCATAAACTGCATTAATGCAAACACAGCAAAGTAAAACATACATAGGTTCATGCAAGTTTTCATCCAAAACAATAATGACAATGAGGGAGATGTTTAAAAATAAAACCACACAGTAATAAACCAAAGTGAGCGAGAATATAGCAGTTCTGTGGTCCATTGTCTCATTTAACCCAGTGAGAGTGAAGATTCTTACAACAGAAACATTATCCATAATCAAAGAGGTTCAGAGTTTATCCTGTAAAATGTTACAACATGATAGAGCTGAGAGGCTCGCTGTGCCCTCTGCTCTGACTCTCCTCCTTTTGCTTCAGCTATTAATAACCAGTCTGACTGACAGCTCAGCATGCAGCCTTGGTTTCTACAAACATAATGAACTAATTAGAGGCACAAAAAACAGCTGATTATTCACTAACCTTAGTGGCTCAACAACAAACTACTTATCTGTTTAACCTACATGCATCTGATTATTGCTTTAAAAACTAAGGAACTGTGTACACACAAAAGATCCAAAGTAATACTTGAAAACCATCATCATAAGAATTATTCTGTGAATTCTGGGTTCACTGCAGATCCAAGTTAAAGAACAAAAGTTAATCTTAAAGAATGTGGAATGAGGTTGAATTAGCTTAACTAATTTGGAACATTTGATGTGTTCAACCCACTCTCAATGCAACTCCAAGTTAGATATGACAGTATTTGAGGAAATACAATTTTAAAGAGTAATTTTCTTGCCTTTAGGGCACTTGTTTTTATTAATGTATTTTTTTTTCTCTTGGAAATAATTAAGACTCAAATTGGTAAATTAGGGAGCTACAGGGCGCTGTAGCAGATGATCGGTCATGTGGCCATTAGCTTAATGGGTTAATCTTAAAGTGGCAAAAGCACCCTTAAATTGACATTAATGTACCTTATTAATGCTGCATTAACACTTGTAGCCCTATCGGATGATGGTGGACTGAAAAAAAACAAGCATAATTTTAAAACTAGTCATAGTTATGTTTTTCTAGGGTTATAGCGAGTTATTAGAGAAGCAAACAGCGGCTAATGCTAGTGAACATTTTTCTACCACTTAAAAAGACTTTTAAGCTATATTATATTTTTTTACCATAAGGCTCATCGGATTATAAGGCACACTAATTATTCTTTCCAAATTTGTAATATCACTCCAAACTTTACGTACACAGTTCTCTCCTGAACGGGAGAGCTATCCATCTCTGTCAGGGGGACAGATTAGTTGCAGTACACTGTCCTGTTTCAAACATAAGGCAAATATAAACGTAAATTTTATATTGAATCAACTTACTAGGTTTATCGTTCCTAGCGTGGGCTGCCTAAAGGCTCCCACATACTTGGGCATACTGACTCTTACTGAACATCCGCGGACTCTCCTGCGTGGGTGTGCATGGGAACATGCACACCCACGCAGACTTGGGCCGTGGCGTGTGCAGCCGGAACCTTAGTGACAGCGGGCGGAACAGGACCTTGGATTGCGTCTTCTTCGGCCGGCGGAAGAGCGAGGTTTTCGGTGGCCGACAGGGAGCTTAGAGACGGCCGGCTGTGCAGGGAGCTTGGAGACAGCCGGCTGTGCAGATACGTGCACACCCACGCAGGTTTGGGCCGTGGCGTGTGCAGCGGGAACCTCTGATATGGCTGGCGAGGCGATGTGCACCCCGACCTCATAGGCTGTGGGACTCACGTCAGTGGGAACAGGGGCGGACCAACATGGGAGAAGGTCGTCCCTGTCCCCATAAAAAAAGCCCCACAGCTGGTCTTCATGGAGGCGGGGTGCTCTAGCCAGACCCTCCTGAGCAGCAGCATCTGCCCCCAGGCGACTCACCAGAAGAAAGGAGGTGACGTCAGCCGCAGTTGGTGCGGCTCAAGCGGACGCGTCTAGCTGGGCCTCGAGGAAGGTTCTGCGCCGGCGAGCCCGGCGTCTGCGCCGGGAGGAGCCGGGCGGTGAAGCGGGGGCTGCAGTGGAGTCCGCAACAGCCGACACAGCTGCAGGTGCAGCAGCAGCGGTGGTGGACAGACTGATGGGTGGAGGTCATGGTGGAGGTGGCCTGTGAAGGGACTGGGTGCGAGCGGCCGATGATGCCCAGGTTGGTCAAGAGCTCGATGTTGTCTTCCCACTGGTTCCATATGATCTCTGCCGCTTTCAGCCTAGCCCACGGCAGATCAAAGGCTGCACAACTGTCTAGCGCTCCTCGGACCTCTTTAAAAAGGAGCTGCAGACTCCATGTGGGGGTCGGGTTCATCGTTAGACTTAGACTTAGATAACTTTATTGTCATTTTGTATGCACAAAGTGCGTATAGCCGGTCCGTGCTGTCAGGATTTGGCCTGATGAACCCAAACTCACACCACACACAGAGCTTAGTTTTGAGAGAGTTTATTGAAGGATTGATGAATTGTGAAGGTGGTGAACCAGAGTCTATACCAGGGTGGTGAAGATGGATGAGGAACGCTCTTTCAAGGTTCTTTCAAGGTCTTAATTGAATTTTCTGTTTGGGCTCCAGTAACATATGATAGATAATATCTACTTTGAAAGTTAATATGAACTGCTGCTGAAGATGACCACTCTTATCTACCTGGATGTTCTCTGGAGGACTGAAACGCCTCAGTCAGTGACGTCAGTCTGTGGGTCTGGGTCTGTCGGGGCAATGACAGAAGTTTCGTCTCCTCTCTCCGTTTCTGTCGCTCGACGTTTTCTTGCTCATGGTTTGTCACGTACTTAGATAAATTTGTTGTGTTTCCACTGAATTTAACCGGCTTTTTATGAAACATACAGCTTGAATTCATTTACAGTACTAAAATATAGCCAAACTGCGCTTCTTTCCCTCTTCATGTTTTCCGCTTCTGCGGTCTCTTTCTCTCCGAGTTTGAGCAGCAGCAGCGCGGTTGTTTGTGAGAGAGAGCTGAGTGGGCGGGCCAGGCTGAGCATGCATGCTGATTGGCTGGCTACGCTGAGCCATGTACGAGAGGGGAGGGGGAGCAGCAAAGCATCGTGACACAGACATAGAGACTTTGGTGAAGCTGCTGCAGTCGTGCGCGCTGACTGACACTCTGACCATTTTAATGGTCAGAGTGTCAGTTTTGGGACCCCCCTCTGTCCTGGGCCCGGGTCAACTGACCTGTTTGTCCCCCCTGTCGGTGGGCGTGCTTCTCAGTTTCAAACACATAAACAATCTGTCACTCCGGCCAAAACAGCTATGTCAAATTTGAAAGCTATTCTCACATTTCAGTCATTTTTAAACATATAATTTTCCATTGAGTAGATTACAGGCTAATAATTAAATTCACAGATTAGGGGTCATTTAAAATGTTTTGGATTTCTAATTCAAACCAAATCAGAAAATTACCATTAAAAAATCTGAGGAGGAACGTTTTTACATCTGTTGGCAGCTTTCACATAAGCTGGCGAACAATCATAACATAACAAGCAAAAGTCATGATGGTGTTTGTTGTCTTTAAAATGTCTTGACACCGCCTGTGTGGGTAAAATTAATTTTGACCAGACATATGGCTCTATAAGGACATTTTAAAGCAACCTAGAGAATAGCAGGTTAAACAACACAAAATTAGATACATAATTTAATTACAAAAAATCATCTTTCTGCATAGTTCATAAAATGTTGATAACACTTCCAAAGTACTAAACTGATATTGGTTAAGTATATAGGTATACAATTGGCATTAATTGGTAATAATTGGCAAGGGCCAAATAAAGTCTGGTGTGAAGAATGACCAAACACAACTCTGAACAAACTGATCAGTTTCTAACTGAATGACAAATGTATTATTATTAAGTATCAGGACCACAATGTTGGAAGACTATGGTGGTTTTTGAGAAGGTGAGAGAAATGACCAGACATGTGATTGTCTGTCTCTGCCCAATTTAATCTCAGTGTAATCTTTCTGCAAGCTCATGGAATCATTTTAATTAGACATTCAGACCTTTTGACGGTCTTTTAACAAAGCCTTTATTTATTTATTTATTTATTTATTTATTTATTTATTTATGTTTTACTTTGGCCACTTTTAAATTATTTCTGTCCGACAGCTGGTGATTTTAAGGGTGATATTAATTTTTAAATAGTATGTTATTAGAAACCTTTTCCGCTGTACTATCTGAAATAATGAAAAATACCATCAACGACAGAGTTTGACGGAGGGAACACAGGATTTTATTACCAAAAAGATGATTTCTAAAGAGCTACAAACTGAGAAAGCACAGTACAGATGACTAATGAAAAGACGATACACCCCGTTGGCCTGGTTTCTGGGCAGACCTTACCTTTAGATACTGATCAATTTGGTGGATATTTTTTAGGTCTGAAACATCATGTTTTATGCTCTATTTTTCCACAGTCCCCGTTTTCAAAGGATCTTGCACAATTTGGGTGGACCCACAGATTGGATGGACATACACAGCAGCCAGGGTCCAAAGAAAGATTATTTTCCTCCACGCCAGAACCTCACACCCCATACCAGGGAAGAGCAGACGCGCCAGCTCCAATTGATCCCGATACACTAAGCCCCCACCCCAGCGCAGACCCTGGCTAGATGGCCTTCTCCTCCTGGCTTTAAACTCCAGATGGCAGACAGAGAACTAGGGTGTGTAAAGACTCTTCCTTCCCCTCCTCAATTGTAATGTTGCTCCATGTTTTCAAGCACATTTAAAACTATTACGGCTGGTGAGGGGGTCACCCAGCTCAGCCTACACACAAACACAGACATCCAATCCAGAATCTTCAGTGTCTATAGGCAGTTTAACATTTGCAGGCAAGTGCCGGCACCAGGGGTGAGCTGCCAACTTCATTGGGTTAGAAAGATTGAAAAGTTTCTTTTCATGAGTCAAATAGTGAAAAATAAAACCTGTCCTGAATATTGCCTTAGCACACATATTATGGTAAGAACAAAAAACTGGTGCATTGGTATGTGCCAGAGTGATTTGCGATATAATGATTGTGACTATATGACAGGAGCGTTTTTTTTTTTTCCTTCATTCATTTCCCTGAGTTGGCTGAAGCAGGTATGTGTAAGCAGGTGAACAGGTGACCAGAGTTGGCAGTAATTACTGACAGCAGGTGGAGTTGATGTAGGCTAATTGAGTGTTGGCCGAGCTGATTGGATAGTGGCTAGTGGCTGAGAGGTGATAGGCTGATAGGAAAAGCACAGAAAAGTCCAAAGCAAAACAAACAAAAGCCTAAATCATGACAAAATGAGATTGTAAGCAAGAAGACTTTACTATGGAAACGCTGATCAAAGACACCTAAATGTGCTATCTACATTTTGTTGGTTGTAAGGAGCCAACAATTGGATGTCCAAACTTAACACCAGTGACTTTAGCATCTGTGCAGGTAGGATATATTTATTTGTCTTTTTCTCAGCGGAATGAAAACATCATCATACAATCATCATACATCCCTCATTATAGTGACCGTAAACACACCACACACTGCACACCTGTGCTGAAACAGTCAATAAAATGGGTTGGTGGTCTATTAGATCGTCAGCAGGGGTGTTTATGTGTGTTTGTGAGCTTCAATGTTGCATAGTCTACTTATTATAAGCAACTTCAGCCTTGTTTTTTTTTTTTTTATATCATGATCAAACGGCTTTTGGTCTTTTTTAAGCATATAATGTGGCAACATACCTTTAAGGGTTTGAAAGTGCAGGTTACAAGTTCCAAGTGTGCAAAATTGGAGAATTGAGACACAACAAGTTATGTGATGAAATTGAGCCACTGTATCATAACTGGGACACCAAAAAGGACTAGACCAACACTGTTTTTGTAGTCTTTACTGCTAAAAAATGTTTGAAATTTTAACAAGCGATTGTTTTGAGGGAAATAAAGTTCAGGAACTTAAATTTGAGAGGATTTACCATACTGCCACAATTTAAAAAATGTGGTAAATAATATACCCAAAATAAATATGAAATAACTAAATGCTTGTTGTGTGCCTTTAATTAATGATAGCACCTCGATGTGACATTGTTTTCTTGTGATACAGAAAATGTTTGAATAATAAAGACATTTTTTCACAACTTTTTGTTTATTATATGAGGGGCGTGGCGAAAGACCTCTCTGGAACATGGTGACACACTCAAACCCTCTGCGGGAACCCAGATTTGAGGGGCACATGGTTAGAAATGTATGAAATGTAAAAGTATGGGAAAGGGCAATAGACTCCTTGAACCTGCCTCCAAACAGAACCAGTATCGAGAATCCTCAGAAACCGAAGCAGGGAGCCGGAGCCAGACCTAGAACATTTCAAGGCTGCCCACCCTCCTCCACCCCAAAAGAAAAGCTACATTTGGACAACTCCCAGACCACATAAGACAGACACCCAGACTAAGTCCTTCCCCTTACACATACCCCTGCCACTAGCAGAATGCCCTCCCTGAAAGGGAGAGAGATGTTAAAAACCAAACTCTCCCCCAGCTTAAGAGGCCCGAAGGCCCAGCAATGCATCAAAGGCCCCAGGGTAGGGCCGGCCACAAGAGCACATACTGACCCATAACCCGAGTGACATACCTGCCAGGACCCAAGCCCCCAAAGCTTGGTTTCAAAAACCAAATTTATGCAAAGTTGCAAAAAACAATCTCCAGTTAACTCTGTCAAATGCTTTTTCAGCATCTAAAGACAACATATTGGTTTCAATATTTTTACTATGGGAATAATCTAATAAATTCTGCGTGCATTTGTGGATGACTGCCCTCCTTTTCTAAAACCAGTTTGTTTAGAATGTATTATGAAAGGAGTTACTTTGTCTAAACGGTTTGCAAACGTTTTAAAAATTATTTTAATATCAACATTAATAAGGGGTATGGGACGATAGCTGTGGAATGTTGTTGCCAGAATATTGCTGAACTCTTTATAAAACTCAGCTGGAAATCCACCTGGACCCAGAGACTTTTTATTGGGAATGCTTTTGAGAGCTTTCTGAATTTCAACTGTCAGTCATGTGAATCCAGGACCATCGCTTGACTATTTGATCATTTAAGAAGAGTTATTTTATCCAGAAATTGCTTGATGTCAATATCTTATGGGTTTAACTGTAATAAATTTAAAGCTTTGTAAAAATCCCAGATTTATTTGATTACTTAATGGACTTTACAGTAGTATTGACTCATAAGTATAGTAGGAAAAAGGAAGATTGATGCTGTTAAGCTCTATAGGAAGGAGAAGGGATCAAAGTATGATTAATTAAGGTTCACTTCTTCATACTTCACAACAAACATAATCGCAAAATTATACATTTAATTATCAATCTATCGAATGTCTGTATGTGTTAAATTTATACATTCACTGGATTGTCTGCTTATTCATACATGTAACAACCAGTTTTCTCTGTCCTCTGGGCTCATGGAGGGAGACCGGAAATCACCAAAGGCAACTTGAGGCTAACTAAGAGCTGAAGGTGGAGCACTGGGAGCTGCGATCAGAGCCTTTTCCCCCCTTAAGGGTATGCACAGGGATCATTACCTTGGGCCAATATCGGTGCGAGAACCGGACCAAGGAATAAAGTCAGAACATGAAAATAAGCTGAGTCAAAAAGAAAAACATTAGAAGTCTCTGAAACTATACAGACTCCTGACAATTATGATAAACCTTAGATTCCCTCAGAAACATCAGGAACCTCAGATTGGTAATATTCAATGTTTTACTATATATATATATATATATATATATATTTGGAGCATATTTAAATTTACAACCAAAAAACTTCAAGGCGTTTTACTGCTAGTTTATTAGGTAAATGTCACTGTATCTCCACAGTTTTGGCAAACCCTTGTTCAGGCAGGGTTCCTAAAAAACTATGATGGAGACAACTGCAATGTAAATAACATTTACTTGGCATTAATGCAGCATTAAAACAGCTAATTTATAAGACAAACACACTGGAACAATAAATGACAAATAAATAATAAAATTGGTGTCTCACAATGTCCTTTGTTTACCTTTGAGATTGTGAGAAACATCCTACATGCGTTGCACACAAAGCTTCATCACAAAGTGATGATGGAAAATAAAAAAGCTCTATCAATAAAACTAAATAAATAAATTACAATTATTGTATTCTCACATAAATTAAGCTCAGTATTGTGTTTCGTATTTTGGTCAATTTGAATCCGTATATCAAAGGGTTCATCATCGGGGGAAAGACCAGAAACTCTATGGCGATGAAGTTTTGAAGGCTTTGGGGCATTTCTGCAGAGCCAAAGCGCATATACATCAAATCAAAAACAATCACAGTCAGGAAAGTGGTCATAGAGATCAAATGAGGCACGCACGTCTGCATGAACTTCACCCTGTTTTCTTTGGAGGTTGCACATGTTCGCACGAGGTGCATGTAAGTCCAAACGATGAAAAAGCCATGAGAGACATAGATTAAAATTGTTGCATATGAAACAATGTTATTTGATAGGGTGCTGCTGTCGGGGCAGGCGAGCTGAACAATGATCCAGTTCACACAGAAGAGTCTCTTAATCGTCAACCTGCATAGCTCCAGTCTGGATGTGAGCAGAATACTGATGGAGAAAATGCAGAAAGGAGTGAGCCAGGAGAAACTCACCAGCTGAGAGAGTCTCCTCCTGGTCATCAATGTGTGGTAGTGCAGCGGCCGACAGATGGCCAGGTACCGGTCGTAGGCCATGACGGCCAGGATAGACAGCTCACAGCACGCAAAGGAGTACATGATAAAAGCTTGAAAGAGACACCAGTCGTATGAGATTTCCTGAGAAAATGACAGCAGGTCTAACAGGAATTTAGGGTAGAAACCGGTCGTGCCATAAACTGCATTAATGCAAACACAGCAAAGTAAAACATACATGGGTTCATGCAAGTTTTCGTTCAAGACAATAATGACAATGAGGGAGATGTTTAAAAATAAAACCACACAGTAATACACTAAAGTGAGCGAGAATATTGCAGTTCTGTGGTCCATTGTCTCATTTAACCCAGTGAGAGTGAAGATTCTTACAACAGAAACATTATCCATAATCAAAGAGGTTCAGAGTTTATCCTGGAAAATGTTACAACACGATAGAGCTGAGAGGCTCGCTGTGCCCTCTGCTCTGACTCTCCTCCTTTTGCTTCAGCTATTAATAACCAGTCTGACTGACAGCTCAGCATGCAGCCTTGGTTTCTACAAACATAATGAACTAATTAGAGCAACAACAAAAAACAGCTGATTATTCACTAACCTTAGTGGCTTAACAACAAACTACTTTTCTGTTTAAATTACACATACCTGATTATTACTATTATCTGTGAGGGTTTGGTTAACCTAAATCAAACTTCATTTATTAACTCACATTGCCTTTTGTATGTTTTAATCCTATTCTGCTTTTTCTCTCCATTTTTTGATAATAAGATTTATTTCTTGGAGTTGTCCAAAATAGTTCAAATAATCAAGTAAAGAATGTGAAATATTCCACTGATGATTTGCAACAAATATTCATGTCTTGAACTTTCCCCATTCTTTGAATGTTACGACCAAAACATATTTGAGACTTTATAAATGTAAAAACTTTCACTGTAGCTCTGGTGCAGGTTTAGTCATTGTCCTGCTGGAAGGTGAACCTGTGCTCCAGTCTTTTGCAGTTTCTAACAAGTTTTCTTCCTGCGCTTAGCTTCATCCATCTTCCTCATCACCTCTGACTAGCTTCCTTGTCCCTGCTGAGGAAAACAATCCCCCCACAGCATTGTGCTGCCCATACCATGTTTCATGGATTAGATATTGCTTTCATGCCCTTGGAGTCTATGCAAACAAAAAACAAAACAAAAAACATCCCTGAGTGGATTGAAAAGGATCCTAGAAGGGGGCATGAGACCCAGAGTCCATGAGGATGATTCCAATTAAGGGTTGCAGGAGGAACCTTGGATGTTGGCGGTACAAAGTGTCAGGAGCTGGCAGTAAAGGATGTCATGAGGCCGGCAGCTCAGGATTTTGTAGTTCGTTGGCACAGGATGTCAGGAGACTTACAGCGCTTAAACTGGGGAGACCGGGACTCTTGAGACTGAAATTCGGGACAGGACTTTGGATGGTGCTAAAGGTGGTGAAGATGAGGATAATGGATCAAAGGATGTAGATGGCAATGAGGAAGATGAGTATGATGACAATTGCCAAAGGAGGGTGCTGAAGAAGCAGCAGAAAATGTTGGAGAATTTGGTGGTAAGCCAATAGGGAAGTGGAGCTCAGCAAAACTTTCCGTGACTACAGTGAAAGCATCGTACTGACCCTGTTTATTTTAGTGGCTGCTTTTTCTATCATTTGTTCTGCAGTGTGAGTTTTGAAGAAAGCAAGGCAAGGCAAGTTTATCTATGTAGCACTTTTCAGTAACAAGACAATTAAAGTGCTGCAGAGCCAAAGAAGGACCAAATAGCAGACAGGACCTTGAAAGTAGAGGTTTAACAAAGAGAAGAGGCAAACTAACAAATAAACTTAGGACATGAAACATCGGGCATTGAATAAATAATGAGAAGTAGGAAACCGAACAAAGTGGCAGGAGGCATAAGTACACAGAAGCAACCCAGCGAGGTACCTTGCTTGGTTTTTCTATATATATATATAGGCTTTTGTGTTAAGGGTTATAGAAACTTGATCCCTATTCACGATTTTCTTCTCTTAAAGCTTTGCAAAGAGCTGAATAACTGTCATGAATCCCGGAAGAAAGAGCTTTAATGTAAACATGAACGTTCTTAGCTGTTGTTTTCCCAATAAGTTTTAGTTTCTCACAAGATGAGGGAAAGGGTAGTTTAAAAAGACAACATCCGACTTCTTGTAGATAATCATGAATGTTTGAATCCTGATTATCTGGGTCAAAATGTTCTATGTTCCGAGTAAGGGACTCAAGTTGGCGAATACGGATAGCATAATTATGAGGTGGAGATGGACCACCTGGGAAATCAAGCTGGTTATGTTCATGAAGTGATGGAGGTCTTTGATGTAAGGAAGAATACTCCTGATCTAAGTGAGAGTTTTCCAAGGTGTAAACTCTGATATGTGGTGGTGAGTTAGGTTGGTATGGACCACCTTAGTGACTCTCCTGGCCCTTAGGGCCGACACAGAGTCATGACAGGTGGTGATGTGTGTCAGGTGTGATGGCCGCTCATCCCTCCAATCTGAACCAGCTGTGTATGCAGAGTTATTTACCTGGTACTCTTTAGGACTGTCCACTGCAGCAGGGTGGTGCAAGGCTCCACTGTTGACAGTCCAGCATCTCCCATGGAGTCTGTGGAAGTACTTTCTGTAAACTCAAAATTGAGATGCTCTGTTCTAAATTTTGGCAAGACTGGCTCTGTTCTAGGTGCTGTGTTAGAAAGAGAGAGTAAACCTGCTGGGGTTGATCATGTGAGGATTTTATCTGAAGGGTGGAGAACTCACTTCTCTGGTGAGATGCAGGCTCGCTGACATCAGGAATTTTGAGCTCCTTGGTCTCAGCTTCAGCTTCCTCCATCCTCACCTTGGCCTTTGAGAGCTCAAATTTGGCAGCACTCTCTCTGTGCAGGGTCCTTGGATAGTCTGCCTGCAACTGAGAATATATTTCATCTTCTAGTTTTGACTTATGCTGATATAACAATGTAAGCTGTCCCACAACCTCTTGAATTTGAGTCCGTTTAGTCAGATTCTCAATGAAATTAATTAGTTCCTTAATCTTTTCATCACATGAAGCAAGGTTAAAACTATTTAAATTACTCCCACTTATCTTCAGATAAGCTGATGAGACCGGCAACGACAGCCTTCTGTCTCTCTATGTCTGCAAAGTCAAACACAGGTGTAGCTTCAGATATGAGACGTTCTGGGTCCATCTTGCTAACAGAAAACAACAACACAAGTTATGAAAAAAACTTTCAAAATAACATAGAACCTAGTCTATGCATGCTTAGCTATGCATGTATGTTTAAATGTGCATTTTGCAAATACTTATTTGTGTGTGTAGAAACAAGTGCACAAGTTTACTGTTCAACATGCAGCATATGACAACACTATTCTTTCAGTGTTAAGATGCTAAACCTTTAGGAATTACTACATCTGTAGCGCCTACTTGACGTCTCTTTAGGAATTACTAGTGATTTAAGCTTATGCTTCCCACCTTTCTTTAAAGGGAAATTAGCTATTTAGCTTAATGAGCACCCCCAATTCCACACAAGCAGGTTGGCACCTCACATTAAGTAGGAGTTAAATCTGGAAACAAATCTGTTCTACACAACACAAAACAAGCTCTTACAATGTCTTATTAGACAAATATGCAGAGGATCTTAGGTTAGATATTTGGGCATTGAACTCCTCTGGACTGGAAGTTACAGTTATTACTAGGTGAGAAAATTTTGGTGTCAAAAGTCTAAAAACCTCACAGGTGATAATTTTCATATAAGTGCAGTGCAAGCTGCGTTTACAAACGCCCACCCAGGGACGCCAATTGCTGTGCTATTACAGACGGTTTAAGCTATTTAATGTTTAATAAATAACTTGAAGAGAAGTGGCAACTTCTCTTCAAGTTCAGGAATGTATTAACAGAAATAAAATTAACATCCAGAGAACATCCCTATAGAATGCTGTTTATCTGAATTAACACTATATTTCAATCAACAAATCCTCTCTACTAGGCAAGTGAAACTTAACTAAAACTACTAAGCAAACTTAAGATAAAAAGAAGCTAAGGAACTATACAGAGACAACCAGAGACAACCTCTCCCGTTGTCTCTGGTTGTGGCGACAGTCAGAAGAAACAGGCAAAACATTTTTTGTAATTTTACTTAAAATCTAAATCTGCTATGTGTACTAATCATTTTGGGCTTAACCGTATATACAATTCTAAACACTGTGTGAATGTTTAACAATCATACAATTCAGGCAGGAAACAAGTTTCTGTGTACTAGAAATTAACATGTTTTAATGAAAAT
Organism: Fundulus heteroclitus; assembly: GCF_011125445.2. Classification (NCBI taxonomy): domain Eukaryota; kingdom Metazoa; phylum Chordata; class Actinopteri; order Cyprinodontiformes; family Fundulidae; genus Fundulus; species Fundulus heteroclitus. The sequence goes on along the minus strand of NC_046367.1, from coordinate 33,834,572 downwards.
CCAGCCCAGAGTAAACACAAAAGACCTTGTGAAGTTGGTGGCTGATGTTGGGTAGAGAGCATCATTATCCCCAGGGAAACAGGTCCTCTGCTGACATGGACTGAAAGGCCAATCAGAGAGGGAGAAACCGTTACTCTAAAAGTAACACCGAGCAAACTGCTTTGAGGCTTGTGGGAAGGATATCATAAATGTTTAACCCAAATTATCTAATTTAAAAGGTAAATCTATCTTTTACCAAAGAAATGTAACATATGAACTTAAAAAAGCTTCCTAAATTTCTTTAAATATTCTCAACCTTATTATTCTGGGATTCAGTGAAAAATAACCAATTCTGTAAACCCATTAAAAGCCACTAAAACAGCAAGTGTTCATCTGATTTAAAGGTATATAAGATGATCTTTTTTCAGCTTGGAGTTCCAGGGGGATCACCTTTATTTATTGGTTTTCCCACATGCCAATCATCTTTCCAGTTTTCTCATACTGGCTGTGCATGCACCCGTCTAGTGTTTATGTATCCAGTTAGCTTCAGTGTTAGCCATTCATTGTAGCTCCACTGCTCTCACTGTGTATATTGAATATTGCTTAGAGTCGCAAAAAGCAAACTCTTTTACAAGTTTATGAGAAGAAGAGGAAGGTCTCAGAAGAAAGACGTAAGACCAGATTATATTTCCAGATATAATCGTGCACTCTACCTCTAATGTCAGGCAATGAGAAAATTATTAGGTGTTTTGTAGGGCTGGGCAAGTTAACGCGTTAATTTCGCGTTAATTCATTAGACTATTAACGGCGATATTTATTTTATCGCGCATTAACGCATGTTGCTCACATGCTTTCAGTCAGTGTCAGTCAGCACGTGCGCTGACTGCAGCGCGCTGTGTCACGGCATGGCAGCACTTTGGTGCTCCCCCTCCCCTCTCCTACATGGCTCAGCGGCGCCAGCCAATCAGCACGCAGGCTCAGCCTGGCCCGCCCACTCAGCTCTCACACAAACTGAACACACAAACAGCTGAGAGAGACCGCAGCAGCGGAAAAACATTAACAGGGGAAGTAGCACCGTTTGGCTTTATTTTAATACCGTAAATAAAATCAAGCTGTATGTTTTGTAAAAAGCCGGTTCATTTCAATGGAAACACAACAAATTTATCTAAGCACGTGAAAAAACATGAAAACGTCGAGCCACAGAAACGGAGAGAGGAGACGAAACTTCTGTCATTGCCCCGACAGACCCACAGACGTCTCTGACTGAGGCATTTCAGTCCTCCATGGAACATCCAGGTAGATCAGTGGTCATCTTCAGCAGCAGTTCATGTTAACTTTCAAAGTAGATATTATCTATCATATGTTACTGGAGCCCACACATAACATGTAATTAAGACCTTGAAAGAACCCAGTACATATATTAAAAAGTGTTATTTAAGATAAGATAACATTAGCTAATCCTTTTTTTATCCCACGACGGGGAAATTTATAGGATTAAAGGAACAGGCAGGTGCACACAACACAGACAAAATTACATAAGGATTGAAATATATAAGAGGTGGATTAGCAAAAAAACACTGAACATAACATTATTATTATTATTATTATTATTATTATTATTATTATTATTTAATTGTAATAATAAAATAAAAACCACAAAACCCAAAAGGTCAACAGTTTCATGATACATCAAGCGTAGGGACTGGTTAATACACAGCAGGTCAAAAAAGGCCATATTTTGGCTGCAGTGCTTGTTCTCTTATGAAGAAAAGATCAACTAGTGCACTAAATTCAATAGATGGGTTGAAAATATCCAGTATAAAATAAGTGCTACAAATGTTACAACACTTTGGCAGCAGAACATTAAAATAAAAGTGCTCTTTACACTACTTTTGAATTAATTCTTGGAGTTTGCGCATACAATGCGATTAATCATGATTAATCGGGCAAATTATGCGATTAATCGCAATTAAAAATTTTAATCGTTGCCCAGGTCTAGTGTTTTGTTATAGTGTCTGAGAATATTTGGATTTAATTGCATGCAAAACAAATCACCTTTGAAATGTTGCAACTTTCGGGGCCTCTTCTTATGAAAAACGTAATTTATTCTCAAGCAGATAAGATTTAAATGAAGAAAACCTCATTAGAGAATCTCAAGATTTTCTTATTTGCTACATACACTATATATTTTCACGTTGCAATACAAGCTAACGTTTATTATAGGTTGCTTTTTATAGACAAGCTGAGAGACCAAACATACTATCATACATCCTAACATATAAAACCTAAAAATTAAAGACTGTGCTCTTACGTTTTCCCTAAGATGTTTAAACAGTAGTGCATCAAAAAAATACAGGTGCTTTCAATAATTTTCCTTGTGGATGTTTATTTATTCAAGTGGATGTTTTATTTTCCCGAATAACTTTTATGCATTTGCTGGTTGTTTCAATTCTGGACTGTTGTTTTAGACAGATAAAAATCCCAACATGTTAAGTTACTAAGAATACACATGAGGACCAAATGCACAAGTTGAGCAGAGGTTCAAAGCATATGACTGCATAGCTTTTAAGCGACAGCATTTTTTTTAGACCACTGCACAATATAAAAAAAAAATCTAACCAATCTAGTGAAATAATTGTGCGATGCTTTGTTTTAATGAGATTAATAGTTTCCAGTATATTAAATGAGATGCAAGTCGTAAAAGATAACACCCCAGATTTATTGACTAGTCCGTGCCTTCAATCACCTTGTACGAAATAGATGTGTTTTTGTATTCTTCGATGTACATTATTTTGAAATACATTTTCCTTAAATCCAGCTGTATGTGATTTAGACAAAATCAACCAACATAATGAACGATATTGTCTACAAGGCAAAATAGTGTACAGGTCACTCAAACTTTCAGGATTTGCAAAAGACAGACTGGAAAGGCTGATAAAATACAGTCACAATTTACAAATATAGTAGAAGATGAAAATGTCACCCAGTGCCCCTATGCCCAGAACAGCACATGCAAAAGGCCTAAAATACTTTAGACCAATACATCTTTAATAAGCAAATGCATGTGGTGTCTGGCGAGTAACAAACTCATGTCCTGAGTGACCAACCACATGGATCCTATGCAGTTTGCTTGCAAGGTCAATCAAGGGGTAGAGGATGCCACTCTCACCCTTCTGGATAAAGTACAGTGTCATTTAGATAAGTGTTAGGTGTGTGTGTGTGTTGCTGATGGACTTCTACATGGCCTTCAATACATTATTTTAGTAATCCAAGCCAATTATAGCTCCCTATAATGATCCCACACATCCCCTGTAATCCTAATTTAAGATGCTGCCATTCGGTAGGACACTGATGGTCCCATCAACAAAAGCAAACTGGTGCAAAAACACATTTCTCACCTCAGGAAAACAGACACACCTTGATTGGAAATAAATAAAATTTAACAAATTCCACAGATTTGCTAGATTTGTTTTTCCCATTTACCTAAAACCTGAACTCCTGCCGCATATAAAACGTGAGACTCTTTTTCTTAACTGTGTGAGTCTGAAACCATATATCAGGGGGTTGATAATCGGTGGAACAACGAGAAACTCTATGGCCATGAAATTCTGCAAATGTTCCGACAACTCCTTTGAGCCAAACCGCATATACAGCAAATCAAACGCCACAGATCCAAGGAACACTATCAAAGTAAGTAAATGTGGCAAACACGTCTGCATGAACTTATGTTTGTTCTCTTTTGATGTTTGGCAGGTTTTGATCAGATAAACATAAGACCAAACAATGAAAATCGCGTGGCCGAAATAAAAAGTGTAACTAAAAGCTGGATAAACGACCTGAGCCATGGGGGGAGAGCAAGCAAGGTTAGAAATTAACCAGTTCACACAATAGATCTTTGGTATGTGGGAGCCACATAACCTTGATGTGGCTGTTGTCCCAGTGCTAATAAACATAAGGTTAAAAGGAATAATCCAAGCCAAAAACACATAAAAACAAATCTTTCTTTTAGTCATCATGGAGTGGTACACCAGAGGTCGACATATAGCCATGTATCTGTCGTAAGACATTAAAGCGAGCAAGGAGAAATCAGCACAGACTGAAGAGTGCAACACAAAACCCTGCAGAAAACATCCAGGAACAGAGATTAAATGTGTGGTCGACAGGAGATCGTGGAGGAATTTGGGATAAAATCCTGCTGTCCCATAGAGTCCATTGATGCACAGATTGCAGAGGAAGATGTACATTGGTTCATGGAGGCTTTTATCCACGATGATCGTCACAATAATGATCAGATTCACCAGCCAAATCACAGAGTAACACAGCAAAGTGAGCACAAAGAGAGTAACTCTGAGGCTGACTGTCCCACTTAACCCTGAAAGAGTAAACACGGTAATCACCGAAACATTATCCATCATAACAGCCCAGATTAACATTTTCTGTCAAAAAGACTTCTTGTTGACCTTAGACTGCCTCATGTCTGAGTTTATGGCGTTGCTCTGAGCCTTTCCATCTATGTCATGAAGCTTTGTGCTCATCTTCTTTTGTAGGACTAATACGTCCTCCGGTGATGTATTTCACAAGAGATTTAAACAGCCTATCAGGTATTTTAGATTTGCAATTGTTCAGTCGTCAGTGTTTGTTATTTATTTTTCAGCAAGATTGGTGACTTGGGACAGAGTAGCACAAAAAAAAAAAAAATCCATCAAGACGGTAACCGTGTCTTCCCATCAAGTATAGTGACTGTTATGTAGTAATTGTAGACCTTTACTGTTTGCATTCAGTTAAGTGGATGTTAAGCATGTTGTTTTTTGTTCAATCGTGTTGTTTATTAAAGAAATAAGTGCCACAGTCATGTGCTGCAAGTAAAGTAGACCTCTTACTTTCTGGTGACTCAGATATGTCTTCCTTGGACCAAAGCTCCTGCCTGTATTGTAAAAGCTTTTTATCTGACAGACACCATGAAATGCACTAAACGTTGATTTGCTCAGGCAGAGGCCTTGAAGGTTTATAGACATGAGCAGGAAATAGGGCCATAGCAATTCAACCACGCTACTTGTCAGTGGCCATTTGGAAAGATGATTGTGGAGCTCATGCTCTTTCATTTTTCCAGTGCTTTCAACTCCATCCATTCAAGACTCATGGACTCATGAAGGACAAGCTGTAGTGGTCAGGAGTGGACCACCACTGTCTGAGTGGATACTGGACAACCTCCTTATGTAAGAACATGGGGCTCTGTGTCTCTGACTGTGTAACCTTTAGCCACTAGGGGCGCTAGACCTGCAACTTCCAGGCTTAGCTCCCCTGAAGGCCACTGGCAAGGCTGCACTGTTGCAAAATTAAACAGTCTCTCTTTTTAATCTGATAGCAGGCCACTTTGGGCCAGCAGATTGAAAAGTCGTGGCATTGGCAAGTTTAATTGGCAAGTAAGTTTATGCTCCTGAAATGTGTCAGGATGCAGCTTGTAAGCTGCATTCTGAGCCTCCGTGCCTCTCTCCCTTCCCTGCGCAGCCTTGATTGGCTTCACCTGTCAGGCTGCAATTATCCTGGAAATGTTTCCACCTGCTCACACCACTATATATACACCCACCTCAGTCTGTTCTCGTTGCCGGTCCGTAGTGTTCAACTCATGTGCAGTCTCAGCAAGTAATCCGGTGTCAGCTCTGTTTTTGCTCAGTCACAGCTTGAAGCTCTGTTCCAGTTCGGTTCCTGTCATCGGCTCTGCCTCGGCTCCTGTCATTTGCTCGGCCTCGGCTCCCAGTCTTCGGCTCAGGCACTCCAGCCCTGATCTCCAGTCTCCTGCTCCGACACTCTGCCTTCGTCTCCAGTCTTCGGCTCAGGCAATCCGTCTAGGTCTCCAGCCACCCGCTCCGACGCTCTGTGTTCAGACAACAGAGCACCTCCGCATGGAGTGTGGCATTGGCTCCAAATGTTGTTCGCAGACCGTCTGATTTCCCAACGTTAGTGGCAGTAAAGCTTGGTCCAGCTGCTGCTGTGCTGTTTGCAATAGCTAATGCGGACGTGACTGCATTGGTTACAGAAAAGTAACTTGACATTGTTAGCTGTTGTCTGCCCCTTGCAGCTGGTCTGTGGCTGGCTGCAGTGGTGTAGTGGTCCCTGGAGAAGTGGGTATACTCTTATTGTTTGCCCTTTTTGACGCCGCTCAGAAAAATGCTGTTTTAGAAACAATGACATGTAACACTGCTCTATTTAGTTTACCCAAAAATCCATCAGTAGTGTTTACTCATTTTAGCCTAAAATATTTAGCCTGAAACATTTAGAATAAAATATTTCCTTGAGCTACCACGTGGGGTGTGAAAATACTGTTGTCTCCTTTTTAAAGATTTTATCCAGCTTCTGGCAGGTAATGTAAAATTTTCTTTGGTTTATATTAAAGGAATTCCTACTCTACATCCAGAATCAACATTTCATTACTTTACTGTAGGTTTTTTAATATAGACTTAGATGATAAGGCATATGGAAAGTCCTAAATTGAATGAGAAAGAGAATCTATAGAAAGAGATAAAGTTAATGACGAGGAGAACATCAAAACTCCTTTGTCTTTGCAAATCATGAATTGTCAAATATACCAGCTGAAACACCCAAAGAACCGTTGATCCTGTTGATTTAGACAACCTGACAATGAATGTTTAGCCCCTCGATTTTAAAATGGACGGTGATATTAAACCGGACAGTCAAAAAGGGACCTCAGTTAAGTCATTTTTATCATGTAAGGAACAAAGCAAAGGTAAAACCTATTATTTCAAGGCAAAAATATGGAAACACTACTTTAAGCCTTCATTTCACCATGGCTGGATTAGTTTAATTATCTTATCTCTCGGTCAGTCCTCACTCAAGTGTCTGCAGGTGGTTCAAACGCTGCTGCACGCCTTTTAATGGAAAAACATAAAATAAAGCACATTACGCCATCCTGGCCTCCCTTCACTGGTTGCCTGTTGCCTGTCTTAGAGTTCAGTTTAAAGAACTTCTGTTTGTTTTTGAGGATTTAAACAGCTTATTATTATTGTTGTTGTTGTTTTAAACTGTTGAGTCTTTACCCAAGTCATTTTATTAGATGTTATTTTGTTTTACCCCATGTTAAAGTGCTCTTTAAATAATGATGACAATGATGATGATTATGATCACAAGAAACTTTTGCATAATCACCCAGAAGCTGGAAAGAAAAGAGACAAAGATTTTTCACACCTCACTTAATAACTCAAGGAAGTATTTTAAACTAAATATTTTAGGCTAAAGTATTAAACTGTTTATTGGTTGTTGTTTTTTCTTTAATCCCACCGTTATGTTTAGTAATTTCTGCCAAAAGCTGCAGCATTTTCATTTGATCCATCTAAATGCAGTATTTGCAAGCCCTACTCTGATTGGATGGAAAGAAACCTGTCTGTGATTGGCTGGTGAGGTGGACAGTTTTTGAAGTCACGAGTGCACAGACAGAATCCAGGGAGCGCACAGCTGGTGTTGAGCGTGGAAGTAGCAGGTCACGGGCAGACACGGAATCGAGCGCGAGCGAGCATAGTGGTTTGAGAAGAGTTTATCAGTTTTGAGCGCGCGCACGTGATGTTTAAACGCTGAAAACCTGTCTCACTGCGCGCTCAAACAAAAGACACAAATATCGCTCCAAAAGTGGGTATACGTAATTCTGACAGAAAAATAAGTGGTTATACGCCGTATACCCGTGTATACCCAGGACTACACCACTGCCTGTCCGACTTCATGTGAGATCGTGAAGCACAGCTCTCTCCTGAGAGGGAGAGCTATCCGTCTCTGCTGGGAGGACAGAGTAGTTGGACTACACTGCCTTGTTTCTAACATAAGGCCAAAATAAACGCAACTTTTGTATTGATTAAACTTACTATGTTTATTGTCACTAGCGCATGCTCTGAGCGTGGGCTGCCTAAAGGCTCCCACATACTTGGGTGTACTGTGCGCACACTGTGAGCTTGGTGGACTCCACGCTGACCCTCCGCGGACATTTTATCCTTCATAGTCGAGCGTACTGTTGCCTACATTTCTTGTAGCCAATTCCTACGATTCCCACATTTCTGCCAGTGAGACGAAGCAGCAGAATGGATGGTGAAATGTGCAAATAGCTTTCTGAACACCTGGAGCAATTTCTTTTCCCGCAGGCTCCCATCTGTCAGTGAGAACAGAGAGGGACTGTGATGCTGCGACCGCCTGCTTGGAGCAGCTCAGTCTAATCATATATAAGGCACACTGGATTATAAGGCGCACCTTTAATTTTTGAGAAGAATTGAGGATTTTAAGTGCGCCTTATATACAGTATTTGCCAGTAGCTCTGACTACGGCTAAAAGGTTTATTATGCATCCTTGACTTCTTACCATGTAGTGATATTACTATTGGGTTATTTTATTTTAACTTTTCTATTTCACCAACCTACATGATCAGGTTTTAATTTCTGTCATGGCAGTCATAATGAGACGGCAAATAATGTTGGTAATTGAATTATTTGTATGATGAAGACTTAAAACTGTTTATTCCAGAGTCACATCAAGATCAATGTTTAATGCAATATGTTATGCTTTTATATGGGATGAACAAGAGATCTGATTGGCACTAAAGCTCTTTCAAAATTAGATGGTGTCAGGGACCAAGCAGTAAAGCAAAAAGAACTCAGGTGTTTAGTTCAAAAAGTTGGTATTTTATTTACCCCAAAAAATATGAAAAAAATAAGAAATCCAAAACATAAACAGGCAAGCAATTAAAACTGGTCAACTTAATAAACTGGACAGCTAATCATAACTAACCAAACTTCAAAAAAACAACAGACAAACAGACCTGCTGAACTCACACATCATGGGACTTATATACTGGTTTAGCTAAACCACATGACACACAGGGGGGAAACAAAATGGCTGCCACACAACAAGATAATGCAAAACAATGAAATTAACCCTAAACACCACTCCGGCAATGACACACATGGTTCAGTCCAATAAGGTTGTCAACTGTACATCAGGTCCTTCAGACTTAGGCCACGCCTTTTTTTTGCCAACCGGGAAGAGGAAGCCAAACACCCAGGTAACTCAAACGAAGAAAAAAGTATTAATACAAAACATTAACAGAAAGTTAGCCTTGCAGTGTTGATATGTGTGCACTCCATATAAACATTGTACGGTGTGCTGAAAAAAAGCTAATTTAATAAACAAAAGAAAACACAATGAATGAGCAAATGTATTCAAATTATTGACTGCAGAGTAAACTGAAGTGAAGCAAAGTAGTGGTGAGGTGTGGACCTTACCATGTGTGGCCTGCAATCACAGATAGTAAAGGTAACTTTTAGATTCAAAACAGGGTCTTCTGGCTCAGTTTGGCCGAGAGCTGAAGCTCCCTGGAACCTGCCGATGGTTTTTACTACATTTTTTTTAGAAAAAGCTGCGTATTCCATTGGAGAAGGTTCAACCTGCCTATAAGAGATTGGTAACTTTGGATGGATGGATTATCCACAAGCGCCGTTTCAAGTAGGATACCTAAGAGGGGTGGAAGTGAGAGTATACAAACTTGACTATAAGGCTTAGATTACCAAGTCTATGGTAAACTAAAATAATGTGTACATAGGAATCTAAAACAGCCTGTACTTAATTAATTGAACCCAAAATTTAAGGTTAATGCTAAAACTATGATCTTGTGTGATGAAACTGATTCATGAAGCATTCATGCTGATTATTGTTAAGTGTTCCAGCGCACAAACTTTTAAAGGTCCATACCATGATTATTACTAATGAAGATTGAGAACATAGATAATACATTATCTTTGCAACCCAGGAGAGGAATTATTAAATTAAATTATTAAAGCTGAAGGTCCTAAAATCAACTCGGACCTATCGTCTTTGAAAACATATAAGCAGCTGCACTCGGGGAGAAGACGGTTTCACTCTACCCCTGTTAATCAAGGTCAACGCTTGCATATTTTCTGCTTGAAACCGTAAATTTTTGGGTTTGAGATGTTTGCATTACGTCTGCTCTGGTCAGCCGATATAGCAGAGTGTGAGTCCAGGACTGGGAGCAGACAAGAGCGCAGGCTGTGGCCTAGACAGGGGTGGGATTACTCTATTTCTGCCCTGGTTCTCAATAAAGTGCAGGAACTTGATGGAATCACTGTTTCCTTTTATTCAATAAGTAACTTGGGAATCAGTTATCATTATTTCCTACAACTATCAGATTTAAGGTCATGTATGGGCCACTTTTGTATGTTCTAGAAAGAAGATTTAACTGCATGCAAAACAAATCACCTTTGAAATGTTGCAACTTTAGGGGCCCCTTCTTATAAAAAGCTTAATTTATTGTCAAGCAGATAAGATTTAAATGAATAAACCCTCATTAGATAATCTCAAGAAGATTTTCCCATTTGTGACAAACAGTACACATTTTTACGTTGCAATGAAAGCTGCCATTTTTTAATTGGAGGTTGCTTTTTATAGACAAGCTGAGAGACCAAACGTACGTTTGTACATCCTAGCATATAAAACCTGAAAATTAAAGGATGTGCTCTTACTTTTTCCCTAAGCTGTTTGCACAGTAGCTCATGAAAACATACAGATGCATTCAATAATTTCCCTTGTGGATGTTTATTTATTCAAGTGGATTTTTGAATTTTTCCTGAATAATTTTTATGCGTCTGCTGGTTGTTTCAATTCTGGTTGTGGCTGTTCTTTCAGACAGATAAAAATCTCAACATGTTGAGCAACAAGGTGCTGATAATACACAAGAGGAGAAAATGCACAAATTTAGAAGAGGTTCAAAGCATGACTGGATAACTTTTAAGTGACAACATTTCTTTAGACAACCACACTATAATAGTGAAAAAATCTAAACAATTTAGTGAAATAATTGCTTGATGCTTTTTAATGATATTAATAGTTTCCAGTATATTAATTGAGACGCAAGTTATTAAAAAAAAAACACACACACACACACACCCCAGATTTGCTACACTAGTCCATGCCTTTAATCATCTTGTAGAAACTAAAGAACAATTACCATCTCAGAAGGTGATGGACAATAAACTGTAAAATATACTAGACTATAATAAAAAAGAAATAAAGCAAATTACATTAATTTCATGAATGTAAAATATGCAAAACAAGCTGTTCCACTTTCTATCTAATGCCACAGATTTGCTAGATTTGTTTTTCCCATTTACCTAAAACCTGAACTCCTGCCGCATATGAAACGTGAGACTCTTTTTCTTAACTGTGTGAGTCTGAAACCATATATCAGGGGGTTGATGATCGGTGGAACAACGAGAAACTCTATTGCCATGAAATTCTGCAAATGTTCCGACAACTCCTTTGAGCCAAACCGCATATACAGCAAATCAAACGCCACAGATCCAAGGAACACTATCAAAGTGAGTAAATGTGGCAAACACGTCTGCATGAACTTATGTTTGTTCTCTTTTGATGTTTGGCAGGTTTTGATCAGATAAGCATAAGACCAAACAATGAAAACTGCGTGGAGAAAATAAAAAGTGTAACTAAAAGCTGGATAAATGACCTGAGCCATGGGGGGAGAGCAAGCAAGGTTAGAAATTAACCAGTTCACACAATAGATCTTTGGTATGTGGGAGCCACATAACCTTGATGTGGCTGTTGTCCCTGTGCCAATGAATATAACGCAAAAAGGAATAATCCAAGACAAAAGCACATAAAAACAAATCTTTCTTTTAGTCATCATGGAGTGGTACACCAGAGGTCGACATATAGCCATGTATCTGTCGTAAGACATTAAAGCGAGCAAGGAGAAATCAGCACAGATTGAAGAGTGCAACACAAAACCCTGCAGAAAACATCCAGGAACAGAGATTAAATGTGTGGTCGACAGGAGATCGTGGAGGAATTTGGGATAAAATCCTGTTGTCCCGTAGAGTCCATTGATGCACAGATTGCAGAGGAAGATGTACATTGGTTCATGGAGGCTTTTATCCACGATTATCATCACAATAATGATCAGATTCACCAGCCAAATCACACAGTAACACAGCAAAGTGAGCACAAAGAGAGTAACTCTGAGGCTGACTGTCCCACTTAACCCTGAAAGAGTAAACATGGTAATCACCGAAACATTATCCATCATAACAGCCCAGATTAACATTTTCTGTCAAAAAGACTTCTAGTTGACCTTAGACTGCCTCATTTCTGAGTTTATGGCGTTGCTCTGAGCCTTTCCATCTATGTCATGAAGCTTTGTGCTCATCTTCCTTTGTGGGACTAATACTAATCCTCCGATGACGTATTTCACAAGAGATTTAAACAGCCTATCAGGTGTTTTAGATTTAGTCAGTGTTTGTTATTTATTTTTTGTTTGTTGTTTGTTATTTATTTTTCAGCAAGATTGGTGACTTGGTACAGAGTAGTAAAAAAAAAAAAAAGATCCATCAAGACGGTCCCATCGAGTTTCTGTCTGGATTGATGAGGGTGAAAGCTGTTTCTCTGACAAATACCAGGTTTCTGTATGTCATGCACTTCAGCTTGATTAACCTTAAAAGTTTATGGGCATAAACAGTAAATAGAACCTTAGCAACCCAACCATGCTGTTAGTGGTCGCAAGATAACCCAATTGCTGCTCCATGGTTGTAATTATTTTTACAATCATGGGATAACCATCTTTGCAACTCTAATCACTAGGCCAGCGGTCCCTAATCTTTTTTTAGCCGGGCACCCCCTTCTGTGTCCCAATCTTCAAAAAAGATTAAAAAAAGGCAACAAGCTTTTTTATAGCTATATTAAAGGTGGCATGTTTAATCATGCTCAAATAACCACAACACACATAACAAAAAAAGGTTGCAGTTGCAGTTACAACAAAACAACCATCATAACTGAGGTTATGGAAATCAAATTAGAACATAATTTTAATTAAATTGCAATAAAGTTACACACAACATGATCCCGTGGGTTTTCAGGTCCATCAGTGACTCTGCTTGGAGTAGTAATAGTAATATCATCTTTATTGTCATTGAAACATACATTACAAGGAAATTTGTTCTCTGCTTTTAACCCATCACCCTTGGGGAGCAGTGGGCTGCCATGTGCGGCGCCCAGGAAGCATTCTGGGGTTAAGGGTCTTGCTCAGGGACCCAGAGTGCAGGGAATCAAACCGGGTACTTGCATCCTTCTCTGAGTGCAAGCGCACTGCTCTAACCACTTGGCCAACACTCCCCATACACCATGACACAGCTCGGAAGGCAATTTGGGGTTAAGTGCCTTGCCCAGGGGCACATTGACATGTGGCAAGGGGAAGCTGGAATCGAACCTACAACCTTCTGATTGCCAGACACAGTCACCCCCCAGAGACAAAAAGAAACACTGAGATCGGTCAAGCCTCCACAGACAACCTGAAACGTCTCTGAAGCAGAGACCATCCAGGTGGATTCACGGACTAAACTCTGACGATCTACCTGTGTGTGTTCTCACTTTACTTATTTCATTTGCCAGCTTCTAAATCTGAGTCTGACTCACAATTTACGCCACAAAATAGAAACATGAAGAAGTTTAATTTGATTTGTGTCCAATGAGAAAAGAGAGAGAAAATAACACTTTGAGCAGCACAGAGTAACAATAACAGCGCTAGATAAAGCGAGAAATAAAAAGTAATTTCCTGTTGTATCACAGTAGTTACATTTAGCAGGTAAACACGCCCATACCAACACACCTCAGCTCTGTCACCCACCACCACCGGTTTCCCTGTTCCTGTCTGAATACGTGCTAAAACTGCAAAATCAACTACGCCTGTCTGAATCACAGTGAAAAGTATTGCAGCTCTGTGCGTGAACAAAGTCAAGAAATCGCGTCTACCACCAATTTTCCCACCAGCAGCAGCGGTGCTTGTCACCGGTTCAGTCACTGCACCACAGTGCCTACAACGTTGTGTTGTAGGCACTGTGCAATCGATAGAGACCGAGTCACTCAATTTAATCTTGTAAATAAAACTTTCAACCCAAATTTAATTTTCCCTCTACTGACGTAATCGATGTGAAGTGAGGAGACAGTGAGACATTTTCTGATTCCAGCTCATTTTCTTCTCCTAGATCCGTTGCAATTCTCTCTTCTGTTGCCTCCGATTCCTCTCTCTCTTGGTTCCTCTCCTCCTTCATCACTAATTTGATATTAGCTGTCTCACCTGACAGTTTCCCCGGTTTGAGCCAAATGAGCATATTTGCGAGAATGATTGAAGTAGAGGCCACAAGCTGGGTGCGCACAATGCGTAGAAGAAGATAACTTCCTCGAAGCATAGAAGACTTCTAAATAAACAGATTTTCGTGTGAATACATTTTTATTTATTTATTAAATATACAGTTTTTGATTACAATTTTTACAAGTGAAATGTATATTTACACGTCTTTATGCTGTGGGGGAAAACACTGTCAGCCCGCCATTACATTTGTTGCACAATCAAGCCATGAGGGAAAATCAGACTGAGTTGTAAGCAAGGACCGCTCACTACAGCGAGCCCTAGCTTCCCAGAGGAATAATCGCATTAATAAAATCAAGCGTCCCTAAAGTTACTGAGCAAATCAGTCTTTAAAATGTTATTTTATCAAATAATGTTGTTTAACTCAGGATTTGCATTGTGAATGGGTTGAAACACATACCAAGTGTGGTTCTAAATTAGTTAAGTTAATTTAGCCTCCTTCCAAATTCTTTAAGATGAACTTTGGTTCTTTAACTCAGATCTGCAGTGAACCAGGATTCACTGAATCATTCTGATGATGGTTTTCAACCATTTTATTTTGTCTGTTGTTTCTTTTGTGTGTACATAGATCCTCCGCTTCTTTTCATCTTAATTTTGCCTAATAATTTTAGTCGAGTTTTAGTAGCCTCGTAGAGAGGATTTGTTGATTGAAATAGAGTGTTAATTCAGATAAACAGCATTCTATAGTTGTGTTCTATGGATGTTCATTTTATTTCTGTTAGTAAATTCTTGAACTTGAAGAGAAGTTGTCACTCCTTATTCTATATGTGTGCAGAGTTTGCTGTTAAAAGAACGCCAGTGCTCGAATCATTCCTCTTAACTTTTGTCCTAATATCAGCTGTTTGGGCTGATATTCACCGGACAATACCTAACATACCAAGAGTTATTTATTAAACATTAAATAACTTAAAACAGTGTGTAATAGCACAACACATTTTTCCTAGCGGCAGCTCGCGCACCCCTGGGGGTGCATGCTCCACATTTTGGGAACCCCTGCACTAGGCCACCCGTACTCGTTATTATTAGTTCTCGTAAATTGCCGATGTAACACGACATCCAATGAATCTGTGGAAGAGAAAGGTAAACACAGATTGAGAAAAACTGTGTTTCATTTCATTTGCTTCCACAGATTACAATGTGTTTAAAGGAAAATGTATGTGAATGCGTACATCTTTGGACAAAGATTCAAAATCATTTAATTTTGAACATTTAAAACTACACAAACACTGAAGAGTTAAAGCTTATATTGCTACTATTGTATTATTAATATTTGGGATAACCAATAAGTATTCCTGTTTCTTGTTTTCTCACTAATTCAATTGTTAAGGAACAAAATTAAATTTTAACATACAGCCAAAATTTTATGGGTTCTCACCTAGATGCAAGTCTAAAAAGACTACAAATTGGCTTTTGAACTAGAGGAATTACACTGCGATCTGCAAACCATGCTGAAAAGAGACAACCTGGTAGATAGCAGCGTGTTGATCATATCTTTTCAAATCATACAGTTGTATAAATGATTTGATTTCTGTAATGTAAAAGTAGATTTTGACTGTTGTGGCTTGTTAACATGGAGACAAAGTTTATGTGGTAAAGACATCCAGTCATATCATTATTTTCTATGTTTACTGGCTAAATTGTTAGTTTTTCGTTAATATTTATGGTAAAAATCAATATCAGCACTGATATTGTGACATTTTTGAAGTTCATCTCCTCTTAGTGGTTGTTCCAGAAACAAAACATAAACATTTTAAAAATATGCTAAAAAGTATTAGGTATGTTGTGGTTTAACTATGTATTTGGTTAAAATTACTTGTTTAAAACTCAATTTTGAGTTTTGGACTTGGACTCGACTTTGGACTTTTATGACTTGACTTAAGACTTAAGTGGAAAGACTTGAGACCTACATGTGAGTTACAATAAAGTAACTGAATCTGCCTTTTACCCAGATTAGAAAGAAGCAAAACAATATATTTTTCATCTTACATTTCTTCAAACTCTCCCAGATTTTACTGAAATTGACTTGACCTCTGTCTCAGTCTACATTTTGCTGGATTCTGTTAAATTCAAGTTGTAACTCAGGAAGGATTTTGATTATGAACCAAACATTCAACCTGTTTTATTTATGCAGTTTCAGTCAGCAGAGGAGACACATTGGCTAAAACTTAGTAAGTTTGCTGTCTAAATTGAGTTTGAAGCATTTTCTTTAACTCCTTAAATAGTAACAGTTTTGAAATACTCTAATAGTATTGTTTCACTGCCTGATTTTATTGCTCACATTAAATTTTACAGTCATTTCCACAGAGCACCAACAATTAAGACCAAAAAGGTAACAAACAAGAACTTTTCTGAGGAAATAAAATAAACACATGTATCATGCTTAAATCTGAGGGAGAATAAAAATCTGAGAGAACATTTAAGAAAGCGTACATCATTTACCTTGAGTAGGACTTTGTTACCCAGCTAGACCCTTCTTTGTCTTGTTTTTAATATTAACCTAATTTAATTATTTTCGATTTATGAATGACTTTTGTATTGGTTTAAAGATCTGTGGGAGATTTTAGTGACTGAAAATGTAACACATAACAATACTAAAACGAAAATAAACGAAAATTAATCTGTCCCGCAGCTTGAAGGCCAATACGTATATAGAGAAAATGTAATTTTTTTGTGTGTGGGTGTCCTGTCTGGCAATGTGGCAATAACAATGTTGTTTTAATGCCAAAAAGAGACCCAACAGATTTTACTTTCACAAGTGGAACCTTACTGCTTTTGTCTTAGTGCTCCGCTTGATTTATATATGCAAGAAGCTTTATTAGAATTTATGCACTAACTATTTCATGTTAAATGGACACAAACAGTAAGACAAAAAAGAGAAAAAAAGAGAAAATTTAACTTTAACGGGAGGTGGTAAAAACAGGAAACAAGTTCTTTCTGGGCAGGATATTTTATGCTTCCCCAGAATTTAAATACAGGACTCTTGTGCAGGCCTTCTTACGGCAGTGTAAAATAGTTGTCGGACATCCCACAAGAAAAAAACATTTTGTCCAAATGATGAGTCAATAACGAGCTGAAAGAACTTCCGAGCTGTTTCAGGCTTCTGACTGATACCTTTGAACAACAAGATCATTTCCATATTTTGTTACCTCTCAACAATAAAGGATGCAAATGAGCAAATGAGTCCTACTGAACTTTATTTGGTTGTTCGGATTCTCTATAATTAGCAGCAGGTGTAAACCTGGGAAAACTTATTGCTGAAATTGAATCAAAAGGTGGTTCATGACAGTGCTGCCTTCATGGTGTGAACTTTGATGTAACCATGTAAGTACTGCTTCTTAGGTCTTAAATTTAACCTCCAACAGATTTGCTTGGATAAATGTCATTTTAAAGATGGAAAAGGTTTTGAATGCTTTACCAAAAAAATAGGCAGTTTATCAGGGGTGTGCAGACTCAAAATCTAAAACAAAGCAAATCCCAGCGGCTGTGAGTTTGTATTCATTTAAGGTAAAATAATTGTCAGATGAACTGAATCAGTGCAACAGGGAATATTTTTACTCAATCAAATTTTAAATATCATCAATCAGACTCCACGTTAGGCTCTGTTTCCTGATAAATTACCACAATCTTTTCAGTTGGTCATCTTTTTTGGCACGATAACAAACCTAAAATGTGTCTTCTGATATCTGGCAGCTTGAGGCCGTACACGAGAGGATTCAAAACCGGTGGAATGACGACAAACTCCAAGGACCAGATAACGGCAACAAATGGACTTATGTCCTCCAGGTTGTATCGACTCAAGGCGATATCACAAAATCCAGCGATGGAGTAAATCACAAAGGAAACAATATGCGGCAGGCAGCTCTGCCACACTTTACTCTTGAACTCCGCAGATCTTTTCCAGCACACGATCAGTATCCGCAAATAGGTGTAAAGCACATAGAAAAGTGGGAGAAAAACAGTAGTGATGGTCAGAAGCATCCCCAGAACATTGTTGGAAGCGGTGCTGACACATGATAATTTAACCACATTCCAGTTGGCACAGAACACCTTCTCTATCTTATTGCCACACAAAGGAAGCCGGGCAGACATCAACAATATCGCTGTCTGAAACAAAGCTGGGAAGGACCAGGCCAGCACCGACAGCAGAACCACTGTTTTAAAAGTCATCTTTCTGTGATAATGCAAAGGATGACACACGGCTACATATCTATCATACGCCATGATGCTCAGAATGGTCAGTTCGTTTGAACCGTACGTGTAAATGACATAAATCTGGGTGAAACAGGCCACGTGAGATATCAGGTGGACGTCTGAGAGCAAGTCTGTGAGAAGTCTGGGGAAGAAGCCACTGGAGCCGTACAGGGAGTTGGCTGACAGCAAAGCGATGAACATATACATGGGCTGGTGCAGCACTCTGTACTGGCAAATCACCAGGATCATTAGGAGGTTCGCACAGACGATGAAGCTGTAGAGCAGCACGCAGAAGGTAAAGGCTGCAAAGCGGTAGGGTCCAATGTTCACAAACATGGTGAGGTTGAAGTAAAAAGGCAACGAGTTGTTTTCCATTTCACCCCATCAAATTCAATAAGGCGACAAAACCGACAACACATGAACAGATTCACACCGACAGGCTATATCAGATAAACGAGGACAACCTGCAGTAGTTTTACAAACAAATTAATCTGTTCCAGTCTCAACTGAAGACGTGTGGCAAATGAACATAGGGAAGTAAATGAAGAGGCTTTATGGTCGTCTGGCTTCATACGTCATCCACTTCTTTCTACTCAGGAGAATTTGCACACAAGCAAACAAATAGTTTTAATTCGGTGTTATTATGACAGCTTACTCATCAGCTGTTCAAACTGAACTCAGACACGGTGCCTTGAAAAAGTATTCAGACATCTTCAACTTTTTAACATAGCAACTCTGTACAAAATATTGTGTATTTTGGAAGTGAAAGAAACATAGATTGTTGTAAATTTTCTGTATGCATGCATTCTTGTTTAGCCCCCTTTATTCTGATACCCCTAAATTAAATCCAGCTCCAGCAGCTGTCACCTGATTGAGTTGACAGATTAATATGTTAATATTTGTTAACAGATTAATATATACATATATGTATGTATAATATATGTATTAAATATATATAACTAATTACACAAAGGTGGACTCTCTAGAGTCACAAGGGCTGAAATTGTCTAATCAAAAATACCGGAGGGCCAAAAAAGTTAAAATAAATGATTTAAAAAACAAACAAGCAATGTTTTTTTTTACCTGCTCTACAAAATATGATCATTTTAATTAAACAAATTAGTCAGATTACCTGTAGAAAAGGGATGCGTAAATCACTGAAGATCCAAAGCTAAAAACAGGTTTTGCTCATTTGCTTTATTAAAAGATGGTTGCCCAGTTTAGCTAATTATTTTGGCTCCGTTAAAAAAATCACTGGATTGTTTTTGGTCTCGCAATATAAGAACAGGATTTGGGTCAGTATTTCTTTTGAAAACACTTAGCTAATGTTACTATATTAATTCAAAACAGATTATAATGCAAAAAAGTCCACATTTGAGTTAAAGTCCTTGGAGAAATGGGGCCCAATTTACTAAAAAATAATGAAGAGAATTAAATAAAAAATAAAAAATGTGGTTATTAAAAGATGGATGCTTTGTATTGTACGTAATATTTCTCATTTTCTTCTCCTGGATCCGTTGCAATTCTCTCTTCTGTTGCCTCCGATTCCTCTCTCTCTTGGTTCCTCTCCTCCTTCATCACTAATTTGATATTAGCAGTCTCACCTGACAGTTTCCCCGGTTTGAGCCAAATGAGCATATTTGCGAGAATGATTGAAGTAGAGGCCACAAGCTGGGTGCGCACAAAGCGTAGAAGAAGATAACTTCCTCGAAGCATAGAAGACTTCTAAATAAACAGATTTTCGTGTGAATACATTTTTATTTATTTATTAAATATACAGTTTTTGATTACAATTTTTACAAGTGAAATGTATATTTACACGTCTTTATGCTGTGGGGGAAAACACTGTCAGCCCGCCATTACATTTGTTGCACAATCAAGCCATGAGGGAAAATCAGACTGAGTTGTAAGCAAGGACCGCTCACTACAGCGAGCCCTAGCTTCCCAGAGGAATAATCGCATTAATAAAATCAAGCGTCCCTAAAGTTACTGAGCAAATCAGTCTTTAAAATGTTATTTTATCAAATAATGTTGTTTAACTCAGGATTTGCATTGTGAATGGGTTGAAACACATACCAAGTGTGGTTCTAAATTAGTTAAGTTAATTTAGCCTCCTTCCAAATTCTTTAAGATGAACTTTGGTTCTTTAACTCAGATCTGCAGTGAACCAGGATTCACTGAATCATTCTGATGATGGTTTTCAACCATTTTATTTTGTCTGTTGTTTCTTTTGTGTGTACATAGATCCTCCGCTTCTTTTCATCTTAATTTTGCCTAATAATTTTAGTCGAGTTTTAGTAGCCTCGTAGAGAGGATTTGTTGATTGAAATAGAGTGTTAATTCAGATAAACAGCATTCTATAGTTGTGTTCTATGGATGTTCATTTTATTTCTGTTAGTAAATTCTTGAACTTGAAGAGAAGTTGTCACTCCTTATTCTATATGTGTGCAGAGTTTGCTGTTAAAAGAACGCCAGTGCTCGAATCATTCCTCTTAACTTTTGTCCTAATATCAGCTGTTTGGGCTGATATTCACCGGACAATACCTAACATACCAAGAGTTATTTATTAAACATTAAATAACTTAAAACAGTGTGTAATAGCACAACACATTTTTCCTAGCGGCAGCTCGCGCACCCCTGGGGGTGCATGCTCCACATTTTGGGAACCCCTGCACTAGGCCACCCGTACTCGTTATTATTAGTTCTCGTAAATTGCCGATGTAACACGACATCCAATGAATCTGTGGAAGAGAAAGGTAAACACAGATTGAGAAAAACTGTGTTTCATTTCATTTGCTTCCACAGATTACAATGTGTTTAAAGGAAAATGTATGTGAATGCGTACATCTTTGGACAAAGATTCAAAATCATTTAATTTTGAACATTTAAAACTACACAAACACTGAAGAGTTAAAGCTTATATTGCTACTATTGTATTATTAATATTTGGGATAACCAATAAGTATTCCTGTTTCTTGTTTTCTCACTAATTCAATTGTTAAGGAACAAAATTAAATTTTAACATACAGCCAAAATTTTATGGGTTCTCACCTAGATGCAAGTCTAAAAAGACTACAAATTGGCTTTTGAACTAGAGGAATTACACTGCGATCTGCAAACCATGCTGAAAAGAGACAACCTGGTAGATAGCAGCGTGTTGATCATATCTTTTCAAATCATACAGTTGTATAAATGATTTGATTTCTGTAATGTAAAAGTAGATTTTGACTGTTGTGGCTTGTTAACATGGAGACAAAGTTTATGTGGTAAAGACATCCAGTCATATCATTATTTTCTATGTTTACTGGCTAAATTGTTAGTTTTTCGTTAATATTTATGGTAAAAATCAATATCAGCACTGATATTGTGACATTTTTGAAGTTCATCTCCTCTTAGTGGTTGTTCCAGAAACAAAACATAAACATTTTAAAAATATGCTAAAAAGTATTAGGTATGTTGTGGTTTAACTATGTATTTGGTTAAAATTACTTGTTTAAAACTCAATTTTGAGTTTTGGACTTGGACTCGACTTTGGACTTTTATGACTTGACTTAAGACTTAAGTGGAAAGACTTGAGACCTACTTGTGAGTTACGACAAAGTGACGTAATCTGCCTTTTACCCAGATTAAAAAGAAGCAAAACGATATATTTTTCATCTTACATTTCTTCAAACTCTCCCAGATTTTACTGAAATTAACTTGACCTCTGTCTCAGTCTACATTTTGCTGGATTCTGTTAAATTCGAGTTGTAACTCAGGAAGGATTTTGATTATGAACAAAACATTCAACCTGTTTTATTTATGCAGTTTCAGTCAGCAGAGGCGACACATTGGCTGAAACTTAGACAGATTGCTGTCTAAATTGAGTTTGAAGCATTTTCTTTAACTCCTTAAATAGTAACAGTTTTGAAACACTCTAATAGTATTGTTTCACTGCTTGATTTTATTGCTCACATTAACTTTTACATTCATTTCCACAGAGCACCAACAGTTGAGACCAAAAAGGTAACAAATAAGAACTTTTATGAGGAAATAAAATAAACACATGTATCATGCTTAAATCTGAGGGAGAATAAAAATCTGAGAGAACATTTAAGAAAGCGTACATCATTTACCTTGAGTAGGACTTTGTTACCCAGCTAGACCCTTCTTTGTCTTGTTTTTAATATTAACCTAATTTAATTATTTTCGATTTATGAATGACTTTTGTATTGGTTTAAAGATCTGTGGGAGATTTTAGTGACTGAAAATGTAACACATAACAATACTAAAACGAAAATAAACGAAAATTAATCTGTCCCGCAGCTTGAAGGCCAATACGTATATAGAGAAAATGTAATTTTTTTGTGTGTGGGTGTCCTGTCTGGCAATGTGGCAATAACAATGTTGTTTTAATGCCAAAAAGAGACCCAACAGATTTTACTTTCACAAGTGGAACTTTACTGCTTTCAGCTTAGTGCTTCGCTTGATTTATATATGCCAGAAGCTTTATTAGAATTTATGCACTAACTATTTCATGTTAAATGGACACAAACAGTAAGACAAAAAAGAGAAAAAAAGAGAAAATTTAACTTTAACGGGAGGTGGTAAAAACAGGAAACAACTTCTTTCTGGGCAGGATATTTCATGCTTCCCCAGAATTTAAATACAGGACTCTTGTGCAGGCCTTCTTACGGCAGTGTAAAATAGATGTCGGACATCCCACAAGAAAAAAACATTTTGTCCAAATGATGAGTCAATAACGAGCTGAAAGAACTTCCGAGCTGTTTCAGGCTTCTGACTGATACCTTTGAACAACAAGATCATTTCCATATTTTGTTACCTCTCAACAATAAAGGATGCAAATGAGCAAATGAGTCCTACTGAACTTTATTTGGTTGTTCGGATTCTCTATAATTAGCAGCAGGTGTAAACCTGGGAAAACTTATTGCTGAAATTGAATCAAAAGGTGGTTCATGACAGTGCTGCCTTCATGGTGTGAACTTTGATGTAACCATGTAAGTACTGCTTCTTAGGTCTTAAATTTAACCTCCAACAGATTTGCTTGGATAAATGTCATTTAAAGAGTGGAAAAGGTTTTGAATGCTTTACCAAAAAAATAGGCAGTTTATCAGGGGTGTGCAGACTCAAAATCTAAAACAAAGCAAATCCCAGCGGCTGTGAGTTTGTATTCATTTAAGGTAAAATAATTGTCAGATGAACTGAATCAGTGCAACAGGGAATATTTTTACTCAATCAAATTTTAAATATCATCAATCAGACTCCACGTTAGGCTCTGTTTCCTGATAAATTACCACAATCTTTTCAGTTGGTCATCTTTTTTGGCACGATAACAAACCTAAAATGTGTCTTCTGATATCTGGCAGCTTGAGGCCGTACACGAGAGGATTCAAAACCGGTGGAATGACGACAAACTCCAAGGACCAGATAACGGCAACAAATGGACTTATGTCCTCCAGGTTGTATCGACTCAAGGCGATATCACAAAATCCAGCGATGGAGTAAATCACAAAGGAAACAATATGCGGCAGGCAGCTCTGCCACACTTTACTCTTGAACTCTGCAGATCTTTTCCAGCACACGATCAGTATCCGCAAATAGGTGTAAAGCACATAGAAAAGTGGGAGAAAAACAGTAGTGATGGTCAGAAGCATCCCCAGAACATTGTTGAAAGCGGTGCTGACACATGATAACTTAACCACATTCCAGTTGGCACAGAACACCTTCTCTATCTTATTGCCACACAAAGGAAGCCGGGCAGACATCAACAATATCGCTGTCAGAAACAAAGCTGGGAAGGACCAGGCCAGCACCGACAGCAGAACCACTGTTTTAAAAGTCATCTTTCTGTGATAATGCAAAGGATGACACACGGCTACATATCTATCATACGCCATGATGCTCAGAATGGTCAGTTCGTTTGAACCGTACGTGTAAATGACATAAATCTGGGTGAAACAGGCCACGTGAGATATCAGGTGGACGTCTGAGAGCAAGTCTGTGAGAAATCTGGGGAAGAAGCCACTGGAGCCGTACAGGGAGTTGGCTGACAGCAAAGCGATGAACATATACATGGGCTGGTGCAGCGCTCTGTACTGGCAAATCACCAGGATCATTAGGAGGTTCGCACAGACGATGAAGCTGTAGAGCAGCACGCAGAAGGTAAAGGCTGCAAAGCGGTAGGGTCCAATGTTCACAAACATGGTGAGGTTGAAGTAAAAAGGCGACGAGCTGTTTTCCATTTCACCCCATCAAATTCAATAAGGGGACAAAACCGACAACACATGAACAGAGCTGCAGATTCACACCAACAGGATATATCAGATAAACGAGGACAACCTGCAGTAGTTTTACAAACAAATTAATCTGTTCCAGTCTCAACTGAAGACGTGTGGCAAATGAACATAGGGAAGTAAATGAAGAGGCTTTATTGTCGTCTGGCTTCATACGTCATCCACTTCTTTCTACTCAGGAGAATTTGCACACAAGCAAACAAATAGTTTTAATTCGGTGTTATTATGACAGCTTACTCATCAGCTGTTCAAACTGAACTCAGACACGGTGCCTTGAAAAAGTATTCAGACATCTTCAACTTTTTAACATAGCAACTCTGTACAAAATATTGTGTATTTTGGAAGTGAAAGAAACATAGATTGTTGTAAATTTTCTGTATGCATGCATTCTTGTTTAGCCCCCTTTATTCTGATACCCCTAAATTAAATCAAGCTCAACCAGCTGTCACCTGATTGAGTTGACAGATTAATCTGTAAATTAATATATACATATATGTATGTCTAATATATGTATTAAATATATATATAACTAATTACACAAAGGTGGACTCTCTAGAGTCACAAGGGCTGAAATTGTCTAATCAAAAACACTGGAGGGCCAAAAAAAAATTAATAAATGATTAAAAAACAAACAAAAAATTTTATGTTGTGATTTTTTTACCTGCTCCTCAAAATATGATAATTTTAATCAAACAAATTAGTCAGATTCCCTGTAGAAAAGGGATGTGTAAATCACTGAAGATCCAAAGCTAAAAACAGGTTTTGCTTTATTAAAAGATGGTTGCCCAGTTTAGCCCAATTATTTTGGCTCCATTGAAAAACACTAGATTGTTTTTGGTCTCGCAATCTAAGAACAGGATTTGGGTCAGTATTTCTTTTGAAAACACTTGCTGTATTTAGCTAATGTTATTATATAAATTTAAAACAGATTTTAATGCAAAAAGTCATTGGAGACATGTGGTCCTATTCACTAAGAAATAGTGAAGAGAATGAAATAAAAAATTTGGTTATTAAAAGATGGATACCTTGTGTTGTACCTAATATTTCCAATTGTAAGATCTCAATCTGTCTGTAAATATTTTTTCCCTAATTGAAAATATCTCCATCTGCATCAGTCATCTGTGCTGGTGGACCAAGTCTTTATTGAAAGGCAGTTGGGAGGTGGGTGGGGGTGGACAAAATCAGCCCAGGGGCCACAGATGGCCCCCGGGCTGCATTTTGGACATGCCTGCTCTAGAAAGTCAACCTTTGTGTAATTAGATTTCAGTTTAAATGCAGCAGTTCTAAGAAGGCCTTGGATGTTTGTTAGGTAGCATTAGTGAGAAAATATAAGTTATCAAAAAAACTCCCAAACTTTTTTTTTTTATGGCACTAGTGGCTCGTTTTTCATAAATTTGGCTAACAGGAAATTGGGTATGAGAGAGGGGGAGAAACATCCGTACTGGGTTGCACCACCGAAGCATGCCCAAAAATCCCAAACTTTCAATATCTTACATAGATCACTTCAATCCACCCTCTGAAAAAAGAAAGAGTACGGCACAGCTGCAAACCTGCCAAGACACGACTGTTAAGAGGAGGAGAATTAATCGAAGTCCAGAGATCCATTGTCAAGTTTGAGGAGATGCAGAGGTTCACAGCTCAAGTGGAAGAATCTGTTGACAGGAAAACAATTCATAGAGACCAATTAACCTAACAGTCATATTTTATGGACTCTGGGAGAAGACGGAGTACCCGGAGAGAACCCACACATGCTCAGGGAGAACATGCAAATTCCATGCATATAAATGGAGAGACATATGTGCATTTTAAGGTAATACCTCAAATACATTGCTCCCTTGTGTGATTTAGTGAAATAATTCAGATATCATAAAGTGAAATGTGTATATCCAAACGTGGCTCATCATTGGATATTGGATATTACTACTATTACTATAAAATTTCCACAGGCCTGAAGATTTTGTCTCCTCGGGTTTGTATGCAGGATTGGTTGTGTGTCTACTTCACCTCCTTTAATTACAGGACGTGACTGGAAGGTGTCCAGGTCCAAACAGCTGAACATCGGTTGAGCCAATTTAGAGGAGCTTGAAGAGAAGTGGATTCTCTAGGGTAGATGCCAGATAGTTATCACACCAAGAGAAGTGATCAGGCTTCTTAGTCTCTTGCTTTCAAATTCTAAAACTTTTTTTAGCTTACCGCCTTTTCTTTCCATCTCAGGAAGGAGCATCGTTCAAACTCGCTATACGCTCTTGGTCTCCAGTTTACTGCCACCTTGGTTCCTGGAACACCTTGGTGGTCTCACTCCAGGAAGTCCGCCTTGAACTCTCCTTTTCTGGTCGCTTCCTCCTCAATCTACCGTCTGGATCACACTACGATCCTTCCATTCATTGACCTATCTATGCACATCATGCATGATGAACCACTCTACCACCGCTTTCTCATTTCCTTCTGGAAGCAAGATTAATACAGCATCAGCATCCATACCGCACACATCCAACCTGCCAACCTTGAGTTCTTGGGATACAATTCCCCTTTCCCCTGGACCTTCATATTCTCCATCAACAGGTAAGCCACTTTCTGAACACTGAAACTTACCATTACATCATACTATCTGCAAATAAGCACTTACTTATCCACCTGAGTGCCATCCTAGAACCACCCTGATAGCCTGGAAGAAACATTAACGTGTCTTTAAAATAATTTAAACCACTTGTCAAAAACAATCGAGTAGGTCCTCTGGATGGGTTCTTCTTTATTGAAACGTTTTGTCTCTTCTCCAAGAAACTTCTTCAGTCTGAACAAACACCATGACACAAGATGCCACATTCATCTGTAAAAATTATTTTAATATAACACACGGAACTTTTAACTCCTCAGCCATTTTATTGTTAAGTAAAGAGACGAATAATGTGTGTTTCCTATCAACTAGAGGACAAACACAAAAGAGGAACCAACAGTGAAATAAGTCCTCAACCAATATGGGCTGAAAGGCCACTCGGAGAGGAAGAAGCCATTACTCCAAAGCCAAAAAAAAAAGCCAGATTACAGTTTGCAAGTGCACTCAGTGAAAAATAACTTGATTTCTGGAGTCATGTTCTATAGTCTGATGAAACCAAAATTGAAGGGTTTGGCAATAATAACCATTGTTATATTTGAGGATAAAGGGAGAGGTTTGCAAAGTGTGTGAGTATTGAAGCAACATAAAACAAATTCAGAAATCATCCAGGAAATTCAAATTTGGTTGCAAATGGGTCTGTCAAATGGACAATAACCCAGAGCATACCCTGACATTAGTTGTAAAGTGACTTACGGCAAAAAAGCATTGAAGTGACCATCATAATACTTTGATATCAATCCCACCAGAAATGTAAGGCCAGAGCTGGAAATGTGTGTGAGCAAGGCAGCTTACAAACTGGACTCTGGTCAAGGAGGCCAAAATTCCTGTAAAATATGGTGAAAAGTGCGTGGAGGGACACCCAAAACGTTTCACCCAACTCATACATTTTAAAGTTCAGTTCTATCAAATAATGCAAGGATTTACATAAACTTCTAAATTTGAATAAAGTGAAAAAAAGAATATCTGTAAAAATACAAATGAGAATAACTTTGGTAATCCCAGCTGACCTAAAACAGGAAACATTTGGCCGGATTTAATATTAGACAAAGAAATAAATTGTAATGTCTGTTTATGACGGTATGTATACATCTTGTTTCAACTACGGTATATATTCCTTGCATAAATCATTTTCTAACTGTTACATCAACTAGAAAGAGTAAGAAAAATAAAGATTCAACTTGAAGAACTGAACTTAGTAACGGTTAATAAAAATAACTGTGTTATCTGTTTTTGCAATTCTATCTTTAGAGGTAATTAGACAAATACTTTGTTTTTCTGCTTTAGGACTCAATGTGACTAATGCTGAATTAATTACTCTCAAAGGACTGTGGGGTTAATGACCTGTTGACCACCTTCACCATAGTTACCACACATAACTCTTTAGACGCAATAACAACAAAATGCCCTCTAAGGACCATTTATGAAACAGTGAAGCATTTTGTAGTTTAACATTTCAAATAATAAATCATAAGAATAAAAGTTCTGGTTTGGTATTATTACAGATATTACGCATTTTGCTGGATAGTCTTTTACAGTTAAAGCAGATTTTAAAGATGTTTATTTCAGATGCCATCCCAGGGGGACAGCATAAACTAGCCGCTGCTTCATAATTACCTGGTTGTTGTCCACACTGCTCCCTGAAGGTACCTGTTTCCCACTACAGCCAGTTCTAGAAATAAACAATAAAACTTTGTAAGTAATAAGTGAAAGTTGCATCACTTTTATTCCATCAACTCCAAACAAAAGTGATGGAAGTTGTTTTATGTAAGTTCCAGGAAAGTGCCTGATGACAACAATATGAGCTCCTTGAAAGTAAATAGTCAGTTCTAAGAATGGACCTGGTAAGCTCTATGAAAGCTACCAGGTATGTTCTATGAGAAGACCTCATATGTTCCAGTTAAGTACCTAGTAGACTCCAGGAAAGTTCCAGGAAAGTCCCTGATAAATTCTATGGCAGTTCTTGGAAAGTAAAATCAAAGTGCTTTTATATTTCTTCATCATATATTGTGACAGTGCTACTGTGGTATCGTGTATGATCCAATGCGGTTACAATGTTCTTAGAAGAAAATGATAAGTTCCATTAAATTACCTGTAAGTTCCTGTAAAACACCTGGTTGGGTTTATGAAAGTACCTTGTAAGTTCAAAGAAAGCACCAGGTAGGTTCCACAAAAGTCACATAAACGACAATGGTAAATTATCAAAATACCTGGAAAGTCTAATTAAAACCCAATTAAAGTGTAACTCAACATGATGTAACACCCTGCCCGCAAAAACATTTAGAGAAATGCTACCAAATTTGCCGGTTTCAAGAGACATGGATGAGTGGTAGCGGCCATTGCTGCTGCGGTCAGGATGACGGAAAGTGACCTGTAGAAACAGGAAGTGACAAGGGCAACATCTGGTGGTTTTGTCACAGAACTGTCTTTTGAGGTGGAGGATTTTTCACGCACCAAACGCAGGGCTGTGGTGATGAAAGCGTGTATCGTTTGGACCAACAGGAAAATTCAACTGCAATAGCCATCGCTCAACCCTAAGAGACCAGCACTAAGATGGGTTTAAGACAAATATCGCATAACTAAATTCCACATTAAAATGTAAAGAATTACACTTTAACATTAAAGTAGCACCATCAGGCCCAGTTTATACTGTTTATCTACACAGAAAAATGTTGAATTTGGAGAGAGTAAGACTTTAAGTACTTGCTAAGTTTCACACAAGTTTAAAAAAAAGTAAGTGGGGAATTTTTGGAAGATACTTGATTTTGTTTTTTTTATTTATTTTCTATTTTCTATTTCTTTGAGCAAAAATACAAGTAAGATTTGCATTAAGATGTTAAGACATTTTAGTAGCGCTTAAAAGGAGTAGGTAGAAGTTCAAGAACTTATAAGAACCTACCCCCAATTACAATATTCATGTCATGTAACATATGCAGTCTTTTGATAAAAGGAGGCATTACAAATCAAAGCACAGTTACACAAATACAGAGTGTCTTATACTGAAGGCGATTGTACAGAAAGAAGATATCTAGTCGTTCTTATTGAAAATGTTACAAATTATCACATTTAAATGTTTGGGTTACATGCATATTTTTTAAAGATGACATATTTATACCTGCTTTTAAATTGTCTTAGCGTGGTACTCTTTTTAATTCTATATCTGCTCCATGCAAGTACCTCATAAGTTACAGCTTTATCCCTGGTAGGTTCCAGAAAGGTTTCATGGAAGTACCCTTGCATATTTGGGAATTGAAACATTGCAGCCTGGGTTCTAAGATCTCCTCTGACCTAACTCTAAAACATGTGAGCAGCTGCACTCAGACAGGTGACAAAAAAGGCCTACTTTCGGCTTCACTCTCCCCTGGTGTGTCAAGATCAATACTTTCGGATTTTCTGTGTGGGATTGTAAATGTTGGGATTATGAGATGCTTGTGTTACGTTTTACGCAGACAGTACAGGAGGCGGAGGGCTCAGATTTGGAGGAGACCAGGGCTGGGAGCAGAAGGGGGGAGGTCTGCAGCTACTTTATCTCTGTTTCTCAATAAAATGCAAGAACTTGATTGAATCACGGTTCCTTTTTATTTAATAAGAAATTGTGGGATTAGTTATCATTATTTCCCATTACAAAGTTCCATCAAAAAACGTGGAACAATTTATGAAAGTCACAAACAAAACTCCATCATTTTTAATACTTTTACAAACATAAGCTCAAATCAGTTTTTGTCAATATCTTTATTTGACTGCAATTCATGTTTTTCTTTCAATATCTTCCACACATACAGAACTTACATTTCTTTCACATTTTTCATTGCAAAATTCAATACACTACCTGATTCAAATTTCAAAATCTTCAAGTTTCTCAGCACTCTTCTAACAATTTTGGGATTTAACACAAAGCATTTAGCAAAATGGGGTTTATCATTTGTATGTTCTACAAATTATGAAGCAATCACTATCAGAATCGACTTTATTTCACCATGTTTGAGGGTACAAACACCGAATATGACAAACAGACAAGTAACAGCAAGCAGACAGAAAATACTGTCTATAACAGAAAAGGCATTTTCGGTCAGGGAAGTTAAGAATAGGAGCAGTGTGTACATGATATTTTTTTCTCTATAGATTAGCTGGCTACCCAGACTTCATCAGAGACACAACCTGGGAGCAGAAACTGGCTTTGTGTCAGCTCGTTTTAGCCATTGGTGCTCTGTAGCGCCAACCTGAAAGTAAGTGCCAGAATAACAAGTGACCAGGATGAGCACACAACTACTTCAACAGACCTTTTACTGGCCCTAAACCTGTGCAGGTCATGAATAGATGAAAGGTCAAACATGATGATCCTCTATGCAGCTGTAAACATTTGCTGCAATTTGAACCTGTCAAGTTTTGTGGACGAGCAGAACCACACACAAGATGAGCACAAGACAGACAAACATGATTCTGCACATACAAATGGTTTTAAAAATACTCACCTGTACACTGTGACTTCTCCTGCATTGTCTACATTTAAATTGTTTACTTTTAAATCACTGCTGCACCTTATACTGTAATTTAATTTTTACTGCAATTTACAAGATGTATGCAACGAAATTTCGTTCTGTACGCATTCTGTACATACAAAATGACAAATAAAGTTGTCTAAGTCTAAGTCATGATGTTGTGGTCGGCCTCTGATCCAGCGGTCTGCTAAAGGGACAAACTTTGATCCGCTTCATATCCAACACTCAGCGCTCTAGATTTGGACTAAACTATCTGACACTAAAAACTGATTTATTTAATTTATTTTTGTTCTGATTAAACAAGTCCAAAAATCAGCAGTACCCATGCTTTACCATCTAAACCAGAACCAGTGTAAGTACCATGGATCCAGTTTAAAACCCTGATCTAAGTGTGTCAAATAAATAAATAAATAAAATTTAAGTTTTTTTAATCTGTAAATGAATGTTTATTCAAACGTGAGCTTTAGATAAGACAAAACTGAGCACTACATTTGACAACAATTCAAGTTATAATGTGGCAAATCAGAAATAACTTTTTTTTTTTTACATATGTATGTAAAAAAAACAATTCTTAAACCTAATTTCAAGAAATACAATTGGGAAACTTTTTCAATTTGGAAACAATTTCAAGTAATTTTATTTATAGAGAACTGATTCACAGAAAAAAATGCTACAAAACACTTTACCAGAAAAAAAAATGATGCAGTTTATGCTGGATTTAAATACTCATTTCAATCTTGTCATTTAGACAGATTCAAAAGAACACATTCCAATTCCATCCTCGTTGTTATTAGTTTTCAAAGTTGTTTGACTTTTTTATAAACGTATCCAGATCTGGAAAATTATGAAGACAAGTTCTACACTTCCTAAACCTTGTCTGCAGAACCTTTCGCACTGTAGATTCAGAATAAACAGATATGTTTCAGACAGTGCTTCTAAGTTTGAATCCTCGATACACCACCGCACAAAAATGTATCAACGTTCTTCTAATCTTTGTCAGGATCAGTCCGTAAATAACTGGGTTCAGAATTGGTGGGAATATGAGAAACTGCACGGCCATGAAGTTCCTTAAACTCTGCGGCACAGATGGCGATCCGTACCTCGTGTACATGAGATCAAAAAGCAAAGCAGTTGTGACGTTAAACAGACAAATGAGATGTGGCACGCACGTCTGCATAAACTTTCCTCTTCCCTCTTTGGAGTTCAGCGCTGACTTTATCAGCTGGACGTACGAGCAGGCAATGTAGAGAATGTGAACAACATAAAAGTAAACGATGATGAGTCCAACTATGTCGTTTGCTTTTGTTGAACCACAAGACAGTTTAACAATGGACCAGTTCTCACAGTACAGTTTGTCTATGTGGGAACCGCATAACGTAAGAGCTGATGTTAGGCCTACGAGCACCAGCATACACCAAAGAGGAACCAGCCAGCACAAACAAACCAAAGCAAAAGTCCTTTGCACAGTCATGACAGAGTGGTAGGCCAGCGGTCTGCAAATAGCCACATATCTATCATAAGCCATTAGCACTAAAATACAGTAGTCAATCATTGCATAAGAATAAATAACATAGATTTGTAAAAGGCATCCTGCATAGGGTATGACGTGACTGTTAGATAACAAATCATAAATGAATTTAGGGTAAAAGCCTCCAGTCCCATAAAGCGCATTTATACACAGGTTACACAGAATAATATACATGGGTTCATGCAGGCTCTGATGCAAAACTATAGTTAAAATGAGAGCAACATTTATCAGTAAAATCAGACAATAACATAGTAGAGTAAGAGAGAATAGTGTGTCTCTGAAGCTGGCCGTTGCATTGATGCCTGACAGTGAAAAAAGGACAACAGCAGACGTAGTATTCATTTGGCTCCTGAGTTGGGTGAAAACTACCTCATTGTCTGCACACCTGTTGAAGGAAGGTAAACGCTTAAAGCTGAATCGGTGAGGACCTCCCTCTGGCTCCACCTTGTTCTCAGGTGGGCTTGGCAATTTGAAGTTTGAATTATAACCATAAGTTTGTGCTTTAATCATTTTCTGATGGAGGAAAAAAAGAGTATTTAACCAACAAAACTTTGTTTTCCATATTGTGTTTAAGTGAGCGCTGTGACTTATAATTTATTTATTTGTTTATTATTTTATGTAGATTTGAGAACCTAACTTATACTAAAAGTGGTAATATTTTTTTTTTTTATCTTTTTCTTACAGCAACATTAGTCCAATTTTAACACAAAAGATAAAATTGGCATCCAAAGCAAATTTTCCCAAAGGCAAGGCAAGGCAAATTTATTTATATAGCACAATTCAGTACAAAGACAATGCAAAGTGCTTTACATGATTAAAAAATAGCAAAATAAAACAGAATAAAAGCAAGAAGGAATAAAATGTAAATAGAAAATAGAACATAAAAAAACACTAGTGGTGTTTCAGTTAACTAGAACAGTTGAAGGCAACACTAAACCACTAAAACACTTTAATCTTGATTTAAAGGAACTCAGGCTTTCCACACCTTTACAGTGTTCTGGAAGTTTGTTCCAGATGAGTGGAGCATAGGAACTGAATGCTGCTTCTCCGTGTTTGGTTCTGGTTCTGGATATGCAGAGCAGGCTGGAGCCAGAAGACCTTATAGGTCTAGAGGGTTGATACACTGATAACAAGTCTGTGATGTATTTACGTGCTAGGCCATTCAGAGATTTATAAACTAACAGAAGGATTTTAAGTCTATTCTCAGAGATACAGGGAGCCAGTGTAAGGACTTTAGAACTGGGGTGGTGTGCTCTATGTTCTTAGTCTTAGTGAGGACGCGGGCAGCAGTGTTCTGGATCAGCTGCAGCTGTCTGATCCACTTTTTAGGCAGGCCTGTGAAAACACCGTTACAGTAATCAATTTGACTAAAAATGAAAGCATGGATTAGTTTTTCCAGATCCTGCTGAGACATTAGTCCTTTAATCCTAGAAATGTTCTTCAGGTGATAGAAAGCCGACCTTGTAATTGTCTTTAGATGCTTTTGGAGGTTCAGGTCTGAGTCCATCACTACACCCAGATTTCAGGCCTGATCAGTGGTTTTTAGCTGAAGCGACTGAAGCTGTGTGCTAACTTTTGATCACTCCTCTATTGGTCCAAATATTATTACTTCTGTTTTGTTTTTATTCAACTGAAGAAAGTTTTGGCACATCCAGGCATTGATTTCTTCTAGGCATTTACTCAGCGCTTGAACTGGTTCATAGTCACCTGGTGACATGGTGATGTAGAGCTGTGTGTCGTCTGCATAGTTATGGTAGCTGATGTAGTTATTTTTTACTATCTGAGCAAGAGGGAGCATGTAGATATTGAAAAGGAGGGGACCTAGAATGGACCCTTGGGGAACGCCGCATGTGATTTTTGTAATCTCTGATGTAAAGTAACCTACTGATACAAAAAATGTCCTGTCCTTTAAGTAGGATTTAAACCAGTGGAGAATTGTACCAGAGAGGCCCACCCAGTTCTCCAGGCGTTCTAACAGGATGGAGTGATCGACAGTATCGAATGCTGCACTGAGGTCCAATAGAACCAATACGGTGTTTCTTCCATAGTCTGTATTTATATGGATGTCATTAAACACCTTGATAAGGGCGGTCTCTGTACTGTGGTGAGCACGGAAACCTGACTGGAAAACGTCAAAGCAGCTGGTCGTTGTTAAGAAGGTGTTTAATTGTTGAAACACAGCTTTTTCAATAATCTTACTGATAAAGGGGAGGTTTGAGATGGGCCTGTAGTTCTGGAGTAGTAGTTTGTCTAAATTGTTCTTTTTCAGCAGTGGTTTGATAAATCAGACGCTATGACAGGTAAAACTTTCTTAAGGAAAACTGTGGATAGAACATCAAGGCAGCAGGAGGAGGAACTTAGCTGCTGAATGATCTCCTCTAAGCTTTTGGAGTTTATTTGGCTGAATTGGGACATTTTGTCAGGATAAGTCCCAGTTGGATACAGCTTTGGTTCTAGAGTTGGTATGGATGTACAAAGTGATCCTCTAATTTTTAGAATTTTTTCAGTTA
This sequence comes from Fundulus heteroclitus, assembly GCF_011125445.2. Lineage (NCBI taxonomy): Eukaryota > Metazoa > Chordata > Actinopteri > Cyprinodontiformes > Fundulidae > Fundulus > Fundulus heteroclitus. The sequence goes on along the minus strand of NC_046367.1, from coordinate 33,798,734 downwards.
AGAAGTTAGCAAATTCATTGCAGGCCCTGGTGGAGTGGAGTTCGGAAGCCACGGGCACAGGAGGATTTGTTAATCTGTCGACTATGGAAAATAAGACACGAGCATTATTAATGTTTTTCTTGATGATCTTTGAGAAGAAAGATTCTCTTGAATTTTGCAATTGTGAGTTATATCTTTATAAATGTCATATTGAACCTGCAGTCTGTTCTTTCTCTACCTGCGTTCAGCTTTCCGACACTCCCTTTTTTCACATCTAACTGCTGGAGCATTTCTCCACGGAGATTTATTCTTCCCTAAAAAAAACTTCACTTTAACTGGAGCAATGCAGTCAATGATGTCTGAGACTTTAGACTGAAAGTTATCTACTAGTTCCTCAGCTGAGTTGCAGCTCAAGGTTGAAGTAGCAGAGTAAGCTTGAATGAAGGTTTCCGTGGCATTGTCCTTAAAGGTGCGTTTTCTTATGATGTCCCTTTGGCTAAATGAGTCACTGGCAATTATACATCATTAGTGATGATCAAGTCTAAAATATGTCCCTGTTTGTGCGTTGGCTGTTTAACATGTTGAGTTAAACCAAAGTTTCTAAGTGTGTCACACAGTTCTTTTGCACTTCTGTCTTCAGGGATGTCAACGTGAAAGTTGAAGTCTCCCACAATAATTAAACAGTCATAATCAATGCATATCACAGACAGGAGGTCACTAAAATCATTAAAAAAATTGATGTGGACTTAGGAGGCCTGTAAACATTCAGAAACATAGTTCATACCGGGCTCTTTACCTGGAGAGCCAAATGTTCAAGAGTCAAATTTTCCCAAAAACACCTTTTTACACTTTAGTGAATCATTAAACAATGTTGCTACTCCTCCACCTTTCCTTTGCTGTCTGTTCTCACAGAGGAAATTGTAGTTTGGAGGTGTCGACTCCATCGGTATAGCTGCTTCACTAAATTCATGCAGCCATGTTTCTGTTAAAAACATTACATCAAGATTATTGTCAATATTGAAGTCATTAATTAACAGGGATTTTCCTGACAGAGATCTAATGTTTAGTAAACCCAGTTAATATGACTTGGTGGTTGATTGTTCTCTGTGACAGGTTGCATCTGACAGTTTATGACTTTTAAGTACGATTGATTATTCCTGTTTGTTTTCCTTTTCCTTTTCTTATTTCTGCCACGTATCATAACAGATATTCCATATTCTCCGTCAAGAGGCCCAGGCTGATGCTGGAAGCGGTCTTGTCTGATAAACGTGCGGCCATCACAAGGAAGTTATCTGAAGGTCCTCAGGACAGGCATGTTCTGTGATATGTAGAGGAGGAGGAGGATCTGGACCTCTGCGTCCTTTGGAAGATGCTGATTTAGTCACAGAACTGCGGTTTTCAGAATTAATATGTGGAGAGGATGTCAACCGTAGACCAATCTTAAGGACTTTGTTCATGTTATGAGAAAAATCAAGAAAATGAACCTCTGGGCTTTGTGGTGAACAGGGGGAGGGGGGGTGCAGTCTTGATTGGTGTTTGTGGGGATGGAAGTTTTTGGTCCTCTTTTGAGATCCGGGATAAATCCTCCTGTAATTCTGATGTTGCCTCTCTCTGTGTCATCTTTCTGGCCATCTTTATCTTGGCTTGTTCGGGCTGTACTGGGCTTATCATTTGTTTTGGCACTGGTCGAGCTTTGTTTTGGAACAAAGCTGATTGTGCATGGTTCACAGAATAGAAGATGTTTGAAATCAGCCGTTTTGCACCTGACCTATTTAGAGAGAAACCATCTCTGTTGAACAGATGTCTCCTCTCCCAAAAGATGTTAAAGTTGTCTATGAAGGTTACAGTTGTTTGTTTGCATGTTTTTTCCAGCCATTTGTTTAGCATCAGAACTCTGGAGAAAATCTCGTCTCCACAATTAACGGGCACATGAGGGCCACTGAGAAACACCTTGACATTAAGGCCATCAACTAGATTTAGCAGACAAATGTAGTCCTCTTTCAATACTTCTGATTTTCTTATTCAGAGGACGTCGCCCAGGGCTTCAGCTTGTATTATGAGTTTTTCCAAGGTCGGGTGTTCTTTCAAGATCCTTGGAAGGATGTCTGATGTATCAGACACCAGGCCAAAGTTCCTGTCGTTATACATCAACACCTCTGTGTTTTTCTTGTTACAGAAACGTTTAATCCCACTTACAGATCGATTGCATAATATCAGGGTCCTTGGCCCCATGGCATTACTTTTCTCTGGTAGCTTAGTGTTGACATACCTCTGAAAGTTGTTGTGATTCTCCTGGGTCACATCTTGGAGCGGAGCAAATCTGTTTCATAACGGAATTCCAACATTTCCAGCAGGCTTACTCCTATCATTTGTTGTGGGAACAGCCCACTGTTGTTTCACTTGTCCTGGGACAGTTCTCTGTGGTATCGGCCAGTTTCCTTTGTCTAGGTGCGGGGTTCGTTGATCCTTTGGTCTTGCACCCAGGGTGGTCCAGGGATTCTCATTTTCCTCAGGGATCTGTTTGTTCAGTGAGTTGCTGGGCTGGTGGTCGCGGCTCGGAGTCGCAGGCAGGGTTGTTTCATTTCCATACGCGCTGCTAACATAGCTAACATAACGTTATAGCTTACCTCCGACCACTTCGTCGGAGGTAAGCTATAACGTTATGTTAGCTAGCTAACTTGTTTTTGTGGTTGTGTTCATATAGCATAAGGTTGTTGTTAAATGCTCATTTACTTAGTAATGATTAATAAGTTACCGGTAGTCTAATATGGACTCCATTGGGACTGTTTAGGCTGTCCTAGCGCTTTGGGTGACGTTGAGTCGGTAGACTGGGCTCCGACGGTCAACCTCGGTTACCAAAAAACTAAGCCCAAATCAGAAGCATCTCTTCAACGAGAGAAGAGGATGAATGTCGTCGGAATGTGCAGAGGCTATGTTGGATCGTTGTTGTTAAGATGTGTTGCATGATCGTTGACATTATAGCTGACATTATAGCTGCTACTGCTAATGCTAGCATCTTTTAACACACAAAACAATATAAGAACAAACACTCACCCTGGCGAAGACTAAACGATGATTGTCGTGGAGACGTTTGGTGCCGAGGTTGTGGACTCACCTGCTGACAAAGAAGTTATATGCCTCCATACTTTTATAGGCCTTTATTTGCTGTTTGGTGTAATACGATGTCTGAAGGACCAGATAGTTTGTTATGTCAACGGCCTCCACTGTTGGCAAATCTTTAAGGTACACCAAAAACTCACTCATCTTCATGAGGTACGGGTCACGCCCAACATATCTGTCAATCAACTCCTTGTATCTATGTCTTGAAACAGGCTCTAACTCCATACAATACGGGCTCTCGGTAACGGTGTCCTCCATGTTTACGCTAACTTCATAGACGTCCTGCCCTCCATCTGAAATCGCGCCCCCTGGCCGCGTCATAATCATCACGTGACTGAAACCCAGCTATTATGGAGTACTGTCCTGAATATACAGCGCATACTTTTCAGCTGGCCAACTTTTCTGTATCAGAAATAGACATAGACGTTGCCAAGTCTATCATATCAAATCTAATTTATTTATATAGCACATTTAAGAACAACAGGCTTCGGCCAACGTTCTGTACACAGAAAGATCTTGTCTATGTAAAAGTCTATGTTGTAATGACTTGCTGTGGCAACAACTAAATACGTGAGCAACCGAATTCATTCAGATATTTGAAATATGTAATACATTTATATTGTATATGAGTTTTCACTTGAGTCAAGGGAACTTGAATAGACTAGAAATAGCCTTCATTGTTCCTTAGTTTCTGGTGCATGCATTGGGTCTTTCTGGGTGCTGCGGTTTCCTCCAACAACCTAAAACATGACTGATTATCTTCATATTAGCCTAAGCTGCGAGTGTGTGTAGTTTGTTCTGTGTGTCTCTAGCTTTTTCTGTGATGGGTGTACCCTGCTTCTCATCCACTGACCCCTGGAGATAGTAGCAGGCCCCCCGCACTCATAAATATACGTATGCACAATGGATGGATGCTCCTAAGGGGGGAAATTCAGGTGTATCAGCAGCAAAGTGACAGGCAAATGAAAACATGCAGATAAAATTATAATTGCTGAATTATTTTATGTATTTATTTAATAAGATATCATAATCTTTTGAGTTGCACGCATGCCTCCAAAACCTTTTTTGAACCAAAAACAGCCTTATTATTTATTTCAAAGGGCAGCTTTCACGTTTCTGACTGGTGTGGTATCTTGGATGGACTATTCTGTACCTGAAATATGTTTTGTGGACAAACTAGTCCAACAGTAGGAGCATCAGACTGTTTTTATTCAATATACTTTAGCAAGAGTCCCATGTTGAATGTAGTGTTAATACAGAAAATAATAATGACACTTTACAGCAAAAATTTTTCCAAGCATGCTCCCTCTTTTCTGAGCATGACAACTTTAGAAGACAAGGGGACAGTACAGTTCCGGGTTGTTTCTAATGTGATCTGCTTAAAATTGATAGTGAAAAAACTGTTACAATAAATGTTAAAAATGATAAGCTTTTGATTGTGTTTTAGGTATTTTTATTAACAAATCTGCATTTTATTTCTGTTACACTTTTTTTGTTTTCATCAGTTGTTTTGTGCCAGTTTTACTATTTAACCCAACATCAGATAAAAACAGTAAGGTGAAAATATTTTACCTGTCATCATCTTATAGCTTTCCAGTAATATGAAATTTTTTTCATAATTTAAAGGGGTAAGATTTGACCTATTGGTGCTCTGTAGCGCCAACCTGAAGGTAAATGCCTGAATAACAAGTGACCAGGATAAGCACACAACTACTTCAACAGACCTTTTACTGGCCCTAAACCTGTGCAGGTCATGAATAGATGAAAGGTCAGACGTGATGATCCTCTATGCAGCTGTAATTGTTTGCTGCAGTTTGGACCTGTCAAGTTTTGTGGACGAGCAGAACCGCACACAAGATGAGCACAAGACAGACAAACATGATTCTGCACATACAAATGGTTTTAAAAATACTCACCTGTACACTGTGACTTCTCCTGCATTGTCTACATTTAAATTGTTTACTTATAAATCACTGCTGCAGCTTATACTGTAATTTAATTTTTACTGCAATTTACAAGCTGTATGCAACGAAATTTCGTTCTGTACGCATTCTGTACATACAAAATGACAAATAAAGTTGTCTAAGTCTAAGTCATGATGTTGTGGTCGGCCTCTGATCCAGCGGTCTGCTAAAGGGACAAACTTTGAACCGCTTCATATCCAACACTCAGAGCTCTAGATTTGGACTAAACTATCTGACACTAAAAACTGATTTATTTAATTTATTTTTGTTCTGATTATACAAGTCCAAAAATCAGCAGTACCCATGCTTTACTATCTAAACCAGAACCAGTGTAAGTACCATGGATCCAGTTTAAAACCCTGATCTAAGTGTGTCAAATAAATAAATAAATAAATAAAATGTAAGTTTTTTCAAACGTGGGCTTTAGATAAGACAAAACTGAGCACTACATTTAACAACAATTCAAGTTATAATGTGACAAATCAAAAAAAATATATATTTTTTTTACTTATCAAAAAAACAATTCTTAAACCTAATTTCAAAAAATACAATTGGGAAACCTTTTCAATTTGGAAACAATTTCAAGTCATTTTATTGATAGAGAACTGGTTCACAGAAAAAATGTTACAAAACACACTTTACCAGAAAAAAAAAGATCCAATTTATGCTGGATTTAAATACTCATTTCAATCTCGTCATTTAGACAGATTCAAAACAACACATTCCAATTCCATCCTCGTTGTTATTAGTTTTCAAAGTCGTTTGACTTTTTTATAAATGTATCCAGATCTGGAAAATTATGAAGACAAGTTCTACACTTCCTAAACCTTGTCTGCAGAACCTTTCGCACTGTAGGTTCAGAATATATGTTTCAGACAGTGCTTCTAAGTTTGAATTCTCGATACGCCGCCGCACACAAATGTATCAACGTTCTTCTAATCTTTGTCAGGATCAGTCCGTAAATAACTGGGTTCAGAATTGGTGGGAATATGAGAAACTGCACGGCCATGAAGTTCCTTAAACTCTGCGGCACAGATGATGATCCGTACCTCGTGTACATGAGATCAAAAAGCAAAGCAGTTGTGACGTTAAACAGACACATGAGATGTGGCACGCACGTCTGCATAAACTTTCCTCTTCCTTCTTTGGAGTTCAGCGCTGACTTTATCAGCTGGACGTACGAGCAGGCGATGTAAAGAACGTGAACAAAATAAAAGGCAATGACGATGAGTCCAACTATGTCGTTTGCTTTTGTTGAACCACAAGACAGTTTAACAATGGACCAGTTCTCACAGTACAGTTTGTCTATGTGGGAACCGCATAACGTAAGAGCTGATGTTAGGCCTACGACCAGCAGCATACACCAAAGAGGAACCAGCCAGCACAAACAAACCAAAGCTAAAGTCCTTTGCACAGTCATGACAGAGTGGTAGGCCAGTGGTCTGCAAATAGCCACATATCTATCATAAGCCATTAGCACTAAAATAGAGTAGTCAATCATTGCATAAGAATAAATAATATAGATTTGTAAAAGGCATCCTGCATAGGGTATGACGTGACTGTTAGATAACAAATCATAAATGAATTTAGGGTAAAAGCCTCCAGTCCCATAAAGCGCATTTATACACAGGTTACACAGAATAATATACATGGGTTCATGCAGGCTCTGATGCAAAATAATTGTTAAAATGAGAGCAACATTTACTAGTAAAATCAGACAATAACATAGTAGAGTAAGAGAGAATATTGTGTCTCTGAAGCTGGCCGTTGTGTTGAAGCCTGACAGTGAAAAAAGGACAACAGCAGACGTAGTATTCATTTGGCTGCTAAATTGGGTGAAGACTACCTCATTGTCTGCACACCTGTTGAAGGAAGATAAGCGCTTAAAGCTGAATCGGTGAGGACCTCCCTCTTGCTCCACCTTGTTCTCAGGTGGGCTTGGCAATTTGAAATTTGAATAAAAAAAAACTGTCACAAGTTTGTGCTTTGATCATTTTCTGATGGAGAAAAAAAGAGTATTTAACCTTTTTTAAAAGCTTCTTTTCCCTATTGCGTTTGAGTGAGCGCTGTGATTTATTATTTTTTATTTGTTTACTATTTTATGTAGATTTTAGAACCTAACAACTAAAAGTGGTAAGATTTAAAAAAAAAAAAAACTTTCTCTTTCAGCAACATTGGTCCAATTTTAACACAAAAGTTAACATTGGCTTCTAAAAGAAATTTTCCCTAAAGCCAGGAATACACTGTACGGGTTTCCAAATCCAACAAAAAAACTACCCACCCAGGGTGGGTGGAGGGAGGCACTGGACGGTGGGCAATAGTCCAAAAAACAAAAGATACAAAAACACAAATGTACCCCAATGGAGCGAACAAAGGACAGCCTGGTTAGGCACTAGATGCACAGGAGGAAGGACCTCTGGTGGGCGACCTCAGCGGCGGAGCAGCACCAGATGAGGGCATTGTGGTGGGCGACCCAGACGAGGCAGAGTCAGAAGCAGGCGTCGCGGTGGGCGACCCCGACGAGGCAGAGTCAGACGCGGGCGTCGCAGTGGGTGACCCCGACAAGACTGAACTAGACATGGGCGTTGCGGTGGGCGACCACGACGTGGCAGAGCCAGACGTGGCAGAGCCAGACGTGGGCGTCGCGGAGGGCAACCCCGACGAGACTGAGCTAGACATGGCCGTTGCGGTGGGCGACCCCGACGAAGCGTCAGGGTCTGGCATGGCCAGCGGGGGAAGAGTACCCTGGAGGAGAGGCGGCTACCAACTAAGGGCGGCGTAGGGCCACAGGCTACGGAGGTCGCAGGACTACAGACTACAGCAGTCGCAAGACTACAGGCTACAGAGGTCGCAAGACTACAGGCTATAGAGGTCACAAGGCTACAGGCTACGGAGGTCACAAGGCTACAGGCTACGGAGATCACAAGGCTACAGGCTACGGAGATCACAAGGCTACAGGCTATGGCGATCACAAGGCTACAAGCTACAGAGTCCACAGGGCTACAAGCTACAGAGGCCACAGGGCTTCAAGCTACAGAGGCCACAGGGCTACAAGCTACAGAGGGCGCCGGGCTACAGGCTTCAGGAGGCCCCGCGCTACAGGCTTCAGGAGGCCCCGTGCTACAGGCTTCAGGAGGCCCCGCGCTACAGGCTTCAGGAGGCCCCGCGCTACAGGCTTCAGGAGGCCCCGGGCTACAGGCTTCAGGAGGCCCCGGGCTACAGGCTTCAGGAGGCCCCGGGCTACAGGCTTCAGGAGGCCCCGGGCTGCAGGCTTCAGGAGGCCCTGGGCTGCAGGCTTCAGGAGGCCCCGGGCTACAGGCTTCAGGAGACCCCGGGCTACAGGCTTCAGGAGGCCCCGGGCTGCAGGCTTCAGGAGGCCCCGGGCTACAGGCTTCAGGAGGCCCCGGGCTACAGGCTACAGGAAACACTGGGCTACAGGCTAAAGGAACCGCCTGGCTACAGGCTAAAGGAACCGCCTGGCTACAGGTTACAGGAGGCAGTGGACCCCCCAGGGTCCCAGCGTCTCTGACGGGCGGTGGACCCTCTTGGGTACCAGCGTGTCTGGCGGGCAGTGGACCCTCTTGGGTACCAGCGTGTCTGGCGGGCAGTGGACCCTCCTGGGTCCCCGCATCGATGGCAGGCGGTGGACCCTCCTGGGTCCGAGCGTCAACGGTGGACAGTGGACCCCCCTGGGTCCCCGCGTCAACGGAGGACCCGCCTGGGTCTCCGCGTCGATGATGGGCGATGGACCCCCCTGGGTCCCTGCGTCAACGGCGGGCGGCGGACCCTCCTGGGTCCCCGCGATGGACACCGGAATGGCGTGCTCATCCTCCGCGTCGGACGCCGGAATGGCGTGCTCTGCACCTATGTCGGACGCCGGGCTGGCGTGCTCTGTACTCACGTCGGGCGCCGGGCTGGCGTACTCTGAAACCACAGCAACAGGGACTCCCAAGACGGACAGCGGTGCCAAAACCCCTGATGTAGTTGGCGCAGCTGGAGCAGAGTCTTCTGTGGCCGGCTGGGTAGAAACTGGGTCCTGGGCTGCAGGCCGGGCAGGAACTGGGTCTTTTGCTGCGGGCTGAGCAGGGACAGAGTCTTTTGCTGCAGGCTGAGAAGGATCTGGGTCTTTGGCTGCGCGCTGAGCAGAATCTGGGTCTTTGGCTGCGAGCTGAGCAGGATCTGGGTCTTTGGCTGCGAGCTGAGCAGGATCTGGGTCTTTGGCTGCAAGCTGAGCAGGATCTGGGTCTTTGACTGCGAGCTGAGCAGGATCTGGGTCTTTGGCTGAGAGCTGAGCAAGAAACAGGTCCTCCCTATCCCCGTAAAAGAAATCCCATAACTGGGTCTCATGGATCCGGGGTGCTCTAGCTGGACTATCCTGAGTAGCGGCAGCAACTGTATCCGGCTGACTCACCAGGGGAAGAGAGGTGACGTCAGCTCCAGTTGGTGCGGCAGCCGTGGCAGTGTCTGGCTGGACATGGAGGGAGGTCCTTTGCCGGCGGCCTCGGCTTCTGTGCCGGGAGGGACCGGGCGGCGGGGTTGAGGTTTCCGCCGACGATGAGGCAACGGGAGCTGAGGCAGAGACTATGGCGGGCTTAGCAGCAGCAGCGGTCGGATCAGCAGATGCAGCAGGAGCAACTGACGTGGAGGAGACAGAGGCAGCAGCGCTGGGAGCAGCAGCTAAAGGCTTCACCCGAGGAGCCAGCTGAGTGTCGTGGAGGTGGTGACAGAGACGACGGGGAACGAAACGGCTTCTGCTCTGGCTCGCTGGGGCAGCCGCAACGCCGTCAAACTGACTCACCAGGGACGTGGAGGTGACGTCAGCTCCAAGTGGAGGGATCACAGTTGTGCCAACCAGCTTAGCCTCAGGTTGAGCAGTGGGTGTGTTCTGGCATCGACGAGCCTGGCGTCTCCGCCGAGAGGAGCCGGGCGGCGAGAGAGTGGCTGCTGCTAGTGATGAGGTAGTGGGGGCAGCATCGGCAGGAGCTACAGCAGCGGCAGGAACCGTAGCAGCGGCAGGAGCGAGATGAGCTGAGGCTGGATCCATGGCGGGAGCTGAGGCGGACTCGGCAGCAGCAGCGGTGGAAGCGGCAGGAGTGGAGGGTCGGGGAGGAGGCGTTCTGCCGAAGAGCTGAGCAAAAGCAGCCTTGTGTATCCACTCCAGCTCCTCCATCAGCCCCGTAGTTTCGAAGAGGGGAAGGAGCTCACCCTGACTCTTCCACAGCTTCCGAACCTGAGCCACCGCGCCCAGCTGCCTCGAAGGTAGACTGCGCGAGGCGAGGATCTCCAAACAATCCCGGGACTGGGCTATGAGCTGTTCCGCTGCGCTGTTTCCCGAGAGGGGAGCAAGATCTCTCCCACCAGCTCCTGCATGGAGGCTCTGTGTGGGTGTCGGGTTCATGGGGTTGGTTCGTTCTGTCATGATTTGTTTACTGAACCCGAACACAACCACAGCAGAGTTTAGTTTAACAGTTTATTGAAGTTTTGTGGATAGTGAAGGAAGGAACCAAGAGTCTGTGCTGAGCTGAAGCAGGAGGATGGTGAAGGCAGGAACTGGCAAGCGGGATGGAGCCAGGGCACGGAGGCAGCAGAACCAGAAGCACAGCAGAATGGAGAATACTTGCAGAACCGGTGTGGAAACAGAACCAGATCCACAGCAGGCAGGCGGAGATGACGGGCCTTCAAGCTGGACAAGACTAGATGAGGCGACCACCGGTGACCAGAGTTGGCAGAGGTAGCAGGAATAAGCAGAAGTAATCAGAACCAACAGAACCAACAGACAGAAGAGGACTGAATGCAGGGAGCTTAAATAGGGAGGCTGACAGGTGTGCTGAGTGCTGGCTGATTAGTGACTGACAGGTGTAGATGATTACTGAGGTGGAGAGGAGAACAAGGTGTGGAGGGTGAAAGGTGCCCTGAAATGTGCATGGTGCAGCAGACAAAGCTGTACCATGACATCTCCTCGCTTACTTACTCTCCTACAGCACCTTGTTAATTATTTCACTTCACTGGCCTGTGAGCTCCGTCCCGCTGTATGATCAAATTCACAGCCTGCACCTGTTCACCTGTCTTTATATACTGGGTTCCCACAGCCTCATGCTGCCAGATTATTGAAAGCCCTTGGTGAGTAGATGTCCAGCTAAGATCTCAAGTTTTTTATTGTTCTTGGATTTCCTTTTTTTTGTCCCTGGATTGCTGTATCTCGTCTTGCCCATCGGACTTCTTATTGTCTTCAGTTATATGGACCTCGACCAAGTGCCTGTCTCCTGGAAGCCTTATTCATAGATTTGCTTGCCCTGGCCCGTCTCTCTGTGTATGACCATGTCTAGAATACAGATTTACTTCATGTCTTTGCCCCTGAAACCTCTACTGAGTTAGAGACTGAGATTAGCACTCTTACCTGTGGTGATGTCTCTCCGGTCTCCCCTGTCAAAATCTGAATCAAGCCACAAAAACAGCTAATCAGGGACAATGTTGCCTCTCAGTCTGTGGATAAAATAAATTTGTTTCTTTAAGTCCCTTTTGAATATCTATCTTATTATAAAACATAAAAAGCAAACACATTTGTGTGGGCTGGGCATAGCTGGAGGCAGAAAGATTCCCCGGATCACTTCAACAACGGTAGCTAGCAAGTTTTGTTAGCTTGTTTTTTAAACAATGGCTGTAGAAAATCTGAATCTATCTGAAAATGTAAGGTTACTCACTTTCTGAGATTGTTATTTAAAAAGTTAACTATAAGAGAAGGAATCAGATTGGTTGACCCAAACAGATTCACTAAATGGATGAACAATCTGACAAGATTACCTCCAGTTGAGTGGCCTGACATCTACACCTACTTAAAGAGAAACCTTGTGTGTATAGTATAGTAAAGAGAAACTGAGGTCATATAAATCCTTAACTACGTACTGAATGGTTTTACACTGCACTTGCTCTAATTCGCCCGTCCGTCTCTGCTCGGTTTGGGTTCTCTCTATTCCACTCATGCTGGTTTTCAACAGACCTGGTAAGGCTCAAGGTTGGTGAGCAACTCCTGGGGGTGGCTTTAGCTCCACATCCAGCAGTCAGTGTTGTGCGCTCTGCCGCTAATCTGCACAGCAAAGACGAGTAACGGTAAGAGTAAAAATATAAGTAAATCATTATAAATAAAACCTAGTGAACGTTGGAGATAAAATTAAAAATTTCTAAAAATTTCTTCTAAAAATTAAAAATGTTTAGTTTAACTCAGACATTTCACTATATAGAAAAAAGTATACAAGTAGAGGTAATTTAAAATAACTGCTTACATAATGAAGCCATAAGACCAAAACCCCACAGAGCCAATGCAATCAAGCTGAAGCCCATTATCAAAGCAACCTGGGGTCCCATTACACCTCAGCAAAGCCACAGGCTGGTTGCCTCCATTCCAGGGTGCACTGAGGGAATATTTCATGCAAAAGGATCTCTGACCAATTATGGAGTACTGTCCTGAATATACAGCGCATGCTTTTCAGTTTGCCAACTTTTCTGTATCAAAAATAGACATGGACTTTGCCAAGTCTATCATATCAAATCAAATTTATTTATATAGCACATTTAAGAACAACAGGCTTTGGCCAACGTTCTGTACACAGAAATATCCTGTCTATGTAAAAGTCTATGTTACAATGACTTGCTGTGGCAACACTTGAATACGTGAGCATTCAAATAATTGAAATATGTAATACATTTATTTTATATATGAGTTTTCACTTGAGTCAAGTGAATTTGAATGGACTAGAAATAGCCTTCATTGTTCCTTAGCTCCTTTGTATGTTCTCCTGGTGCATGCATTGGGTCTTTCTGGGTGCTCCTGTTTCCTCCAACAACCTAAAACATGACTGATTATCTCCATATTAACCTAAGCTCCGAGTGTGTGTGTGCATGATAGTTTGTCCTGTGTGTCCCTGTGATGGGTGTACCCTACTTCTCATCCACTGACCCCTGGAGATAGTAGCAGGCCCCCCGCACTCATAAGTATACGTATGCACAATGGATGGATGGATGGATGGATGGATGGGTGCTCCTAAAGGGGAAATTCAGGTGTATCAGCAGCAAAGTGACAGGCAAATGGAAGCATGCAGATAAAATTATAATCACTGAATTATTTAATGTGTAAAGATATCATAATTTTTGAGTTGCATGCATGCCTCCAAAACCTTTTTTGAACCAAAAACGGCCTTGTTATTTATTTCAATGGGCAGCTTTCAGTTTTCTGACTGGTGTGGTATCTTGGATGGACTATTCAGTACCTGAAATATGTTTTGTGATCAAACTAGTCCAACAGTAAGAGCATCAGTCTGTTTTTATTCAATATACCTTAGCAAGAGTCTGATGTTGAATGTAGTGTTAATACAGAAAATAATAATGATACTTTACAGCAACATTTTTTCCAAGTATGCTCCCTCTTTTCTGAGCTTGACAACTTTAGAAGACAAGGGGACAGTACAGTTCCGGGTTGTTTCTAATGTTAACAATGTTAAATACTCCATGGCAAATTAGCTATCATGAGTGGCATGTGGGCTTGAAATGAAGGAATTAATTTGTTTATTAACCCAAGAATATAACACTGAAGAAAAAAAGCATGTGATCTGCTTGAAATTGGTAGTGAAAAAACTGTTACATTAAATGTTAAACATTATAAGCTTTCAATTGTGTTTTAGGTATTTTTATTAACAAATCTGCATTTTTTTCCTGTTACACTTTTTTTGTTTTCATCAGTTTTTTGTGCCAGTTTTACTATTTAATCCAACATCAGATAAAAACAGTAAGGTGAAAATATTTTACCTATCTGTCATTATCGTATAGCTGTCCAGTAATATGACATTTCTTTCATCATTTAAAGGGGTAGGATTTGACCTATACCCCCCCCCCCCCCCCCCCCCCCCCCCCCCCAAAAAAAAAAACAAAAAAACAACAACAACAACAAAAGAACCTCTGTAGACTGAAAGAGCTCTAGCACGAATTTTGGTTAAATCTTCTTTGATTTTTTCGATTTTCTATATGCATTTTTCAAACAAGATTAGAATAGGAAAAAATTTAAAATTAACAAAAATTGTGAGAAAAAAAAACTAAATATATACCTCATAATAAATATTTTCATCTCTGTAGACAATTGCTGCTGTTTCCAGAAAAAACAAATACATGATGTGCAAATGCACTGACAAACATCATTTCAAACACACTCAGTGAAGAAAGAACTACTCCAAACAGTGAAGGCACATATACATATTATGCATGTGGAAATTGCATCACCTCTGCATTTTTGGTTTCTCAAACATTTTCATACATATTTTCTCTCAAAGGGGAGGCTATTATCCTGCTCCTCCCATCTGCTTTTTGCACTTACATATTCTCAAGCAACTGTTGCGAACTTGAGTTAAATTCAGACCATAAAGGATCGGGTTAAGCATTGGGGGGATTATCAGGAACTGAATTGCCATGAAGTTCTTTAAACTCTGCGGCATTGATTCGGATCCGTACCGAGCGTACATGAGGTCGAAAAGAAGAGTAACCGAGACGTTGATCAGACAAATTAAATGAGGTAGGCATGTCTGCAAGAACTTCCTCCTGCGTTGTGGATACTTTAAAAAAAACTTCACCAACTGTATGTAGGAACACAAAACAAACAGAGCATTGCCAGTATACACAAGTATGAAAATAAATCCAACAATATTATTTAATGTTATTGAATAACATGAAAGCTTAAGGATGGACCAGTTATCACAGTATAGTTTGTCTATCTGGAAACCACATAAAGTCAGTTTGGAGGTCATAATCATCACAACAGCTTGACTGATCAATGGCACCAGTCTGGAGAAACACACCAGTAAAATTACTCTTTGTTTAGTCATGATGGAATGATACTCCAGAGGGTGGCAAATGGCCAAATATCGATCATACGACATCACAGCGAGAATGGAGAAGTCCGTTGCTGCATATGAGTAGATGAAAAAGACCTGCAGCAGGCAACCAGCGTAAGAAATGACTTGAGTGCCGGATAACAGATCAAAGAGAAATTTAGGGTGAAAAGCAGCCGTCCCATAAAGACTGTTAAAACACAGATTACACAGGAAGATGTACATGGGTTTATGAAGTTTTTCCTCTAATATGATAGTAGCAATAAGAGCCACATTCACAAGTATTATCACAGTGTAACACAGCAAGGTCAGAGCAAAAAGCATCAGGCGGTACTTTGCTGTAGTGTCCTTCAATCCCAACAAGGTGAATGAACCTATCATGGTTGCATTGATCATCATTCACCTGTTTCTCAACAAACCTTCAGAGCACTTCTTTCTGTCAATCCTTGATTCTGCTCTTTCCATGAATGTGCGATGCAGAGTCAAACTGATGAGATGTGGAGCCTGCAACAAATGACTCCCTGTCCGGAAAAAAGTCTGCGTGAGTCCCCTTTTAACCCTTGTTGAGTCCTTCAGTGTCACCAATCACAGTTCAGTTTATCTCCAGAGTCTAAGTACAGGAAACAAATGCAGGAAAATAGTGTAGCAGGTTTTAAACTATTTATGTACAAACACATTTGAAACTCAGTTTTTAAATACATTGTATAAAAAGACACAAAACTTACCTTAACTTGTGCTAAAAATGGTAAGAAAATAAAAATCTGCCTTATTATAACAAAAGCTTTATTATTCCGGGGCTACCGTTGTGAAACGATTAGGACACTACCGATATACCTATTGGGGTGATAGCGGTGCAGGAGCTGGGTAGTTTGTCCCCACTTAATTACCCACTCTGACTGTCTGTCATTGTGTCCTTGGGCAAGACACTTGTTGTGCCATCTAGCCATGGACAAAAATCAAATTGATTTGGGAACAACATGTAACATGAGGACAAATCAAAATGAGTTGTAAGCAAAGGAATTTCACACATCCACGCAGAGACAGCCTCTCTCAGCAGGGTGTCTGCTATGAAGCCAGACTTCACCTCACTCTCTTCACTTCTTGTCTGGGACTCTCAGGGAGAGCGTCCACGCTGGCTGGGGAGACCAGCCAGCCATGTGGGCCGCATGGGGCTTAAGGCTCACAAGCTGAGTAAAATCTGCTTTCTGTGAAACTCATTTGCCACCGCTTCAATGAAGCGACAAGAGGGGGAAATTTGTCCTCTGTGGAGCAGAGGGCCTGACTGGCACCGGAGTACTGCCAGCCAAATCAGAGTTAAGTCTGCAGTCTTAACTTCTGCGTCAGACACCGGAGTAATGAATCCGTCCATGGCAAAACCTGCTTTGTTTTGCTTCCTCATTTGTTGCAGGAAACGGACTCCAGACGGAGCCAAAACAGCCAGCTCAGAACGAAGTTACCCAAGCTGAGAGCAGAATCTGGGCTGAGTTTTGCATGCCGGGGACCTGACTACGACCCAGATCCGCGTACTCCGACCGCGTTTTGGCAAGCCGCAGAGCTGCATGCCCGCTGCTTTTCCTGGAGTACTGCTATCCCTTGGATGCCCAAAGTGAACCTAACTGGCACAGATAGGTTTGGCAGAGAAATAAACATGGAAAGTTAAATGGGTTAATTAGAAGTTTATTTAATGCGTTTTCACAATGTTTTTGAAACACGTGGAGCTTACAGGGTAGCTCCAGTTAGCATTCTTCAAAATATGTCATTGCCAATGTAAAACGAGTGTGTTTTATGGTTATAACAAAAGTTATCTCCACAAGGGTTTTATACATTGTTGGGAAATTGGTGTTTGTGTTATCCAGTCCACACATTACGCCTAAAATAAAGCAGAAGCTTTTTAAAGTTAGCGCTGTCCGCTAGCATAAATGCTACTAGCTACCCGATAACTTCCGCTCTTCCCGGATGCACAACTACAATTTCAAACACAAGGTTTGTTTTGCTTCACTCCACTATTGTTAATGGGATTAATGCTATGAGCACTATTGCCGCATTAATATGGAATATTACTGTCGATTTAAAGGTGTTTTGTATAACTTTAGTCGATTTTAGCGACCGATTGCTACAGTGACCCCTAGCCTCCCGGAGGTGTAATCGCATAATAAATCAAGCGTTCAAGAAGTTTACTGATGATTACCGAGAAAATCATTCTTTAAAATGTTATTTCATCAAATAATGTTTTGTTTAACTCAGGATTTGCATTGTGAATGGGTTAAAACAAATACCAAATGTTGTTCTGAATTAGTTAAGCTAATTTAGCCTCATTCCACATTGTTTAAGATGAACATTGGGTCTTTAACTCAGATCTGCAGTGAACCAGGATTCACTGAATTATTCTGATGATGCTGATGATGACGATCAACCACTTTATTTTGTCTTTTGTTTCTTTTGTGTGTAAAAAGTTTCTTAGCTTCTTTTTATCTTCATTTGGCTTGGTAATTTTAGTTAAGTTTCACTAGCCTCGTAGAGAGGATTTGTTGATTGAAATATATTGTTAATTCAGATAAACAGCACTATACAGTGATGTTCTCTAGATGTTAATTTTATTTATGTTAAGTTTGCTGTTAATAGAATGCCAGGCTCGAATCATCCCTTTTAACTATTGACCTGATATCAGCTCTAGAGGGGATATTCACCGGGCAATATCTAACAGACAGAGAGTTATTTATTAAACATTAAATAAATTTAAACAGTGTGTAATTGCACAACACATTTCACCCGAATTGCCTGTTGACGGTAGTCAGAGGGCCCGATGGTGCTGATGTATATCAGCCTCGCTTCCCCCGAAATGTTTGTGATGTATGTGATGAATGGTATTACTGGAACTGTAATTTCCCTCTGGGATTATTAAAGTATTTCTGATTCTGATTCTGATTCTGAAGCTGCCTGCCGCTTTGACTGCCGGTACATATTAGCTGCTTCCGGAGTCCCACAGGGCAATAAAGCCCGATAAGACTCCTTCTTCAGTTTGACAGCTTCCCTCACCGCTGGTGTCCACCAGCGTGTTCAAGGGTTGCTGCTGTGACATACGCTGACAACCTTGTGGCCACAGCTCCGACTAGCCGGCTCAACAATAGAGGCGTGGAACAAGGTCCACTCATGCTTAATGTGCCCCGCCTCGCTTAGGACATGTTCAAAGCTCTCCCGGCATTGGTAGTTAAAGCTCCGTCTCACGGGGGACTCTGCCAGACATTCCCAGCAAAACCTCACAATAAGTTTGGGCCTGCCAGGTCACACCGGCTTCCTCCCCCACCGTTGGAACCAATTTACCACCAGGTAGTGGTCGATGGAGTGGTCCACCCCTCTCTTCACCCAAGTGTCCAAGACATGCGGTCGCAGATCAGATGAAACGACAACAAAGTTGATCATTGAACTACGGCCTAGGGTGTCCTCGTGCCAAGAGCACATATGGACTTCTGGTGCATGCATGGATTATTTCCCTGGCTTCCTCCATCAGTCCAAATAATATGACCTGGGGATCTCCAAATTTCCCTTAGCTGTGTGTGTGCATGATAGTTTGTCCTGTGTGTCTCTATATGTCCCTGTGATGGACTGGTGACCGTTCCAGGGCGTACCCCGCCTCTTGCCCATTGTGGGCTGGAGATAGGCATCATCATGTGTTTTGCGATTAAACAAGTCCAACAGAAAGAGCACCAGACTGTTTTCAGCAAAAAAGCAGTCTTTATTCAACATATCTTAGCAAGAATCCCATTTTGAATGTAGCATTAATACAGAAAACAATGGAGAGACTTTAGAGCAACATCTTTCCCCTGGATGCTCACTCATTTCTGAGCATGATAACTTCAGTAGCAACATTGAGCAGAAATTACAATGGCATTCATGCAGAAGTCAAGGGTATAGTACAGGACTGGGCTGTTTCTGATGTTAAAAGTGTTAAATGCTCCACAGCAAATAAGTTGTCATGAGTGTCGTGTGGGCTTGAAATAAAGGAATTAATTTGTTTCTTAACTAAGAATATAAATATGAAGAAGAAAAACATACAAATGTGATCAGTTTGACGTCCATAGTGAAAAATAGTCACTATAAATGCTTAAGAGTTTTCTGCTGTGTTTTAGGCATTTATATTAACAAACCAGCCTTTTTTCCAGTTACACTTTTTTGTTTTCATTTGATATTTTTCATACCAGTTTTACTATTTAACACAACACCAAGTAAAAACACAAAAGTTTAAAAATTTTTACTCATCCCTCATGATTTTATAGCTATTCAGTAATATCCCAGTTTATTTCTGTTATTTAGAGGGGTAACATTTGACCCACATTTCCTGTTTAATATGTTGGAATATTGTGAACAAATACCAGAAAACCCTCTTTTGAAAAAAATCAAATTTGTGGTGTGAAAAAGCAGGGCTCTACAACACCATTTAACAACTTAATGAAAAAAGAGCTACTGCAAACACTTAAGGCATGAAGAAATTGCATCAGCTTTACAGTTTTGGTTTCTCAGACAAATATTTTCATACATATTTTCTCTCAAATGGAAAGCCAACCTTATCATGATCCCCCCATCTGCTTTTTGCACTTACATATTCTCAAGCAACTGTTGCGAACTTGAGTTAAATTCAGCCCATAAAGGATCGGGTTAAGCATTGGGGGGATTATCAGGAACTGAATTGCCATGAAGTTCTTTAAACTCTGCGGCATTGATTCGGATCCGTACCGAGCGTACATGACGTCGAAAAGAAGAGTGACTAAGACGTTGATCAGACAAATTAAATGAGGTACGCATGTCTGCAAGAACTTCCTCCTACGTTGTGGATACTTTAAAGAGAACTTCACCAACTGCACGTAGGAACACAAAACAAACAGAGCATGGCCAGTATACAGTAGTATGACAATATATCCAACAATATTATTTAACATTATTGAATAACATGAAAGCTTAAGGATGGACCAGTTATCGCAGTATAGTTTGTCTATCTGGAAACCACATAAAGTCAGTTTGGCTGTCATAATCATCGCAACAGCTTGACAGATCATTGGCACCAGTCTGGAGAAACACACCAGTAAAATAACTCTTTGTTTGGTCATGATGGAATGATACTCCAGAGGGTGGCAAATGGCCAAATATCGATCATACGACATCACAGCGAGAATGGAGAAGTCCGTAGTTGCATAGGAGTAGATGAAATAGACCTGCAGCAGGCAACTAGCGTAAGAAATGACTTGAGTGCCGGATAACAGATCAAAGAGAAATTTAGGGTGAAAAGCAGCCGTCCCATAAAGACTGTTAAAACACAGATTACACAGGAAGATGTACATGGGTTTATGAAGTTTTTCCTCTAATATGATAGTAGCAATAAGAGCCACATTCACAAGTATTATCACAGTGTAACACAGCAGGGTCAGAGCAAAAAGCATCAGGCGGTACTTTGCTGTAGTGTCCTTCAATCCCAACAAGGTGAATGAACCTATCATGGTTGCATTGATCATCATTCACCAGTCTCTCAACAAACCTTCAGAGCACTTTTCTCTGTCAATCCTTGATTCTGCTCTTTCCATGAATGTGTGATGCAGAGTCAAACTGATGAGATGTGGAGTCTGCAACAAATCACTCCCTGTCCGGAAAAAAGTCTGCGTGAGTCCCCTTTTAACCCTTGTTGAGTCCTTCAGTGTCACCAATCACAGTTCAGTTTATCTCCAGAGCCTAAGTACAGGAAATTAATGCAGAAAAATAGTGCAGCAGGTGGTAAACTATTTGTGTACAAACACATTTGAAACTCAGTTTTTAAATGCATTAAATAAAAAGACACAAAACGTACCTTAACTTGTGCTAAAAATGGTAAGAAAATAATAATCTGCCTTATTATAACTAAGGCTTTATTATTCCGGGGCTACCGTTGTGAAACGATTAGGACACTTCTGATATACCTATTGGGGTGATAGTGGCACAGGAGCTGGGTAGTTTGTCCCTACTCAATTACCCGCTCTGAACAGAACAGCCAGCTCAGAACGAAGTTACCCAAGCTGAGAGCAGAATCTGGGCTGAGTTTCGCATGCCGGGGACCTGACTATGACCCGGATCTGCGTACTCCGACCGTGTTTTGGCAAGCCGCAGAGCTGCATGCCCGCTGCTTTTCCTGGAGTACTGCTATCCCTTGGATGCCCAAAGTGAACCTAAGTGGCACAGAGGCACCGATAGGTTTGGCAGAGAAATAAACATGGAAAGTTAAATGGGTTAATTAGAAGTTTATTTAATGCGTTTTCACAATGTTTTTGAAACACGTGGAGCTTACAGGGTAGCTCCCGTTAGCATTCTTCAAAATATGTCATTGCCAATGTAATGCGAGTGTGTTTTATGGTTATAACAAACGTTATCTCCACAAGGGTTTTATACATTGTTGGGATATTGGTGTTTGTCTTATCCGGTCCACACATTACGCCTAAAATAAAGCAGAAGCTTTTTAAAGTTAGCGCTGTCCACTAGCATAAATGCTACTAGCTACCCGATAACTTCCGCTCTTCCCGGATGCACGACTACGATTTCAAACACAAGGTTTGTTTTGCTTCACTCCACTATCATTACTGCGATTAATGCTGTGAGCATTATTGCCGCATTAATATGGAATATTAATGTCGATTTAAAGGTGTTTTGCATAACTTTAGTCGATTTTAGCGACCGATTGCTACAGTGACCCCTAGCCTCCCGGAGGTATAATCGCATAATAAAATCGAGCGTTCCAGAAGTTTACTGATGATTACCGAGAAAATCATTGTTTAAAATGTTATTTCATCAAATAATGTTTTGTTTAACTCAGGATTTGCATTGTGAATGGGTTAAAACAAATACCAAATGTTATTCTGAATTAGTTAAGCTAATTTAGCCTAATTCCACATTGTTTAAGATGAACATTTGGTCTTTAACTCAGATCTGCAGTGAACCAGGATTCATTGAATTATTCTGATGATGACAATCAACCACTTTATTTTTCCCTTTGTTTCTTTTGTATGTAAAAAGTTCATTAGCTCCTTTTTATCTTCATTTGGCTTGGTAATTGTAGTTAAGTTTCACAAGCCTCGTAGAGAGGATTTGCTGATTGAAATATAGTGTTAGTTCAGATAAACAGCACTATACAGTGATGTTCTCTGGATGTTAATTTTATTTATGTTAATAAATTCTTGAACTTGAAGAGAAGTTGTCACTCTTATTCTATATGTGTGCGGAGCATGCTGTTAATAGAATGCCAGTGCTCGAATCATCCCTTTTAACTATTTACCTGATATCAGCTCTAAAGCTGATATTCACCGGACAATATCTAACAGACAGAGAGTTATTTATTAAACATTAATAAATTTAAACAGTGTGTAATTGCACAACACACTTCACCCGAATTACCTGCTAACGATGGTCAGAGGGCTCGATAGGGCTGATGTATATCAGCCTCGCTTCTGTCAGTCTGCCCCAGGGCAGCTGTGGCTACAATGTAGCTTATCACATCAGGGTGTGCGTGAATGGGTGAATGACTGAATGTAGTGTAAATTATTAGATTATTATAAATTATATTATGTTTTATATCAAGTTTTTTTACATAGTTGAGTGTTTAGCTTAGTCATTTTATTTAATGTTATCTGTTATCTAATGTATTTCTTAATGTTCAGCACTTTTTTCACCTCCGACTAGGTGTTAAAGTCCTCTTTAAATAATGATGACGATAATGATCATCATGAATAGGATAAAGTGTGAAATATGTCTTTTTTTCCCCCTCTCCCTCCCCAAATGTTGCTCCTACCTTTCCACATAGTTAAACGAAGCGCCCTATGGAAATCGCGTCAGACGGGGTCCTCGGCAGCAAGACCTCAGTCAATCGTTCCCCCAAAATGTTTGTGATGTATGTGATGAATGGTATTACTGGAACTGTAATTTCCCTCTGGGATTATTAAAGTATTTCTGATTCTGATTCTGGTTCTGAAGCTGCCTGCCGCTTTGACTGCCGGTACATATCAGCTGCTTCCGGAGTCCCACAGGGCAATAAAACCCGATAAGACTCCTTCTTCAGTTTGACAGCTTCCCTCACCGCTGGTGTCCACCAGCGTGTTCGGGGGTTGCTGCTGTGACATACGCTGACAACCTTGATGCCACAGCTCCGACTAATCGGCTTAACAATAGAGGCGCGGAACATGGTCCACTCAGACTCAATGTCCCCCGCCTCGCTTAGGACATGTTCAAAGCTCTCCCGGCATTGGGAGTTAAAGCTCCGTCTCACGGGGGACTCTGCCAGACGTTCCCAGCAAAACCTCACAATAAGTTTGGGCCTTCCAGGTCTGACCGGCTTCCTCCCCCACCGTGGGAGCCAATTTACCACCTGGTAGTGGTCGATGGAGAGCTCCGTCCCTCTCTTCACCTGCGTGTCCAAGACATGCGGTCGCAGATCAGATGAAACGACAACAAAGTCGATCATTGAACTACGGCCTAGAGTGTCCTGGTGCCAAGAGCACATATGGACTTTTGGTGCATGGATGGATTATTTCCGGGTACCCTGGCTTCCGCCATCAGTCCAAATAATATGACTGGGGATCTCCAAATTTCCCTTAGCTGTGTGTGTGCATGATAGTTTGTCCTGTGTGTCTCTATATGTCCCTGTGATGGACTGGTGACCGTTCCAGGGCGTACCCCACCTCTTGCCCATTGTTGGCTGCAGATAGGCATCATCATGTGTTTTGTGATTAAACAAGTCAACAAAGAGCATCAGACTGTTTTCAGCAAAAAAGGAGTCTTTATTCAACATCTTAGCAAGAGTCCCATTTTGAATGTAGCATTAATACAGAAAACAATGGAGAGACTTTAGAGTAACATCTTTTCCCTGGATGCTCACTCATTTCTGAGCATGATAACTTCAGCAGCAACATTGAGCAGAAATTACAATGGCATTCATGCAGAAGTCAAGGGTATAGTACAGGACTGGGCCGTTTCTGATGTTAAAAGTGTTAAATGCTCCACGGCAAATAAGTTGTCATGAGTGTCGCGTGGGCTTGAAATGAAGGAATTAATTTGTTTCTTAACTAAGAATATAAATCTGAAGAAGCAAAACATACAAATGTTTTCTGTTTGACATCCATAGTGAAAAATAGTCACTATAAATGCTTAAAAGAGTTTTCTGCTGTGTTTTAGGTATTTGTATTAACACACCAGCCTTTTTTCCAGTTACACTTTTTTGTTTTCATTTGATATTTTTCATACCAGTTTTATTATTTAACACAACGGCAAGTAAAAACACTAAAGTTTAAAATGTTTTACTCATCCCTCATGATTTTATAGCTATTCAGTAATATCCTAGTTTATTTCTGTTGTTATTTAGAGGGGTAACATTTCACCGACATTTCCTGTTTAATATGTTGGAATATTGACTTATTGTGTGAACAAATACCAGAAAACCCTCTTTTGAAAAAAAACCTCAAATTTGTGGCGTGAAAAAGCAGGGCTCTACAACACCATTTAACAACTTAATGAAAAAAGAGCTACTGCAAACACTTAAGGCATGAAGAAATTGCATCACCTTCGCACTTTTGGGATCTCAGACAAATATTTTCACACATTTTCTCTCAAAGGGGAGGCCATTATCCTGATCCCTCCATCTGCTTTTTGCACTTACATATTCTTAAGCAACTGTTGCGAACTTGAGTTAAATTCAGACCATAAAGAATCGGGTTAAGCATTGGGGGAATTATCAGGAACTGAATTGCCATGAAGTTCTTTAAACTCTGCGGCATTGATTCGGATCCGTACCGAGCATACATGACATCGAAAAGAAGAGTGACTAAGACGTTGATCAGACAAATTAAATGAGGTGCACATGTCTGCAAAAACTTCCTCCTACGTTGTGGATACTTTAAAGAAAACTTCACCAACTGTATGTAGGAACACAAAACAAACAGTCCATGGCCAGTATACAGTAGTATGACAATATATCCAACAATATTATTTAATATTATTGAATAACATGAAAGCTTAAGGATGGACCAATTATCACAGTACAGTTTTTCTATCTGGAAACCACATAAAGTCAGTTTGGCGGTCATAATCATCACAACAGCTTGACAGATCATTGGCACCAGTCTGGAGAAACACACCAGTAAAATAACTCTTTGCTTGGTCATGATGGAATGATACTCCAGAGGGCGGCAAATGGCCAAATATCGATCATACGACATCACAGCGAGAATGGAGAAGTCCGTAGTTGCATAGGAGTAGATGAAATAGACCTGCAGCAGGCAACCAGCGTAAGAAATGACTTGAGTGCCGGATAACAGATCAAAGAGAAATTTAGGGTGAAAAGCAGCCGTCCCATAAAGACTGTTAAAACACAGGTTACACAGGAAGATGTACATGGGTTTATGAAGTTTTTCCTCTAATATGATAGTAGCAATAAGAGCCACATTCACAAGTATTATCACAGTGTAACACAGCAGGGTCAGAGCAAAAAGCATCAGGCGGTACTTTGCTGTAGTGTCCTTCAATCCCAACAAGGTGAATGAACCTATCATGCTTGCATTGATCATCATTCACCAGTCTCTCAACAAACCTTCAGAGCACTTCTTTCTGTCAATCCTTGATTCTGCTCTTTCCATGAATGTGTGATGCAGAGTCAAACTGATGAGATGTGGAGCCTGCAACAAATGACTCCCTGTCCGGAAGAAAAGTCTGCGTGAGTCCCCTTTTAACCCTTGTTGAGTCCTTCAGTGTCACCAATCACAGTTCAGTTTATCTCCAGAGCCTAAGTACAGGAAATTAATGCAGGTGTTTAACTATTTATGTACAAACACATTTGAAACTCAGTTTTTAAATACATTGAATAAAAACACACAACAGTTTTTTCTTCGTGGCTAATTGACACCAAATTAGACTAAGCTTTTCATATTTTTGGTCAGCAATGAACACCAGAATGATTTTTCTTAATGCCATAATACAAAGACAGTTGCTCTCTTCATTACTTACTATAAGCTCCGAAGATTATTCATAGTAAAGTATAGTATTTGTTAAAATTGCCTTTAAACTGTTTGACTTGAATGAAACATATCCTTCCTCGATCGTCTCATAATAGTTTGCTGAACATTTGGTTTGTTCCTCCTGACAGAACGGTCTGGCTGTTGCCATGTGATTGTCAGTATGAGGGATTGCTGCAAAGTCAGCGATTTGCCATAACTGACTGGATTTCCTGAGACAGAAAACCTTTTTAACAGTTGTTATAATTAATTAAACTTGACTGTATTTGTAAATAAAGTTGAAACAGAAGATATATATTTGACTTTGAATCTTTCCATATGATCAGACTGAATTTATGTTTTCTATGTTTATATAGAAGTTGTATCTTTTTGTCTTGTCAAGTACCTTCAGACAACATTGTTTGTGAGTCTATGGTATATATATAAACTGAACTGAAGTGAATTGAAT
Source organism: Fundulus heteroclitus (assembly GCF_011125445.2). Lineage (NCBI taxonomy): Eukaryota > Metazoa > Chordata > Actinopteri > Cyprinodontiformes > Fundulidae > Fundulus > Fundulus heteroclitus. The sequence continues at coordinate 33,772,339 of NC_046367.1, read as the reverse complement.
GGTAGTGGGTCGATTTAAAATGTAGATGATACATAGATCTTGTCGTCACTTTGTGACTAGGTTTGTAGAATACTTAAGAGCAGGGTGAAAGTAGACTGAACATCTTGCTGGTACTATCACTAATCCCAAATATGCAAATATTTGTGCAAATTTTTTGTTATTATTTTGTGTGTCCCAAAGGTGGAAATTGTATTAGCACTGCCCACAAATGGCAGGTTTAATCATTATGAAGAAGACACAATGAGAAGGAGGACGTACCTTCTCTGTTCATGTCAACATCTTTAAATTCAAAGAAGAGCAAAATATTAATTAGAACCTTTTTCCCTCTAATATATCTTAGAACCACCACCAGCACGACGGAGGACCTTGTGGATCACTCCAGTAAGCCATGGCAGCGTGACAAAGTCATCCTTTGTCAGACAGCCAGGACGCACCAATCCGTAGTTTTTTTAAGAGTAGAGAACTGCTTTTTTTTTATTATTAAAGAGCCCGAGTCATGTGGTGTGACTCAAGGCTTCATTCTTGGTCCCTTCCTATTCTCTCTTTACCCCGTCCCACTGGGGTAAGTTATAAGAAAGAAGTGTTTAGCCTTCTTTTTTTGGGAAGAAGACAGTCAGACTTTTATTACACTCAAAAAGAAAATAGTTGCTCTGCAAATAAACTTCTCGAATGCATTGCAGAATCATAGATATCTACAAACTTCTTACACCAGAAGCAATAAAGAGACTGAGTTGTTTGGGCCCACTGACATCTCTGACATCACCTGTGACCTTTAAGTCAGTATCTGACACATGCTGCTACAGACCGATAGAGAGTAAGATTTGAGAATAATCTTAACTTTGATGCTCAGTTAAAATCTTTAATCTGGTCCAGTTTTTTCAAACATAGAAAACTGATTAAAGATTTTATTCTATGCTCATTACAACTTGCTTAGATTACTGCACTGTACTTTACTCTGGGCTTCATAAAACTCTAGTGACTTGACTGCAGCTGGTCCAAAGCACTGCTGCTCCTCTTTTAACTGATACCAGAAATTGAGAGCACATTTCTCCAGTTTTATTAACAATTCATTGGTTACTGGTTCACATTCGGATTTATTTTAAAATTATTTTATTTGCTTTTAAATTTCTTCATGGCCTTGCTTTCTGTCAGACCTGCTTCATATGCAGGCTCCCTCTCATTTGTTCAGGTTAGTAGATCAGATTTTATTAGTCATTCGAAAAACAAAGAGAGTAGAAAGAGGTAACCTCACTTTTTCTTCCATTGCACCAAAACTCTGGAATGAAGTAGCTTTACATATCAGACACTTTCTGTTTTGAAAAATTCTCTTAAAATACATCTTTTCTTTTTGGCTTTTAACCCAGTTTGAAATGTTGGCTTTTGACGTTTTTAGTGTTTGTCTTTGTGTATCTGCATTTCATTGTACATTTTATCGTATTATCTGGCTTTAACTTTTTATTCTGTTTTGAATCACACGTTTTAGAGTTTATAAAGCACTCACTTCAACTGTGTTGTGTTTTAATGTGCTATGTGAATAATGCTGAGTTGAGAATTTTCTTTTTTTTTAAAAAGAAATGTGGTTGTTTTGCAAGCAGAACTTCTTCAAAAACAGAACAAAGTTTTTTTTCCCTGACTTTAATAAGAAAATATTGTAGTGCCTGATTATAAAAAGAGCAATCTGAATTATCAGATTCACATCCAGGGAATAAAAACAACCTTTATTATCATTAATCTACGGGTTTGTTCATCAATCAAAGCCTATAACATCATTTGTGACTGTGGCTGAATTTCATCAAGCCTCCCTGTGGCCCGCATTTTCCCCTCAGCTGTAGCTTCTGATTTTCCCTCTTTTAAGCTCCATGCACTTCTACCCTGTTACAGTTTAGAACCATTGTCGTCACCTTTCACAGCGACATGTTTCTCATCTCAGTGTTCGACCTGACCAGACATTATATCTCCTCTATTGCGCAGGGCGCCCTAGTGCGTAATTGCGCATGCTGAACGTTAAGTTTGAAGCTGTTCTCCGAGCACGTTTTGTGAACGGAGCGGACAGAATAATTACTTTCTGCTTCGCTTTCAGCCTATTAATAGTCTTAAAGACAGAAGCCTATAGGAAATTACGCTTTTATTTTTGTATTGCAATCCCAGATTCTATGAGTATTTGTGCAGCTTTTCAAGCTCTGTGTCTCACTGGTTCCCAGTGACAGTAGAAAAAACGCTATTTGGGAACGGATTGTCTGGTCACAGCATAATTTATTCTACCGTGTTGAGGCGGCGAGGTGGGCGGATTTTTTATTTATTTTCCATTGTGCGCTGCGCACCTGTTCACCTGTCTACATATACCTGCCTCTGCCAACTCATCCCGGCCAGAACGTCTCATCTCGTCTTGTTTTGTCTTTTGTGATGTGCCCTACCTCTACCAGTCCCTTTGTGCTCAGCCAGCTGGACTCTTCTATTGAAAATTGTCTGCGTGCTGCACAAGTCAGCCTGTTTCCTCGTGAGACTTCCAGTCCGAGGTGTTGCAGGTCCCAAACCAGACAGCGATGCAGCTGGTCAGTACGCTTTCTATTGTCCCTCGGTAAAAGGTGGAAAGGATGGGAGTAGCAGGGAGTGCAGATATAATGTATTACATTACATTGCACCAATATTAGCATTGGATATTGACATTGGCCCAAATGTTCACATCAGTGTATCCCTAGTTTCAAGAGTGTTGCACACTGCGTCCAAAGATGATCAAATTGGTTTCATGCTGAATAAAAATGCGAAAAGTTCAAACTCTACCAAGCTTTAATTTGTGAGGTTGTAGAAAGCTAGAGTTGCAGTATTTTGCTGATTTTGTATTACTTTAAAAAGATTATAAGAAACTTTGGCTCCCTAGACTCAAAGAATAATGGAAATTAAATGGGGATGACCTTTTTTATTTATTTTATTTTATTTTACTGCACGGTTATGTGACAAATTTTTAACAACAAAAAATTAGAATCTGAGTATGTTTAAGGGTTAGTAAGCATGGTGATCATTTCACCTAATTGTCTTTAAACTCTGTGAGTTTTTTTTCCCCTGAAAAAACAAAAAGCTATTTGTTTTTTATTTATTAGGGAAACTTTAAAACTGTAGCTGAATGCCACACACAGATCATCCTCTTAATAAATCATCTGTAAGACATTACAGATGAAGGACTTTAAATAAATTCCATACATGTAATGTATGAACAAATCTGCCTCGGAATAGCTTTCAAACAAAAAGTGTTTCATCATCCTGCCATCTAATTTCTTTTCTAATGTACAATTTATATCTTTGATCTTTGCAGGGGTTGTTTTTCCATCAGCTACCTCACAGAAGTGTAAGGGGAGTTTGGCACAGTTACATCTGCATGGAAAACAATCCCTGAGCATTACACTTAAATTAATTTCCAGGGGATATAGGCATACAGTGGACTAATGACCCAGAGGTTTAATCACTGTGTTTACATGCATGTCTGTGTTTTTATGACATTGCATCACGAGATGGAGCACCATTAGAAGATAATTTCCATAATTTTATAGTCTGGTATCATAAACATAAAAATCTCTTGTGTGCAGACTGACTGCATCAGGTTTTCCTACTGAAAATATGTTCAGTTTACAAGTTGGTCAAGTTAAAATGTTTATTTTAATTGTTTTCTTTTTTACTGAATTTCATTTAATCATCCCTCTTTTCTTTTTTTTAAAACGGCATATCCTAAGCAAATGTATTTTAAACAAGTCTTTGAGGTGGTGCATCAACTTCCAACTTGCAAAGAAAATTATTTAGACTAAATGCATATAAACATATTTTGCATATATGGAGTCTAGATCTTTTCAGAATGTATTGATAAGTCATTAGGTTCAGTTCTTTTGGGTTTTCTCCCAGACGCCGATAGCTCTCTCTCACAGCTGCTTACTATTAATAGCTTATCTGCTTGAGGGGAATTTTATGTGACTCATCCAAAAATTTTACAAATAGAAATATAAACCGTGTGAAATCCAGATGCACTCTTAGTCAACAGTTCACTGAAGAGACATTTGCTGCTGTTACAGCTGCAAGTCTTTTGGAGTATGTCTCTATTGTCTTTGAATATATACAGACTGATCTACACAAGTTTGATCTGAACCATTCATAATTAGGATCATTGTCTTGCTGAAAGGTGAACCTCCATCACAGGCTCACGTCATCTTTTTTTTAAGCTTCTAACTGGTTTTACTTTCACGATTTCCCTGTATTTAATCCATTCAGTCCAGTTTAACTAGCTTCTGGGCCCCTGCTGAAGAAAAGCACTCCCACAGCCTGATTCTTCCACCATCCTGTTTCATTGTGGAGATGGAGTGCTCAGAGCTATGTCCAGTTTTTATTTCCCCAACGTTTGTTTTTTGCATGTTGATCAAAAAGATACATTTTGGTCTCATCTGGCCAGCACACCTTCCATGTAGTGTTTGTTTTTTTTGTTTGTTTTTTTTTTTTGGGGGGGGGGGTATTATTTTGTCCACTAAATAGTTTATAGCAAACTTTAAATATGATTTCCAATGATTTTCTACCAACAGTGGCCTCCTTCCTACTGCTGATGCATGTAGGCCAAATCCGGACAGTAAATCTTGCCACCTGAGCCGTGACTCTCTGCAGCTCCTCCAGAGTTAGCATGGTGGATGTGCAGTTGAGCCATACTGTTTTAATTTTTATATCATGAACTAAAAAGTGCTCCAAGAGATTTTCAAAGCCTCAGCTACTGTTCTGTAACTTCACCTTGTTTTAACTTCTCCCCGCCATTATCCCGCACTGGTCTCCTGTGTTTGTTGGTCTTTATGCTGTGTTTTTTTTTTTCTTTTTTTTTCTAAAGTTCTCTAACAAAAGCCTTGACAGAAAAGCTGCATTTAGACAAATTAAATTACACCCATATGAACTTTATTTACTTATTAGGCAACTTCTTGAAGTAAACTGTCTAACTGTCCTTTATTCAAAAATATTGGGGTGGAGGGGACTGAATATAAATGCATTGAATTAGCTTTGTATTTGTAATAAATATTGAAAACTACTTCGTCTTCATGATTATTTGTTACTTTGTGTTGGTTCATCTCGTAGCAGCGAACACTGATAGTTGTGATTGTAAGGTGAAATGTGAAAATGTTTGGGGGGTTTAAATACTTTTGTTTCAGGCTGACCAGCTTATCATTACTTACAAATGAGAGTCTTTAGAAACTAACTAAACTGTTCATGATGTAAACCTTAGTTCTTTATTCTGTGTTTGAACAGAGCTGCTCTATAACTTAAATGCATCAGTTTTATTAGTAGTTTCTAGTTGGGTTTCAAAGACTATGACTAATGTTGAATAAAACTTTGTATGACTTGAGAAAATTACGCACTTTGCCTGTTGCAGAGTTTAATTTCTGATTGAGCCCATTATATTTCACCCTGCTGGGACTCGGGGAGGGGTTCAGAAGTTGCCAGGAGGTGCCTGATATAGATAAGGACTGAGACTTACCCCTAGGTTCACGGTTTAGTCTTTGGTGTTCACATTCTTTCTGTAAGAGTTACTGTAGGGCTCATCTGAGCCAAAGACGACCTGTGACATACTGTGGTGTGACATTTCTCACTACTATAAAGGAAGTGAGGAAGTGATTCCCTTTCTCTAGACAGAACAGATGCTAAGAGCTTTGTGACACTCAGGCTACGTTAACACAGCAGGGAAATACGACCCAAATCCGATCTTTTTGTCCACACAAAAAAATCCAATTTGTGTCACTTCCATATGTGGTATTAATCCGGACATGTATCAGATATTTTTCAAATCATCTAAACAGTTGGGTCACATTTTATCCACTGTTTACGTCACAGTCCTGGCTTTCATTACACATATACACACAGTAGCAGCTCTTACCGCTTCATAAAATACCTTTCTTATTACCTTTCTTCGTCTTGCTATGATGTGGTCTTAATATTGTTGGCTCCCATTGCTTAGCAGCTTTCTGATAATAACAAGGAGAGACCAGTATCTTTGTTTTGTTTTTAATTTTAATTTTCACAAAACTTTATTGAAAACTTCAAGAAACATTTAAATCCTCAATTACTTCCGTAAACAGTGCGCTGCTGTGTGACGTCTCCTTCTGTTATCTGTGCATGCAGGTCGCTTTGTGATCTTGAACCATTGAACCAGTCTGACGGCGGTGGCACTTAATAGTATGTACAACCACCTCAAAATATCTTATTTCAGCAAAAAAAAAAAAATTGGAATTGAGCATCAAGACGTGCAGTGTGAACGTTGCCTTATTTCTGTTCTCATTATTGCAACAATTAAAAAAGTGCTGGTTGAGCGAAAATCACTGATCTCCTGCTTTTTAACTAGGAGTATGATAGTTTCCCTACCATTAAAACCAGCTCTTTCTGTCCTTTAATTTTCTGTTTTTCTTTTTGCTTCTGCTGTTGTACTTCCCAGCCTCAGAAACTATGTTTCTAGGCCACAAGGAAGACGTGTGAGTGTTGATTTACACATTAGCTGCTGGTTTATTGTTTCCCCATCTGCTAAAAATTAGCTGTTTGTTCGGATGTGTGTCATATTCAACACAGCTGCACATCTACATTTCTAATGTTACATCAAGGTACGGTCTCTAACTTGTGTGACTTATACCAGCTATAAACCTAACATCCGAGGGATCATGGGGCATTTATCATTGGGCTACCTTCAGATGTGGATCTTAACTTCTACTTATTTGTTAATCAGACTGTCCCTTCCAATTCCAACTTGCAGGATCTTCGTTATTCTTCATTGGAAAACACTTGAAGGCAGAATCATGGTGATTGACATGGTGCGGTTTCCACGTGTTTTATGAAAGGACAGATGCGGCTAGTAGGGTAGAAGTCAGCCTATCTCTGTTACTTCAGACTCATTATGATTTAGTCACAGGCCTGCATATCGACTGACTTGTAGAGGGGCAGCCTGGCTTCATGGCTCGATGGAGTGATGACGTATTGCTAGTTCGGACCAGGCAGCAGCAGAATATGTTGCCTGCTCGTAATTATGTCTACAGAGAGGATCATTGGGACTGACCTTCACTCCCTCCAGAACTTGTACAGATGTAGAGTCAGAAAAATAGCAGCTAATATCTTTGCAGAGCCCACACATCCTGGTCACACACTGTCTAGATTTTTACCTTCAGGTCATTGCTACAGCATGCTATTTACTAAAAACCAGTCATCACAAAGACAGTGTCTTTCCCCAGGCTGGTAATCTGATGTCTGGCTTTCCCTCCTGGACCTGTAGCCCCCGTGACTCAATCTCAGATAAGCAGAAGACAATGGATGGTTGAATGGAAGGACAAAACTGAAGTTTTTATAATTGGTAACACGCTTCAGAAAGAGAGAGAAACCTAAAGTTATATTTAATTCTAGTTTGAGTTTTTAATCTCACATTAAAAACGTTATCATGTCAAGAGAGATGCCAGCAATCGACTATATTTATCTCTTAGTCCAGTACATCGACTTTAATACATGCTTTTAATGTATTAAAAGCATGTAGAATAAGTAAGTGCAATGCGCTGCTTTCTGCTCTGTCCTAAAATATGTTTCCCCTCTACAACTAGTGCAAAAATTCTGCTGCACAAATCCTGATGGAGAGCAGAAAGAAAGGTCATATTGATCCAATTTTGACATCTCTGTGTTGAGTAGCTGCACCTTTTACATTTGATTTTATGGGCATTTTAAAGTTAGTAAAAGTTTTAATACCACATATTTATTTGCTTTCATTCCTCAAAAAAGGTAATATGATAATTGAGAAAAAACATTAACCCACAGAGAAGCATCTTTATTATTATTATTATTATTATTATTATTATTATTATTATTATTATTATTATTATTATTATTATTATTATTATTAAATAATAATAATAATAATAATACCTATAATAATACCTACAATAATACCTACAGTATTATTGTGCTTTAAGTCAATGGATTTACATTGACATTAAATATTGCTATAGACCATACGCTACTCTTTTTATTGTTGTGATTAATAAATTCTAGTGCCAGGTGTTTGAATAAAAAGTAGATTTTGCTAAGCTAATATTACATTTTAATTAAAACAGCTGTATTTAGGTAGCCTATTTATTTGTTTTGTCTACATTTTTATTCCACTTTTTATTGTTGTAGTCTTAGTCATAAGACTAAGATTTTTCCTCTCTCTGTTACATATTGTCCCATTATTATCATTGTGATGTACTTTGCGTGGGCACTCGGAGTTCTGCCATGATGCCAATCAGGACGATCAATGTGGAATTATTCATGTCTGTTGCAGTGAGCTGAGCGTAAAGTAGACATAGTTGAAGAAGCACTGACTCCGGTGTCTTTGTCAGTATTAAATAATATAAACTACTGAACCACCTTCAGGTGTCAGACAGCCATATGTTCTAGAGAGACTGTGTCAAACAGATTCCTTTTTTTCCCCTCTTAGCCTTAGTTATTTCATTATTTATTTCTGTCTATTTCCTCTTTACTGTTCATTTCTTATTGTCTCATGTTTTATCCCATGTAAAGCACTTTGTGCTGCCCAGGTTATGCATGAAAAATGCTCTGTAGACAAATGAATGGATGAAGATTTAATTCTAATATGTGTTTTGAAAAGAAAACTGTTTTACTTTACATATAGTATGCAAATATGAAACTGTTATGCAAAAAGAAATGCCGAAGAATTCAACTTGTACTCAGCATGTATCAACTACTGCCCTCAGATGCCAAACTTTTAGTTTCTAAATGTATTTTTGCACAAATGCCTTTTTGCACCATCATTTCTGCACATACAAATGGTTTAAATATTCCCCTGTACACTGTGATAGCACACTGTTTCTTTCTCCTGCATTGTTTACATTTCAAGTGTTTACTTTTAATCACTGCTGCACTTTATACTGTAATTTACAAGCTGTATGCAACGAAATGTCGTTCTGTATACACTCTGTACATACAAAATGACAAATAAAGTTGTCTAAGTCTAAATCTAAGATATATGACGCTCCATCCCACTGTAGACTTGCCCTTACAAGTAGGTGTCTAGAGCCCCCTGCTGGACATTATGAAAATAGTTACAGGGAAGGGGGGGGGAAATCATTGTATTTTAATCAGGCCTTGTCCTGTGCCACCTAGAAAAATACCACGAGTATAAGTGGAGGTTTCAGTATTTATACAGAGAGCACAGAGGATTAGAGGGCAGGTATAAATTAGAATCAATTACTGTGAAGTGTGAGGGTTGTTTTAAGTCGTGGATTTAGGAATTCAGATATGTTTTTGTTTAGATTATCTCAGCCTTTTAAGAATCAATAAAAGAACAGATGAAGTGCAAATTAAAGAAATAGCAAAAAGCTTAGCCTCAACAGTGACAACATGTGGAGGCTCTATTATCCTATGTCAACTTTTATTGTCAATTACCTAAAACCATATTCGTCCTAGTTGCTTGAGTTTTTCTGTCCAAGTTGTAGTTTTCTTCCAGAGGAACCCCACTTAAGTATGGGGTTCCTCAAGGCTCCATTTTAGGCTCCATTTTAGGCTCCATTGTATCTTCTCTTTACTTGCTTCTACTGGGGTCCATTATTTAAAACATACAAAATGTTGTTTAATTTGAACGGAGCTGAAATCCAGACTTATTTGCTGTGGAGGATTAGCAAAACAGTTAACTGGATGTTAAAACATAGATGAAGATGAACTTCCTCTGCTTAAAGGAAAATAGAAAAGAGGATAGTGTGTTAGGGAAAACTGACCTGACAGGATGCAGCAGTACTGCTTGTCCTTTTCTTGGGAATCTTGGTGTGACTTCGACAATAAATTCAACTTGACAGGTCCAGTGTAGTTTTTCCCATGTGAGGCTAATTAGCAAAGCCAAGCCTTATCTTCATTATGCTCTTGAAAGGGTCATCCATCCATCCATCCATCCATCCATCCATTATTTTACACACTTGTCCCTTGTGGGGTCGTGAGGGGTGCTGGTGTCTATCTCCAGCTGGGCGTGAGGCGGGGTACACCCAGGACAGGTCGCCAGTCTGTCGCAGGGCAACACAGAGACAAACAGGACAAACAACCATCCACGCACTCACTCACATCTAAGGACAATTTAGAGAAGCCAATTAACCTAACAGTCATGTTTTTGGACTGTGGGAGGAAGCCGGAGTACCTGAAGAGAACCCACGCATGCACAGGGAGAACATGCAAACTCCTACCCAGGGTAGGAAGGGTAATTCATACATTTATCCTTTCTAGACTGGACTACTGCAACTCCCTTTATAGTGGGATTGACCAGTCCTCCTCCGCGCAAGTCCAGCCAGTCCAAAATCCAGCCGCCTGCCTGTCAACAGACACAAAATGGTGTGAGAACATTAGCCTAACATGGCATTCTTCACTGGCTCCCTGTTTCTTTCAGCACTGGTATCAAAATGTTGCTCTTGGTTTTTAAATATTTAAATGGTCTGGCACCTCCTTTTCTTTTTGAGCTGGTTATTGTCCTTGTAGAGCTCTGTGATCTGAAGATCAAATGCTCTTGGTATTTCCGAGGATCTAACTTTTAACCAGGGGAGACAAAGCCTTTTTAATCTGTCCTACTTTAAATATGTATTGAGTACCTGGAACGTGTATTTGAAGGAACTGAGTTTATCACGTTTGATAGATTAAATATATAATATGGCATTGACAAAAATAAATTCTTAGAATATCAACAAATTAAATCTATGATAAAAAAATAAATTCAAGCTCATCAAAGGTGGTTTACAAATGCCATTAAATGTATTAGAGTTCCTTGATCTAAACGCCCCAAAATTGTTGTCTAAATTATATGGGGCGCTGTCTAAACTAGATGATTCAATATCTATTTCCCGTTTTATATATATTGTGAAATGGGAGGTGGATTTCTCAGTCAGCTCTGAACAAATCTCCTGGTCTCAGATATGTTTAAGAAGTTTCAAAATGACAAGAAACCCGAATTTACAATTAATACAATACAACATCCTTCACAGAGTACACTATACAGGTCAAGGATTATTCAGGGTAGGTTTTGCACAATCTAATATCTGCTCACAGCGGCACAGGCAACAATGCTGACAATTATATATATGCACTATAGTTATGTACACTTGTTCAGAGGTGCTGGGGCCAGATATGTAAGGACTTGTCAAAGTGCCTGAGATGTAAAATTTCACCTTCTCCCTCAGTTTGCCTGCTGGGTAACTTGGATGATAGCACTATGGGGAAAAAAATCAGTTTGCATGGCTTTCACTGCCCTATGTATCACTAAGAAAACTATCCTCATGAATTGGAAACGCAAAAAAAAAAAAAAATTCTCAGTATCAATCAGTATAGAGATCTTTTGTTGGACCTTATTAGTCTTGAGTCAGCATCAGATTGATCTCTCTGGGCTCCTTTGATCGGCTCCTTCACCTAGTGGGAGTGGAGGTCCGTTGGATGTGTCCTGTAGGGCGTTGTGGCTGATTTAGGGGGTGCCTGGGTGTTGGGGGGTCTGGTTGATGCCTGGAATGGGGTGCACCAGGGTTTGAGACCACTGCTGAGGCTATTTGCGATGTTGGGTGGGGGGGCGGGGGGGGGGGGGGGCTGTGCCAGCGGATGTTGGTTACTGGCCTGGTAGTTGTGCTGCTCCCGGGTGGGTCTGGGGCTCGGGGTTCCTGGGGTGTGCCACCCTTGGGCAGGTGTCCTGGCAGGGCCTTGGGTCCTGTGGAGTATGTTGCTGGGGGTTTAGGCCGGTGCATGCCCGGGTGTCTGGCCCTACGCGGGGCCTCTGGTGCGCTGTCAGGTCTTAGGGCCTCTCAAGCTGGATGGGAGTATGGACAATAACACGTCATGGCAGAATGCTCTCCACTTCATGGAGAAGTGGAGCCCATCGTGCTCCCCTCCGTTGGCTGGCGTATTGACCCACTGGTGCTTTGGTGGTCCTCGGTGTCCAGGGCTGGGTGCTCGTATGTGCTGACTAATTTTGGGGTCTCGTGGCTCTGTCTGGGCCCCACCAGTGGGCAGGGTGCCCCAGACCCTACGATGTCTCTACACCCATGGCTGGATCCGCTCTGGCGTAGCTAGCTGCCAGCGGAGCCCACAGGCTCATCACCGCAGCTTCCAGGGGCTTCAGCACTGTGGCTGTTGGGTAGTTTCCTGGGGATCCTCTATGCTCTTCCCTGGGACAGGGGAGGAAACTATGCATGTGTTGGCCCTTCTTGGGCCACTTTGCTTTGGGGGCCCTTTTTCAGCATCCGGGGTTCTGGTTTCCCTGGTGTCTGCCTCGGCGCTCTATCCTCACAAGCACTATTGAGCATTTTTGGACAAACCAGACATACTCAAGCACACTCTCACAATCACCTACAGGTGCTTGGATCAAGGTCCTTACAGATTCGCTTCTATCCAAAAAAACACTATTATGAGCTTTAGCTGTCACTTTATACATCCGTATTAAATAATACTGTGTATTATTCAGTGATTGCATCAAGACATTGTTTTTTTTTTTTTTTGTACCTGTAATACTTTATCGGTTGGTTTTGCTGTTTTTTTATATCTCTCTATGCATGTGTAGAAGCAGACTCAGAGGAGGTTATCTTGTTCTCTCCTTTTCCTCTCCTCTATTTTTGTCAACTTTTCTCCCATTTCGCATTTTGTCTCATATTTTTCTCTTCTGTTTTTTTTCTCTTCTACCTTCCCGTTGCTGTGTCCATTGAATGTGAAATAGACCCAGAATAAAATCTAATACAGCTTTTTGCATATATATAAATACAGCAGAGCACTATAGCAAAGGCAGGAAGGCTCCACTTGTGAAAGTAAATCTGTTGGGCTCTCTTTGGCATTAAGACAGCAATTCTTACCACTGACACTAACACTGCCAGACAGAACACGTAAAAAAAAATAAAAAAAAATCACTTTTAAAAGCTAATCTTTTGGCTATCAACTACAGAGAGGGCCAATAGACCAGCATTTGCCCTGTGTTTTGCCTTTTATTGTTTATTTTGTTTTTATTGTATTATTGCTTACCACTTTTATTATATATGCTGTATTTTTATTCACCCCTCCTGCACTTAAAGTGCTTCATAAATAAAGTTTTGATTAACTAACCAGGTCCAGCCATATTAGTGATCTTTGTGACCGCTTTGGGTCCCCGATAGCCTCGAGTCATCATAGAGAAATTAAAAACAAGACAGGCTGGCAAATGGACTAGCTGTAGGGATACAAAAGAAAACCTTCACAGTTTAAAAGTTATATTAACGTAGTCATGTTTTAAAGCTTATTTAATTTCTGCTACTTTTATCCAAGCTAGGAAAATATGTCATCTACACTGCCAGGGACTGTAAATAAATCCCTGAATCTAAATCTAATTTTCTTGGTTGCGCTCCAGTTTAACAGCAAAAGCCCATGTTGTTGTCCTATTTTATTTTAATGTTAAAAACATTATCTTTTGTTAACACAATAATATTTGACATGAGGCAGACACCGTGTCTACTTTTAAGACTAATCTTAAAATTTTCCTTTTTGACAAAGTTTATAGTTAGATGGGCTCATGTTATCCTGAGCTACCTCTATAGTTATGCTGCTATAGGCTTAGGCTGCTGGAGAACATCAGGGACATTTTTCTCACTTTACTGAGTTCCACTGTTCTCCAGTTCTGCATTGCTTGTCGTCATTTCAGCTTATAACTTTTTGTTCTCTCTCTTTTTTCTTCATAGTAGGTACACCTGGTCTGGCGTTCTGTTAACTGTGACATCATCCAGAGAAGACAGATCACCCGCTACTACCATCTAATGTAGAACAGATTACTAGATCAATGTGTGCTTCTGTGCTTTTTTGTTTCTCTTGTTGTGTCTGTTCTGTCTTCTGTAACCCCAGTCGGTCGAAGCAGATGACCGTTCATATTGAGCCCGATTCTGCCGGAGGTTTTCCTTTCATTAATGGGGAGTTTTTCTTCCCACTGTCGCTCCATGCTTGCTCAGTATGAGGGATTGCTGCAAAGCCATGGACAATGCAGACAACTCTCCCTGTGGCTCTACGGTTCTCCAGGAGTGAATGATGCTTGTCAAGACTTGATGCAATCAACTGGTTCCCTTATATAGGAAATTTTTGACCAATCTGTAAAATCTAATTGAATTTGACTTTGTAAAGTGCCTTGAGATGAAATGTTTCATGAATTGGCCCTATATAAATAAATTAAAATGCTCGGTGCATTTAGGCTTCCAATTCTGGAAAAAAGGTAATCTAACACATCTTGTATTTTATCTTTTATGCATTTTTTTCTGCAAGCTTAACTTTTAAAGGTTTGACAAACTTCTCCAAACTCTTAGCAGCTGAAAAGAAGTTGATGCCATACTGAAAAAAGGGATGAAAAAAGTTTTTATTCCGAATTTGTTTTAATGGAACTATACCTGAATTTATCTTTTGTCTGTTTAAGATGCTTTTTCCATCCATCCATCCATTTTCTGTCACGCTTGTCCCTTGTGGGGTCATGAGGGGTGCTGCTGCCTTTTTCCAGCTGTCTAAGATGCTTTTTGCGCAATGTATTATAAGTTAAAAGATGTAAATTGAGTATAACAATTGATTAATTGATTGCTCAATAAAATGAGTCCAGGCTTGGTAGGAATAAGTAGTGAAATGGGGACAACCCGGGACAACTTTCTCAGCCAATGACACAACAAGGTGCAGAGCCTTGCTAAGCGGCAGCTCCTCCAGTGCTTGAATGACTGGGCGTGTAAACGGAACAACATGCCGTGCGTGTAATTGTTGACCACCATGAAAAAATATAATTTACCTGAGACGTAGCAATTTCTGGCAAAATAAACAAATAAAAGTCCCTCGATGACGCCTTGTTTCCTCTGGAGGATTGTGTAGGAGCTATAGACAAGTGTTTAGTCTTGTGAAGTCGAGGGTTTCTCATTGGAGGAAAAAACTGCTGGGGTGGGGCTTACAGTTCGAATTAAACAGTTCTCCTCACTCATGGTTGAACAGGTATGGGCTCCATCTGAAAACATATAATTGTAGCTCCTAGCTCCTGTTTCTTGACCTTTCATGGAGTCAGCAGTAAGAACTCTATCGTGGGGAGGAAAGGAGCTTTGGACTGTTGTTCTGATTTCAGACACCCTTTAACTCCGACGTCATTACATGACGGAAACACACATGGATGATGCAGACCTGCAGCCTTCTGAAAATGAACTATGAAGTGCTCTTCTCTCTGAACATTTTCATCACGCTGCTGGGTTTTTTTTCCATTCCTTGGTGTAGAAACTGCTTTGAAATTACAGATTAACAAATTGAAATAAAAATAAAAATCGGAAGATCCATTGCACATTTTCTATGTATTGTGATGACTGAAGAAAGCCTCCATAAAAATGTTGGAAAAGATATATTGATACATAGTATTTTAGGCATCTAAATGACTCAGAGTAATTTATTTATAAACGTTGAGCAAAGTTGTAGAATTGATCTTTTTGGACACTCAGAGTTGGAAATACCCCCTACCCAATTTCCTGAAAAAAAAAATCCAGTTTGCTTATAGGAAAAATATGGTAAATTGTTTTGTTTTTTTTCAATAAAATAAATACTTTCTTTGCTAGAACTGTCATTTACTGGGTTAAAATGACAGAAAATTAAGGACTACTTGCCTAAAGTAAAGCTTACTATGCCATTCATCTATAAACTTTAAACCACTTTGATGATACATAATTTTGGCATTCCTTAAAATAGCAATTTTATCTCAAAAGAATCAGGGTGGAGAACAAGATCAAAGGACCTCTCAAAGATTAAGACTTTAATTTTACTCCAAGCAGTCATGGTTTTAGATCAAATTTACCAGGAGGGCCAGAGTGGGGCCCTTTATTTTTCATGGGAGAAAAAAAGATAAAAAAGATAATGGAACATAAATAAAAGGGGAATATTGTTTAATATATTAGCTGAGCCACAGAGCCCCTTGCAGCTGTAGGTGGCGGACCCCTCATCTAGCAGCTGAAAACGGTGAGCCTAAAAAGTGGATGAGACAGCTGCAGCTGATCCAGAACGCTGCTGCCTGCGTCCTCACTAAGAATAAGAAAGTAGAGAACATCACCCCAGTTCTAAAGTCCTTACACTGGCTCCCTGTATCTCAGAGAATAGACTTTAAAATCCTCCTGTTAGTCTATAAATCACTGCATGGCTTAGCACCTAAATACATCACAGACTTATCAGTGTCATTGACTTGTAGTCCAACTGTTTTTAATATTTGCGTTTAGTTTCCATTTCCCACGTTTTATTTTATTCCAACTTCTTTTTATTTTCCTTTGTTTTAATCGTGTAAAGCTTTGTCCTTGTACTGAAATGTGCTATTCAGATAACTTTGCCTTTGTCTATCTCAATACAGCTGAAGCTAAAAGTGCAACACCTTAGTTAAATCACAGTTAAAGTAAGTCAACAAAGGTAAAATGTGAAGTTACTATTTCTGTGTCAGTAAATATAAGAAACTGATTTAGTTTAAGAGGTCATAACAGGGCCAGGACCAGTTCTACAGGGCCCCGTTGGCCCGTCTAGAAACGCCCATTATAAAGTACTATTTAGTTAAAAACAAATTTCCTGTGACGATTGTCAAATACTGTCCCTTTAATTAATTAACTTACTATCTCACGTCTGAACAAGTTGGGAGTAATGTAATTACGCATTGTAATGCAAAAATTATCAACAGATCAGATAAAAGCCAGGATACAGGCTCGAGTGGAAAATGAAACCGCTAAAGACCTCCTACACCCTTAAACTGTCACAAATCAATTAAAAAAAAAGACTAAGCACTTATATTTAAGCGAAGAGGCTCACATGTAACACGAGTTTGTCATCTGACCTGAACTTGGTGTGATGCTTATAGGTCTCAGAAACGCTTTTAGGGAGAATGTGTTACAAATCCGTAAAAAAAAAAAAGTGAACCAGGGCAGATGTTCAGTTTATGTTATTTCCAGTTAACACGTAAAAAAACTTGTTAGGTTAAAAACAATTAGTATGTTTACTTGAAAAAAAACACACAT
This sequence comes from Fundulus heteroclitus, assembly GCF_011125445.2. Classification (NCBI taxonomy): domain Eukaryota; kingdom Metazoa; phylum Chordata; class Actinopteri; order Cyprinodontiformes; family Fundulidae; genus Fundulus; species Fundulus heteroclitus. The sequence continues at coordinate 33,755,327 of NC_046367.1, read as the reverse complement.
TTAACCCAACATCTTTTTGTGTTAACTGGTAATAAAATGTTGAGATACTGAATGACTGAGTGAGACATCCTTTCCGTCCTGGCTTACAGACGATCCGTCAACAATCGTCTATTTAAACTACATCTACGTTAAAAAGGCTTACAGGATTAGCTCTGTTGCTTTTTTTATTCTTCCTTTGCAGCGTTTGCTGAAAGTGAACGTGGGGGCTGGACTTGTGCAAACGAAGAGCACACTGGGGACTATTAAACCTGACTCATCCGTCAAGCGCTGCCTCCGAATAAACGCTGCTGCTCAGTGAAGTTGCTCCAAACAAACACTTAAGTTAGGTTTTCCAGAACCTCTGTGAGGAAAAAGGTTGCCAAGGGCGGTGCTCTTCCCAAAGCTGCGATTATCTGCAGTCAAACTTGTATTTTAAGGCTAACTTATCAGTGATTTTACTACAAACGCCACTCATGTTGACTAAACAAGCACAACTCGAGCTCCACTTGCTCTAAAGCTGTTTTGTCAACCACCTCCGCTCATCTCGCTCCACAAAAGATCATCACCGCATTACAAACTTTAGCACTTTTATTCAAACTGTACATGTAAAATGGGCTTATCTCATTGCTTTAAAAATACAAGTAAAAAAAAAAAAAAAGGAAAGACATGTATTTTTCCGTCCTTAAATACAAAATGCATTTAAAAAGTCAGAGTCTCTGTTTTGCTGGCTGGGTTTGCATATGTTCTGGTTAGAAACTGAAAACACACACACACACAAAAAAAAAAAAAAAAAGTCGTACTCCTTCTGGAAACAGGACAAAAAAAATAAACACGTCAGTCTGGAAACGGCGACACAATCACTTTGCCTTGTTTGGTTAAAAACATAACGACTGAACCATGTGACATTTTTTTTTTTTCCTTTCTTTTACGTTGAGCAGAACCTAACCAGGGCTTGAGGTATGTAGTACATCCATGTAAGGAAAGGGAGTAAAAAAGAAAAACAAACAGCATGGTTATATACAAACTGCCTTTAAATACAGGATGAAGTATAACGCACAGTTTTAAACGTTAATATGTGCAGAGACAGGGTACCTTGAGGAATCTGAGTACCCATGATGCCGGGGCCTGAAGGTCATAATAATGCTGCGACTTGTCCCTCAGCGCCACGCCGCGCCGCAGACTGCTCCCATTCATCGTCTGCGAGCGAGGCGTGTGGAGAAAATGTGCTAAGAGACGAGAAACAGACGCTTTCTGGCAGCCGTACGCCGGCTCGCAGCTGACTCCCCACCGAAATCCGCCCGTTTCTTTGTTTAGTCTGAGCGATGAAGTCACTCGTTTTTTTTAAAACGCTGCCAGCGTCGAGTCGACCCCGGTAATTACTGCGCCTGGCGATGGCGTCAAGGTCGGATGGAGACAAGTCTCGCTTTGATTAATAAATTTGTGTTGTTTCTGTCAAATGCCGCACCAACGGACTAAAAGTTACCTTTGATTCCTTCTCTTACAATCCGATAAACCAGCGCAGGACATTTTCATCTGTAAAACACCCTAACCTGTTCTATTATTATCATTATTATTAACCCTCTCCTCAGTAACAATCTGGTTTTCTTTCTAACACAGAACAACAAACGTTAAGAGTCCTGGATCAGAGAAAACAACATGCAACTTATTTGATGTTAAGGCATCTGTTTAAAAATGGAAAAAAAAAGTAAAATAAAAACAGCCCAGATATTCAAAAAAAAAAAAACAAGTAAATAAAACATCTAAAAATGTTCAGTCGGCTTGCAAGAACGTTAACACTTCATGTGAAATCAAAACAAAGACAAAAAACAAAAAGAATAAAAATCTTAATCTCTTTTTTTTTGTCCTCTTTTGTTGCGTACAGTCAATTTTAGCCCGGATGAGATAGCGTTACAGCTCCAGAACAACCGTTTGCTGCTCCGGCGGATTAAACCTGGTGCGCTGAAACGGTGCTTTGGGTGTCTTAAAGGCTTTAAAGCAGGGAGAGAGGGGAAAAAAGTTTTTTTTTTTTGATGGGTAATCCAAAAAGTAGAGAGACCACACACAGAGACTAACAATGAGCCGTTGTGTCTCGAGGTTCTGTACTCGTATGTGTGTGTGTGGGCCCTCTTTTAAAAAAAAAAAAAAAATGCTAGATCTAGGTCAAGCTGTGCTGTAACACTCTCTTATTTCTTTCTTTCTTACATTTAGGATCAGTGTGCAAACCAGTACATAACTTCATTCAACTTCGGAGTGAACATTCAGAACAGAAGTGAATATTCATCAGTCGGATCATTCCAAAAAAAAACAAAAAACAAAAAAAAAAGAAAGTTTGTTCGTTTTTTCTCTAAAAAAAAGGGGGGAATTTGAGGCACATATCAACAGACGACAAAACGAAGACGAGCTGTTCCTCCCATCTGAAACGGACAAGGTTGTCCTCCGAAAAACTCTTGACGGGCGTTAAAGCTTTGCAGCAACTCGTGTATAATCCGAGCATTCCTAACGAAGAAACTGGGATTTATCACATTAGTCTTTGTGTACATTAGTCCATTGACAAAACTCAAAGGGAGTACATTCAAACTGTAACATAAGAATATATGCGTGTATACATATACATATATATATATGGGAATAAGTCTTTGCATGGCCACTTTATATCAGTTTATGGTCCAAGAATATAAAAACCATGGCTTCATGATGCTTTGATGACAAAATAAGAGGAGGGAGGGGTTATATTGGAAGTCCGTCCAACTTCCTGAAGTGTTGCTGTGTGCCACAAAAGGTTAAAAACACCAGAATTTAGTTGTTTTTTTAAAAAAAAAAAATAGGATTAACTCAAAGGAAAGCTTTTAGACCTAATTTTCACGGGAGGATGGGGTTTCACACCATCGTCTCCCCGTGGTTCCCGTTGCTCAGACGCTTGTAGAAGCTCCGCCAGGACTGCAGGGTCTTCCCGGACCAGACCCAGAAGCCGGAGGTGATGCCCACGATCATGGTCATGAGGTACTTGATCATGAACACGGTGAAGTCCGGCGTCATGTGGAAGTCGTTGCGCGGACACGGCACGGCGAAGCCCTTGCAGTTCTGCTTGTGCCAGGTGCGCTCCCACTGCTCGCGGAAGGCCTGCTCGTAGAAGTAGCAGGCGATGACGATGGTGGCCGGCACCGTGTAGAGCACGCTGAACACGCCGATGCGCACCATCAGCTTCTCCAGCTTCTCCGTCTTGGTGCCGTCGTGCTTCATGATGGTGCGGATGCGGAACAGCGAGACGAAGCCGGCCAGCAGGAAGGACGTGCCGATGAACAGGTAGACGAAGAGCGGCGCCAGCACGAAGCCGCGCAGCGCGTCCACGTTGAAGATGCCCACGAAGCACACGCCGGTCAGCACGTCGCCGTCCACCTGGCCCATGGCGAGGATGGTGATGGTCTTGATGGCCGGGACGGCCCACGCCGCCAGGTGGAAGTACTGCGAGTTGGCCTCGATGGCCTCGTGGCCCCACTTCATGCCGGCGGAGAGGAACCAGGTGAGGGAGAGGATGACCCACCAGATGGAGCTGGCCATGCCGAAGAAGTAGAGCACCATGAAGAGGATGGTGCAGCCCTCCTTCTTGGTGCCCTGCACCACGGTCCTGTAGCCTTCGCCCTTGTGGCGGTCCACGCACACCACCTTGTCCTCCAGGAAGAAGCCGGCGGCGTAGGCCACGGCCACCATGAAGTAGCAGCCGGACAGGAAGATGATGGGCCGCTCCGGGTAGCGGAACCTCCGCATGTCCACCAGGTAGGTGAGCACCGTGAACAGGGTGCTGACGCAGCACAGTATGGACCAGGTGCCGACCCACAGCCGGCCGAACTTCACCTCGTTCTTCTGGAAGTACATGATGCCGCCGTCCATGCTGGGCTCGCAGGGCGCGCCGCAGTCTTTCACCCCCATGAACTTGTAGCCCAGGTAGGGGGACACCACCAGGTGCTGCGGGCAGTGGAAGTCCCCGTCGGGGCTCGGCCCCGGGCCCGCGGGCGGCAGGGTCACGGGGTGCGGCGAGTTGGGGGAGGACGACGACACGGGGCTGTTGGGGTCCGACATGTTCTGGCCCACGCAGATCTCCCCGGCGCCGTGGACGGGGAACGCCTCGCAGCGCAGGCGCTCCGGCCACTGGAAGCCGAACTTGTTCATCAGGGCTTCGCATCCCTGCCGCGCCCGCTCACACAGCGAGCGACACGGCGGGATGGCCTGCTCCAGCACGGTGCAGACCGGCGCGTACATGGAGCAGAGGAAGAACTTCAGGTCCGCGGAGCACTGGACCTTGACGAGCGGGTAGAACTGGTGCACCTCCAGCCCGGCGTCCTCCTGGGTGGTGTGGCCCAGGAGGTTCGGCATGATGGTCTGGTTGTAGGCGATGTCGGTGCACAGCGGGATCGAGATGGGCTGGCAGAAGCCGTGGTCCGGGATGGATATGCCGCTTTCGCTGTTGAAGTGCTGGGCGGACGACAGGGAGAGCCCGCACAGCAGCCACATGATCCGCGGCAGCGCGGAGCCAGCGGTGAACCTGGCCGCCGCCATAGCTGCAGAGAGGCAGGAGGAGGAGGAGGTGGTGGAGGAGGAGGGGGGGGGGGGGGAGAAAAACTTTGATCCAAGTGGGGAGACTTAAAAACGTCCGAAAACGGCGAAAAAACACAATAATCCTCCAAGCATCCAACTTTTTAGTCCACTTCGTTTGACTTTAAGCGGCTTGCGTCGACTTTCCACCCGTAGTTCATGAAGATGAATCCAAGTAAAACGTTCGTCGTGTCATGACTTCTTAATGTTCTTTGTAAGTGACTCCAAGCAGTCCACTCTTCGCTCGCGCTCGGTGGAAAACGGCGCATCAACTCGCGTTTACGAGAGGGGGGAAAAACGAAAAAAATGTAAACCAAAACGACCCCCGGTTCCTTCGGTTATCGCTAAGTCCCAAAAGAGAAAAAAACTAAATCCGAAACGGGGGATATTTCCAGGGCTTTTCGGCTAAACTCCACGCCGAGCGTCGGCTCACACGCTGGGCGGTTGGACGTCCAGAGGCTCGATCCCCTCTCTCCGCAAGGATTCCGCCGGTTTCCAGGCGCCCATTCCATTCACCAGACACCCCCCTCCCCTCGTGCCGGGAGGGGGACGCCTTGAAACCGACTCCGTGTTTCAGCCAATCGGAGGGTTTGTTTTCCTACAGGACTCGATGTTGATTGGTCTTCATTTCCCCACCGCAGGAAAGTATGTTACAGTAATTACATTACACTGGAGACTTTTTTTAGCGAAACAATAGACCCTTTTCACAGTGACGTCATGCAACTTCCGTTCTGCGGTGAAGCAGGGTATCTTTACTTCCGCTTTCTCCGCGAGCAGTGTTTTTACATAGGGAATTCACACAGTCCCTCACCAATTTACCCAAATTTCGTTTGGGAGACGTGCACAGACTGGCACAAAAGCTTCCGGCCACACCAGCCTCCAAACTCCACAAAGATGACAAGTTCTTTGTGGAACAGTACCTTTTCGATTATGAAGGTAAGAGCTTTGTCTTCTTAGCTCTGTTGTTAGCATAGATGCTAGGATCATGGTAGCTATGCTACCAACAGGACTTTTGACATTTATTAGTTTTCTATTTCTCCATTATATTGCTACGCTAGCTTTATTGCTATATCAGCTATTCTGTTTCACAGCTTTTAGCCAATGAGTCACACCAGGGATATAGTTGATGTATAATGTTGAGCCTTTTCATACTTTGTTTTGGAACAGTGTCAATGCTGTTGGCCACTTGGTCACAGCTCTATGAATAAAAATGAGGAGCCTCATTCCCTCCCGTTTTTTTTTTTTTTTTTGTGTAGTATTTTACTGAGGTTGCAGACTTTTGCAGTATCCCTCAAAATTCCTCTGTGGGTTCAGTGTGTTTCTCAGTCTCGTCAGTAGATCTGGAGCCTCAATTAATAAAATAATTCTGCCCATTCCTGTTAAAACTGTGATAGTTTAGGACATCATAGACTGAGAAAGACGCTGTCAATAATGTTGCAAGCACACTGCATGCACACTAATAATCAGTTCACTATAGTATTTATGGATTATGCTGCTGTCGGGGCAAACCCCTTGTGTCCTATACTGTTATTTTTCAGGAACTGACCAAAAAAACATGGATTTAAAAAAACTTCAGACATCACACTTCATATATTTTAGTTATTTATTACATAGATACTTCATAGCTGTCCATTTTACCTTTTACCTGTCCTGTTTATCCTGCTGCCTTGCTCCGGTTCCCCTCTGCCTTACAGAAGAGCCTGCTGCCGAGCTCTGGTGGGTTCTCCCTCCAAGAAGTCTCTCTCCGGGCCGTCAGCTCCTGCCAACACCAACACCCTGTTCCCGTGCAGTTCTACCTCGCTGGTTACATCACCCTCCATCCCATCAAACCTTCAATAAAGACTTTCATTTTAAGTCCCTTGTGTGTGGTTCTGGGTTCATCCATGGACAAATTAGATTTAGACAACTTTATTTGTCATTATGTATGCACAGAGTGCGTACAGAACGAAATTCCGTTTGCATACAGCTTGAGAATTACAGTAAATTACAGGATAAAGTGCAGCAGTGATTTAACAGTAAACAATTGAAATGTAAACAATGCAGGAGAAAGAGACAGTGTGCGATCACAGTGTACAGGTGAGTATTTTTAAAAACCATTTGTATGTGCAGAAATTAATTAATTTCTCAGATTAATTTCCATTCATTAACAAATTGATTTTGACAGCTCTAATAAAATTTTACGTGGTGAGCCACTGAAATTATCTTGGGAATAGCTAAATAAACTTATAACTCAATTATCTTTAAGAAAGAAAGATGGAGTTTAATTTGTTAAAGACCACTTGCAGAAACATAGGTGTCCTCGGAAGAGAAGTGCTGACTGCAGGCGTAAGTGCTGCCACGAAGGATTTTAAAATTTGGCCCCTCGTCTCTTCTTATTGCCGTCACCCAATAGGCTCCAGTCTCAGCATCAGCCGGGAAGTCATGAACACTGAGATATGGAAAGTTTTTTTTGTTGTTCGAACACTGTGGGACACTGCAGTAGCGGTTTCTCTGTGATTGTGCCATGCTTGGTGGATATGATGCTGCTGAGAGATGGACACAAGGGGAGAAAAAATAGATTAACTATAATACTTTTTAAAACCTTTATTTAACCAGATAAACTCCCATTGAGATTAAGATCTCTTTTTTAAAGGCTGATCTGACTAAGAGGTCAGCAGCACATGTCATTACTAATACAGTATAATAAAAACAATTTCAGGCTTCTACTTAAAATATACAGTATTTTGCACAAAAACTAAAAAAAAGTGCATTAATATAAGTGCAAATAATATTATGAAGAAAATTCATTATAATACACAGAAAATTCAGAAACAGAAGTACTGTCCAATAGACCCACGGTAATTTTTTTTAGGAATGAACAAAAAGATTCAAATGTAATAAGATCTTTTTAATTCAGTGACTGCAATTATATATAACACCTCACCATAATCAAGTAAAGGGAACAATGTAGCAGATAAATGTCTCTTTTTTCACTCAGTGAACAAAATTTATTTCTATAATAGCAAAGCTACAGTAATCATTTTATAACATCTACATCAGATTAATGATAGGTAAAGTAAGCTAACAAGCTGCTCCATGTTAGCTTTGATCTTCATGTTACTGTCCCAATCAAAGCATCTATATAACAGCAATGATCGCTACAAATACTAAGGAAAATAAAGATAGTCAATAAGACACGTTTAATATTGTGCTCTCAGTCTTACCTAATGAAATCACGCTGATTACTGATAGGTAAAAGTTTGGTAAGGTAAGCTAACAAGCTGCTGCATGTTAGCTTTGATCTTCATGTTACTGTCCCGATCAAAGCATCTATATAACAGCAATGATCGCTACAAATACTAAGGAAAATAAAGATAGTCAATGCGACACATTGTGGTCTCAGTCTTACCTTATGAAATCGCGCTGATTATCAGTGAAACACCTCTTCACCTCCCGAATTTTCTATGTAAAAGCATGTAGCCGGAAGTAAAGATACCCTGCTCCGCTTCAAAACGGAAGTTGAGTGACGTCATGTGAAAAGGGTCTATTAAGTTTTCTTGTGGGATCTTTGCTCGTTTTAATTACGTCTTCTTCCTGCTCCTAATACACGAAGCGTGTGACTCTTGTGGTGTTTAAACACTGAAAAAAGGGGGTCATTTTGTATTTGTAATTATGAAAAGAAAAGAAAAATGAAAACAAATTCAAAATTTCTGGTCGTCCGTTTTTTTTAATAAAGAAAATAGTTAATTTCATATTTGTATTATAAAATAAAAATGAATTGTAACCACTTGTTTGTTTTGAATTTCCAATGAGAACATCCACTTACCTCAAGTACTACTTCTCCAAAAGTAAATCTTGGGATACTTACAGTTTTGTTTTAATTTTATTTCGTTCATTTAATTTTTATTGATTTCATTTTTAGTTACATTAGTGTTTTTAACTCCAACTGTTTCAGAAGAATCAGTGTTTGGTTTGTTGAATTGTAGATGTTTTAAATTTAACTACGCTTCTTAAGACATGGCAGATTTTGTTGTGTTTTCACATATTTAAAGTTTGGCAAATAACTTATATGGTCCTGGTGCAGATGTTTCCAGTCCAGTCCACTACCAGTTAGTGTCATTTCAGACATTCAGATAAAGAAGTTTCAGTTGTTCACTTTTTGTCTCTTTCTCCACTGGTTGCTTAACTGTATTTAAATATAAACTGAATACCATAACGGGATATTCCAACCTTTCAGCTAAAAACCCCTTAGGACTTCTTGATCTCAAACTGTTGTCTTGGCATTTGTCGCTCATGCAACAGACAAATTCTTTATTCACTTATTAAATATGGTTAAATGTTTAATACTATTTTGTTCTTTCATGTTTTTATGTATTTTTAAAAAACCCAAAGCTTCTTCTTTTTCTGCTTGAATGATTGAATTGTTTATTTTAACCAAAATGTCCAAAGAAAAAGGTGAAGAGTTTCTAAAACCACGATGAATCTATTCCTAAAGATGAATTTTGAATTGAGTAGAAAATCTGACTCTTTTCAATCACATTCCAAAGGCAAGGCTTGTGTTTTTGCATTTGTTACCCAAAACCTTAATTCCCCGGCCATGTTCTCTGACCATTAAAGACACTTTGGACTGTTTCAGTTTGCCGCTGCAAAGCTGACCGCTCTTTATGCCCACAGCCGGTGCACAGAGCCTCTCACTGTGTCAGGGACATGTAAACACAGCTACACAGTGAGTAAACCATAGCAGAAAAAAAGAAACCCAAATACATTCTAGCATCTTAAGCTGCAAATATGAACAGGTACCTCATGCGGTCGTGTGCTTAAGTGTTTCATTGCAAACAATCAAGCGCAGCTCTCTAACCGTTTCATCATTGTGGGAATTGAGAGCAACAACAGCCAAAAGCAGCTGTAATTTACTGTGGCACCGTGATCAATCAGACCAAAGGCCGACCCAATGTGGGAGGGGAAAGGGGGTGGGGGATTGCATGGTGGCCCCTGCTGCATTTGGTGCATTTCTGCCCTGAGTGGGATAAAAGGAGGTGGGGGTTTGGGCTGCTGAGGGGGGAAGGGACAGGAAGAAGAGAAAGGTCAAAGAGGGCAGGGGGAGAAGGAAAAGGAGTAGGAGGAGAGGTTCAGCCAAAAGGACAAGTCAGGAGATTTTCTGCTCTCAATTTGGCCAAAATACCGTCCATGTATAAAAGTTATTCAGATATTTTCCTGTGTTACAGCTTATGAAACCAAGAAAATTAGGTCTAATTTTCATCCATTTTCTGCAAGGAGTAGTTTTTTCCCCCCGCAATGTAACATATTTAACAAATCACAGCTGAAGAGGGCTTCTCATTGTGCCCTACCCACAGCTCAAAAGATGACAGCATTAACATTTTAACATAAAATGCAACAAAATACAGTCCTCCTGTTTTGTCAGCATTGATTTATCATTGTATTTTCACTGAGCCTTAAAAAAATGGGGGATTGATCCGCTCCATTCATTTGAATTTCGCATCTACAATCGCAGCGTTGTGTTGTGTAAGAACCGTGCTTCTAATCTTATCACACCCAGCAGTACATCTTAATTTTCTGCTCAGCGCTTCTGTTTGCTGAGCTGATCACGGCTGTATAACAATTAAGGGCTTGCCGTTGGAGAGGGTATTGAGCTGAAGGGTCCCTGTTCCAATGGGATTTCTCAGCAGAGGATTTCTCAAACATCTTCTGATGTGTACCAGCTTTCCCACAGCATGATACTGCCACCACTTTTTTCTAACCATGAGGACAGCGTTTTCAGCGTGATGTGCAATGGTAGTTTTTCACCACATATAGGACTTTGCATGTAGGCTAAAAAGTTACATTTTCTATCTTTTCTTTTCATATTTCTGTGGTGCTTTGTGTTGGTCTATTCCACAAAATCTAAATAAATACAGCAAAGCCCGTGCAAGATCACAAAATGTGAAAAAAGTCCAAGATGTATGAATATTGTATCTGTGAGAGAATAACAGGCACCCAGCAGCACTTCATAATTTCTTATGTTAAGAAGATTTAATACGTGTAGGCGCATGCATTAACCTTCATGCTATAAGACTGGATGGAACAAAGGAAAACTTGGTGAAGTTACAGTGGATAGGGATTTGTGTTTTTTCAGATGTATGCTGCATGATTTGCCAGTTAATAATTAGTAACAGAGTTGAAGATTTTGAATTTCTTGAAGCAATGCTCCAGTCGATGAGTTTTGAGATGATCTCTAGCAATTCATTTCAAAGTATATTCATTGCAAAAAATATATTATGAATGCAGTTATTATGAGAACTAGAAATAAGAGTCATTCAACCTTTAAGTCCTTGTGATGGACCTGGTGCCTAGTGTCCTTAACAAAGCTTGAATGAACGCATGAAACAAATGAAATATACATCTATTTCAACTATAGATGTATATTTACTATTCAGTTATGAAGAATCTGTTGTTTTATATTTAAAATAGGAAGTGACTTAATTGCACTTAACAATTAACATTGTTTACTGAGCTGCCATTCATCCTTCACCTGGTTTCTATGTCACGATTTCATCTCTGCAGTATTAAGGCTCCTTGGTTTCGTTCCCTCTTTGCTGGTTTCTGCTGTTACTCCTGCTCTGGTTCCTGTTTTTTTCCCCTTACTCTGTAAGTTTATCAGTTCCTTTTATTAAATTCTTCCTCCGTCATTTGTCTGCCGATGTGCTGTTGGCCTAACAGGACATCGGGTCATCGTGAACAAACTACACGCATGACAAATTCAGCATTTGGAAGGAAGTTAAACCCCAAACTGGTTGTCTGGCGAGCCTCTTTCATACTAGTACATTTGTGTGTTATTTTAGCAATTTTAGGTGAGAATAAAAGTGGAGGTGTTAAAGTTTGTTCTTCTTGAATTAATTGTTAAAATTCATAAACTTCTATGTCCAAATAGATTAACACAAAGATCGCTGCAGGGTGACCTAATTTTTTCCATACGCTTGAGGTTTATGTCATTACTATTCCCTCCTATCAATTTCCCTATCGATAAGGTTCCCATGTTGTAACCATACAGCAAATATGGAGGTCCTAAATCTCCTGCAGGAAAGTCTGGGAACCCTTAACATAAACTAGACTGCAGCTGCAGCTTGAACATTGTCCAACTTGAAATGCATCAATTTCCTGGATATTATAAACAGTTGCTTTAAGCTGTGGTATTTATTAAGAGCATACAATGTAAACCTATGTCAAACCAAAACCATGTTCCCAATCATCTTAACCATTAAAGCTTTTCTGTGAAAAACTATGTTTATGCAGGGCACAAATGTTTTGCTTTAGGAATCGGCCGCTGTCTTTTACAGCAATTGGTTATAATTTAAGTCCGTAATGCGATGATTTGTTGGAGCTCGGTGATAAATGAAGACAAATCGGCCGCTTTAAGCGCCATTCTACATGCAGAGACATGAGCTTTGTCCAAACACAGACTTTTGGCCACCAAGCGAGCAGTTGCAGCAGAGATTGTTGAGCTTCTGTCCTTGCCTCTTTCTCCCTTTCTGCGGCGCGAAACCCAGCAGTTAGCAGCCACACGGGTCATATGGGACGCACTCCATCACGTCTAACTATAGCTGTTTGTTTGTGTCCGCGCATATGTTTGTGGATAGTGTCTACAGCGGTCAAGCAGCTGTGGGTCTCCAGACAGTCGGTCACTGTTTGCTCTCAAGTCTGCAGCAGCGGGAAGAGAGAGCTAGAGAGAGAAAAGGAAAAGGGGGAAAACTAAATTGGTTAGGCCAACAAGTACGTTTGAAGCTGAGCACAACGACATGCACAAAGCCAAAAAGGATTTTGATGGTTTGGACTGTGCTTTTGCTGCACTGGAGTGTGACCACGATGTGAAGTATTTGAGCTGCCATGTGAAACCCAACACTGAACAACTATTTAAATGTTGAGCTGATGTGGAAAAACACAGTTTTGTTTGGTTAGGGAGATTTTCAGCTTACAGGACATGTTGGCTCACCAAGTTGGTCTAACCAGAGTCTTAAGTGTTTCTGACAAACACTCTCACCGTTGATGATTCAGGAGTAAAATGTGTGATTATGACTGCAACGGCGCAGCTAACGTTTCGGATCCCGGTGCTTTGTGGAGCTGCAGTTATAGTTGTTATATGAAAAGAGTAAATTGTGTTTAAGGGGTTCATTGCTGTAAACATGAAGTCATACAGTGCATGTGTGTGTGTGTGTGTGTGTGTGTGAAGTCTGTGGGTGTGGTACAAAAACATCATTCTGGGGAAGTTTATACATTTTTGGCTCTATAAAACTGCTAGCCCCTCTGGCTTTCTTATCAGATGTAAGACTTTGCTTGGGAAATTTTAATGCTCACTATGCACATTTTGGCACTTATCTCGGCCAACTGTTGAACTGAAGCTAAAATAAATAACGATCTTAGTGATCATGAGCTATTGTGCATTACAACATCCCTTTACCACTTTTTGCCACATTACAACCACAATATTCAACGCATTTTCTTAAGATTTTAGGTGATAAACGTATTAAGTAGCACATAATAGTGAACTAGAAGAAAACCCAAAACCCTGACACATGGCTTCAAATTGCATTAGAGAAACACATCTGTGCCATAACTGCGGTGTGCGCCTGCTTTCAGAAGACACCTGAATAGACAATTTGTCTGACATTTACTTGCAGGGTAAATGCAACTGTTTTTGTGAAGGCTTCAGAGATTTCTTATGAAAAATACATGAACGAACATCATTAATAAGATGCCTTTGTATATTCTCATTCATCCGAGGAATGGCAACTACAACAGGCTTAAATCCAAGGGAACTGGACTGTGAATATGTTTCAACACCTATCCTGGAGGCTCACAGTTGAGCAACCTGGAGTTTGGGAGCTGCTGTTTTTAAGCACATGGAGGCCCATCCTCCTAGGAATCTTCCAAGTCAGATGCAAATACACGACCTGGCTGTCCCTCCCCCATGTCATTAGAGTCTATTGTTTGGTGTGAGTTGCTTGTTCACCTAAATCCTGATTATATCAGTCTATGTTTAGGCATAGTGTTTTTTTTAGTTCTTTTGTTTTAAAACACAAAGTTTTTAAAAACATACCTGACATGTTTTGACGGCATACTTCCGTCTTCATCAGAGGTGTCATCAGCTTCTTTGGAATGTGCCTTAATGCCGGGTTATAGATCTTGGAAAGCTGAAACCACAACCCTCCCCCTCGGTTCAGTGTTGGTTTCTCTCTTTTGACAAAGATGACTTTCTTTACCCCTCTTTTGAACCATCTGTCTTCCCTGTCTAAAATCTGAACATCATTGTCATAAAAAGTGTGTCTTTTGCTTTTGTGGTGCAAGAGGACTGCAGATTCTTGCCCAAGCTGCTTAAGTTTTCCGGTGCTGCACCATGCCGTTTTTTATTAAATGTTCTGCAGTCGTTTTGTTTCTCCAATCGTAGAGGTCAGACCAGTCCTCACTGCAATGGACAGCATAGAGAACACTGCTCAACTTTTGTTTGGGTCTTTGGTTCTTAGGATGAACCAATCTTTTTCTGTGAACGTCATGTTCGAATTTCACCGGTAATTTGTATTTTGAGGAGATTATCTCAGAGACTCCTGCCTGAAATGGAATGACAGTGTTTTTATGACTCTCCACCTTCTCCTCTGTGTTAGAAGCTGTGCTGTTTTCTCTGCAGGTTTTTTTGGCCGACTTTGCAAAGGCTCAGTTTAGATAACCACATGCTGATGAAGACCAAGGAACACAGCACACAGGTCAGGGATGAAGACGTGGACAGATTTAAAACAAGCTTAGGCTATGAAACTGTATGTAGCCATAAAAATGATAATTTAAAGTTGGCCACAAGTGAAATAGTAGACACATGAATTTTGGAAGGAACGCAGTCCCAAAGGCATGGTTATAATTCAATTGAATTAAATGTTATTTATGTGGCGCCAATTCACAACACATGTCATCTCAAGACGCTTTACAACGTGAAATTCAATCAAATCATCTAGGCAGATTGGTCAAAAAGTTCTCTATCTAAGGAAACCCAGTAGATGGCATCAAGTCTTGACAAGCAGCATTCCCTCCTCCTGAAAGAGCGTAGAGCCACAGGGGACAATCGTCTGCATTGTCCATGGCTTTGCAGCAATCCCTCATACTGAGCATGCATGAAGCGACAGTGGAGAGGAAAACTCCCCTTTAACAGGGAGGGAAACCTTCAGCAGAACCAGGCTGAGTATAAACGGTCATCTGCCTCGACCGACGGGGGGTTAGAGACACAGAAGCACACATTGATCCAGGAATCTTTTCTGTTATATGGTAATAGTGGATGATCTGTCTCCCCTGGATGATATCACAGCTAACAGAATGCCAGTCAAGGTGTACCTACTATGAAGAGAAAAATGACAGAGAACTAAAAGTTAAAAGTTGAAATAACAACAAAAAATGCAAAACAGTAGGAGAACTCAGCAGAGAGAGAAAAATAGACCCTGATGTCCTCCAGCAGCCTAAGCCTATAGCAGCATAACTATAAAGATAGCTCAGAGTAACGTGAGCCACTCTAATTATAAGCTTTATCAAAAAGGAAAGTTTTAACATTAGTCTTAAAAGTAGACAGGGTGTCTGCCTCACGGACCAAAACTGGGAGTTGGTTCCACAGGAGAGGAGCCTGATAGCTAAAGGATCTGCCTCCCATTCTACTTTTAGAGACTCTAGGAACCACCAGCAGACCTGCAGTCTGAGAACAAAGTGCTCTGTTAGGAACATACGGGGTAATCAGAGCTCTGATATATGATGGAGCTTGATTAGGGCTTTAAATGTGAGAAGGAGCATTTTAAATTATATTCTTGTTGATTTTCATCAGGACTCTTGCTGCAGCATTTTTGGATCAACTGAAGACTTCAAACTGTAAGTAATAAATGCACAGACTAGTTTTTCAGCATCATTCCTGGACAGAATATTTGTAATTTTGGCAATATTACAGAGGTAAAAAAAAATGAAACCTGTATAATATGGGATTTAAGTGGCATGTCCTGGTCAAAAATAACATCAAAGTTTTGTTTTTTTACTTTATTACCAGAGGCCAATTTAATCCCATCCAGATTAAGTGATTAATTAAGAAGTTTCTTTAAAGACTCTGGTCCAAAGATTACAACTTCTGTCTTATCAGAATTTAAAAGCAGGGAATTTAAAATTATCCAGGTTTTGATGTCATCCAGACATGCCTGTAGTCGAAGTAACTGATTGGTTTCATCAAGATTTATGGATAAATACAGCTGAGTGTCATCAGCATAACAGTAGAAATTAATCTCATGCTGTCTGATAATTTTACCAATCAGAATCATATATGTATGTATATATATATATATATATATATATATATATATATATATATATATATATATATATATATATATATATATATATAGTAAAGAGAATTGGTCCAAGGACTGAACCCTGTGGTACTCGAAAGCTGACCCTAGAGTTTGAACAAGATTTATCATTAACATGAACAAACTGGAATCTGTCAGAAAGATAAGATTTAAGACAACCTAATGCTTTCCCCTTAATCCCTACAGTGTGTTCAAGTCTTTCTAGGAGGATATTGTGATCAACTGTATCAAATGCAGCACTGAGATCTAACAGGACAAGTACAGACACAAGTCCATTATCTGAGGCCATGAGAATATCATTAGTGACCTTCACCAGAGCTGTTTTGTTGCTATGATGAGCTCTGAAGCCTGACTGAAACTCTTCAAATAGGTCATTACTTTGTAAATCTTCACATACTTGATTAACATTAGGATAATGTAGTTGGGAGGAGAGTATCAGTTGATGGGAAGATGGGTGGAGCTAAATAATAAGTCATCCTACAAAAAAACTGTTTGAGGCTGCAAGAGATTTGCAATTAACAGATAATTTTACCTTCCAGCAGAGAAATGACTAAGAATGTAGCCAGTCGGGCACCGCACATGAAATGCAGCGTGCAGCTGGAAGATTGTAGCTTAAATAAACCACCCACATCATTATTGTATCCTCAATATATCCCACAGAGTATTGGAAAGATCCCATAAGAAGCAGCAGCAGCCCTCAAGTTGACTGAACTAGCTTTCATGCATTGCTTCATTCATGCGTACAAATGGCCAATTGGACGTCCAGGCATTAAGAATCAGTGGCAAGCCTTTAAAAAATTGCCTCAGAAATGCTCCATTCATAATAAGGGAGATTGAGCAAATTTGGCAAAAACAATGACCGAAAATGTCAGTATTTGGATTTGCAAAGCTGGTAGAAACATCCCACAGAAAACTTTGACTTTGGTTGTAACAAAACATGGTTCCACAAAGTATTGACCAAGCAGGTTAAATACAAATGTACACCAAACTAATAACTAATTACATGACTTTTAAAGACAGTTGGTGGCACTAGATTTTATTTAGGGGTGTCGTATTAAAAAAGAGTGTAAATACTGTGTACTCTGTGTTGATCTATGAAAAAAACAAATACAGTGAAGTTTGTGGCTGTGACAAAATGTAAAAAAAAAAAAAACGTTCACAGGGCATGAATACTTTGCAAGAAGATATGCAATATCTGAATCCACATTTTCACACATGGCTTTCACCACATCTGCAGAAAAGAGCCAAAAGTCCATATAAGTGCAAATGTTGCAGTGTGACATTTCAATGTGTAACTAAATTAAAAGCTTTTCCATTTTCTGAAACACTCAAAACGGTTAAAAACATATGTTGCAGTTACAGCTCCAGGCGAAAAACTCTGGCTATAAAGATGAACCACATTGAAGCAGCAGTCATGGTAACTATATGGTACGAAACAGAAATAGATCACACAGCTGAAGGGGTTCTTCTGCGCTATAACATGGTGGAAACAGACATGTTTGCATGTGAAGTTTGAAAGCCCGGTCCAAAAGGTGTAACGTTCAAAACTATTTGACTTTGAATTTGATTCCACATTTTGAGTTGTCTCTGGCCTATAGCTTCCTTGTGTGGCTGTGAATGTGTTACGGGTAGATATGTGTATAAATGGCAAGCCAGAGGTATGTGTGGGACATGCTGTTGAGCCGTGGGGGGAGGGGAGTTCCCTGTAAGAAGTCAGCAGAGACGGCAAGAGAGAGAGGAATGTGGGCAGCTGGTTTGTGTCTGTCATTGCAACACAGAGAGCCTACAGTACTGAACTACATACACACACACGGTGATGAAAGAGCGATTTATTTGGACCTACAGAGTGTGCGTTTGGTCTGGTAGGGCAGGCTACAGGAAATTCAGAGGCCGATATCTCAACCACTTGGAAAAGAAGCCCAGATTGCATGGATATACTTTATATTAGATAAAGAAATACAATGTTTGCAATAAGGAAATAAGACGCAGTCCAGTTAAATGTAGTCAGTTAGGAGGACGAAGGGATAGATGAGCCATTGTTATGCAAATTAGCTTTGGTCATCCCAAATCTTACAGCTATAGTACCTAAACTTTAAAAACAAGACACTGGTGGTGACTTGCAACCCTGACTATTGATTATTAAAGTACAAATATTCTGATAAGTCAAACAGGTGTGTGTCATTTTACCCCTTTGTCATGTTGTGCTTCCACAGGTTTGTTCCTTTTATATAGCCAAAAATGACAAAGGAGCGGTCTGCCACAGGCCTTTGTGTACAGACCAAGTCATACTTGCCTTGGAGTCACTAAGAGCTGGTGCCCATCTCGGGCATTCATTAAAGGAGTGATGAGCAATAATTTATTATTTTAGATACAAAGAGCTAAAAATAGTTTTGTGAAGAACTTCTCCCGTCTCTTGGTTACAAATCTGGACCGGCTGCGCATGCGCGTACAGTAGGTCCATAAGAACAGCTGCCACTCAGGGCTTATAATAATGCCCATAAAATGCCACCGCCAGAGCAGCATAGGAGCAAAATGGCGGAGAGTGCGTCCACCGGATCGAAACGTTCATGTGAAGACAATCAGGATCCATTATTACCACAAAGAAACAACGGTCTTTGGCAAAGAAGTTGTCAGATAGGAAAAGAGACAAAATGAGGATTAACATTGGCCTTGCATTTCCAAGGTGGAGAGCACTACTAGAACAAAAGCAGCTCCAGTTTGACCCGGAGCTTGTCACACATCTTGTTTTGGTCTACAGACAGTGCTCAACAGCTCACTAGTGGTGAAATTTTGCTTATAGTTCCTCCGAGAGGTGGGATACACCCTGGACAGGTCACCAGTCCTTCACAGAGGAACCCAGAGACACGCAACCACACATACTCCCATGTAAGGGCGATTTGGAAAGATTGATCAAGCTAATAATCATGTGTTGGGACTGTGGGAGCAGGAGTACTTGGAGAGAACCCACACATAGATGGGGAAAACATGAAAACACCATATAGAAAAACCACAAGCCAGGATTCAAATCCAGGACACTCTTGCAGCTCAGAGCATGGCGCACAGTTAATTTAAATTATACATAATATGTAAACGATAATGCATCAAGACATTTGACTATCAGCAGAAATAAACTGATACACAATGGTCAAAGACAAAACATTTTTTATAGGTTTGAAATGGAAGGAAGTTGAGACAAGACATTGATTTGGATCCCAAATAAACACGCAAAAACTGACAAAACAAAGAGCCTAAACGACTGTGTCATTTTGGGTGCTTGTCATGTCACCACTTCACAATTTTGGTTTATTTGTACCCGCCTTAAGGTCTGGTTATTTTGATCATTTTCTACAATCTACTTAAATAGTAGTATTTTAATTTAAATGGACACCAAAATATAAACGAGAAAGAAAGGAAGAGACAAAAATGAGGCAAAACATTAAAAGGGAAGAAAGAGGACAAGATAACGTCCTCGGAGTCTGCTTCTACAACTGCAGAAATAGATATAAAAAGAACAGCAAGACTAACCAAAAAAAGGTATCACAGGTACGAAGAATCGACATCTTTGATAACATCACTGAAAAACATGCAGTATTGTTTAATACAAGATGAATTTAATGACATGCAGATCTAACTATAAGGCTTATTTGTAAAGTGTATCTGTAAGCACCCGAATCCAAGCACCTGTGGGTGTTTGTGAGAGTGCACTTGTGTATATATAAGATTTATCCATAAGAAAAATGCTCAGTAGTGAGGAGCCAAAGCCCTTTCCCCCAGAGCGCCGAGGCAAACACAGGGAAGACCAGAACCCCAGACTTCCTATGATCTTTAAAAATCTATTTTCTTTTCAAATTTGGCCTTCATCCATTTGCAAATATGCTAAAGAAACTGACGTCCAATGGTTAACATACATGGGGGAATAATGGTTTGTTTGCAGGTATGAAATGGAAGAAGGCTGATGGTAGTTAAATATGGGCCACGATCTTTACAGTATTTTAATTCATTCATCATTACCAGTTTTATTTGTTGGAACAATAATGGTTGGTCAAATGATGACCTGTGAACCATTTGTCTTTGATGCACCAGGCATCAAAGACAAAGGATGGATAGATGGGAATATTGCTTCCGTCTTCCCATAGATTGTTTATATTAAAAAAAACTATTTAAAAAACAAAAAACATGTAATCATATTCTTTTTATGCTTGAACAACCCAACCCAAAGCATGGGGATAATTTCCTGAAATAAACCCCCTAACTTCTTACCTGACTCCGCCAGATAGATTTGCTCCGCATATCCATCTGGAAACCTTCCGTTGAAGTAATTTTGGGAAGGGGCGAAAATACTGGTTAGCTGATTGGCCTATGTTGGTGATAGACGGGCCAAATAAACCAATCAGATTCGTCGTCGCTCTGTTACGAGCGACGACGAAAACACAACCACAAGCCAAGCTACTCTTGCTGTTGCAGGTAAAGGCTCGTTAGCTCAGCAAAGAAATACTCTGTAATTCCGATAAAACTTGCTCGATAGCCACGCTAACGCTAGTTTCATCGGCTGAAGCCGCCATGTTCTTTAGACTGAACTGTCGCGCTTCTCGTTGCGTCACACCTCAACCCGCCTCAAAGCCAACGCTGATTGGACGTTCGTTTGGTGAACGGCTCCAAATTTTCTTCAACGGAGAGTAGCCAGACTGATCTGCGAGTGAAACCTTGAAAGCTCGCGAGATCAGGATGGTCTCACGAGGCTACCTAACTTCATCCTTAACAAAATTTCTCTTTTAATGAAGTTATTGGTAAATGGAGATGTACAACACATTATTACATCAAAAAATAGTAGTAATTCTCCTAAATAAATGAAGAAAAGCCTCAAAACCCATTGTTTCCTGCTCTTTTAAACAATAGTATCCATGTGCAAGCTGGATGATTTGTTCTGATCCCAACTTTGGTCCAGTTATTCTGTTCTCTGATATTTGAACCACCACCGCTGTTAATAAAGTACTCTAATATCGCTGGCCCTTTCTGTCTCGTCCTGCTTGCACACAGGTGTTACACTTCTGACAGCTGTTTATAATTTCACATTATTATGTACAGCTGCTCCCATTAGGATCTCGTGAAAGCTTCCAGTTGGCAGCAAATGGCTCCGCGTTCTCAGACTTGGATGGATCCATTTTGTAAACCTATTCCTTTTTCACACCATGCGTTTTTTGTTTTGAACAATGCTTTTGTGACATATGTAACACGACTTAAACAAGGCAAATAAATCCTTTCCCATTGTTTGCAGACATGTATTTACTTTACAATGTATACAAAGAGCTGAGGTCTCGCCTACTAACTCCCTGCCTCCCGGGGGGGGGGGGGCGTCCCTTTAAAATATGACTGTGAAACCGGATGGCATTACCTTCAGGCTGTAATCTGGGGGGGAAAATGATAATTAAGACTTCTGGGAAATTTTCTTCAATTTTGACTTTACAAAAGGAGTCAGGCTGACACAACAAGGCAGAAAAAGTGGATTTCAGATGTCTTTTTAAGGGCCTTAATGTTAGACGTACACAGCATTTATATATAGCTATTTCTAGATATATTGATATATGAAAATTTTTATTTTTATTTTTAAATGTTGTGGGGGTAAAGGGCTTTCTAGTAAAGGCCTAAACCCATGAATACCTCATACTCTGTCTCTTGTATTAAGAACGCAGACGTTAACAAGCCTTTCTATCCCGTGTATTTGTTTAGATTCAAATTTTGGAAAACCTGAATTGCTTTTCACATCAGTGAGGTGCTGCCCTACCCAACGCTGGTAAGCTGCAGCACCTTGAACAACATCAGCTCAGGAATTTTTACAATGCTTTCCCCCCAACATTTGCTGGGAAACATTCCTCAAAGCGCAAATGCCAGCTTCATGGTAATGCTGTGGAGACGCAAAGACAGCCATAAAATCCACATCCAAAACTATTTTATCTTTCAGCCATGAGAATATATGCAGTATCCATCTTCTGGATGTTAAAATATTTTTGCCTTTGACCTTAAGTTAGCTGGCCATCAAACTAAACTGCGACGAAATAGACTTTTTGGCTGCTTACATGGCTAAACATCATGCTGACAACGTGTCGAAGCACATTCATCAGATTGAGGTGATTACTTGGTCCACTAGTGCAGGTCCTAAAGTTAACCTGCTTTTAGGCTTGAGAGCAGAAACTTGTCATTGATCCTGCAGCACAGAGCTCTGATATTGATACCGTCTGCCAGATGGCAAGGAGGCAAACAGTTTGTGCTCTGGGTAGCATAGATCACTTTGGACCTTCCACACTGACAACATGTGTGGCAGGAAGTTGACAACTATCTGTCTTCTGGTTGTGGACAGAGCTGTAAAACCAGTTGCGTGTTTTTCTTAGAATATCCCTTGAAGCTTTTTTGTTTTTTTGTCCTGTTTAAACCACAAATGTATCTTAGTTGAATTTAATATAATTAACCAACCCAAAGGAGTGCATATGTAAAGTGGAAGAGAAATGGTTTTGATAATATCTAAGAAGTACAAAAATATATACTTGATTGATCCTTTAATTAAAATTACTGCTGCCTCCTTGAAGTATGTTTCTACCACCTTTGCACAGATAGAGACTGAAACGTTTTGCTTAATCCTTTTTCCAAAGCAGATATTCTCAGTCACTCTGAATGGAGTCTTTTTCTTTTAATATTGCTGTTATGTGCTTGGTTTTATGTGATTGGTATCTGCACAACAAATTGTCCCTTGGGGATAGTAAAGTTTACCTTTAGAACAGCAGTTTTCAACCATTGCCTTTAGATTTAGAACTGAATTAGGAGGACTGGGCTTTGACTAGGCCATCTAAACCTTTCTATTTGCCTGTGCAAGTTCTCCATTACCCGGGTCATTGCAACAGCAAACAGGCTTAAGTTGGAGGAAACCGGACCTTCGTTCAGTTCTTTCAGAAAACGTTTCGACACCCATCCAGGAGTCTTTGTCAGCTCTGGTGAGTCGCACCTGAGCAACCCTTCTATTGTATCTCTTTGTATTCTATTCTATTCTTCAAACCCTTCTATTGTATCTCTGGCTGTATGGATAGGGTCGTCTTCCTGCTTTGAAGGTGACTATCCACCCCAGTCACACGTTTTATCTTTATCTGTTATTTTAGTTGTCACTGCAACATACATACCGGTGAAGTTTCTCTTCTTCGTTTACCAACGCGTGGCATTCGGAGCGGTCTGGGATTCAAACCGGGGAACTTGTGCCCTTACCAGGACGCAGGCGCCCCTCCTCTAACCAGTTGTCCTCCACTCTGTTTTTAATGCTTTCGTCGTTTTTAAATCGATGTAAATACAAGTCTGATTAAAAAGGAAGAGCACTTTATATGCAGCTCACTGGAGGACTGTGCTACTTTTTTGAAACAGGCTTGAGGGCACCACATATGGTCCTGGGGGGGCTACCTGGTGCCCATGCACCATGTTTGGTGACCCCCTGCTCTAGAGTTACCACATGCCTCTTGGCTGCTTCTCTGCTCAATGCTTTTCCTGTCAGGTTTACTTGGACGGTCGTGTTTATGCAGCAGCCTCTGGAAGATTTCAACCAGTATCGCGCTATATTTAGCTCCATCTATCTCCCTCTCACCTCGGACCACTTTCTCTGAAGCAAAGTGTCCCACACAGCACGAGGGCGTGTTCCATGGTGATGTGCAGTTCGAAGTGCATCTCAATACCATGAATCATTTTCCCCCTCCATTTTACAACCGTGCACTATTTAAGTGTTTGTCTGAAGTCTGCAGTTTTAACGAGACAAAATGTGCAACGGTTTAACTGGGCTCTTATGAAAGGCCCTGTGAGGTTTCTTAGAGCAGAAAAAAAACAATGCATGGCAACATATTTTACAGTGTTTTTGTTAATGAGGCAGCAAAGATCATCGGTAATGTGCATGCTAAAGTTGAAACTGCTGAGACTCTCAGCGGGGATCTGGTGACTCCTGCGGCTTCCTGTTGTCCGCCCTCATCCCTTTGGTCTTCCTGATGTTACGGTGGGGGTAGTTGCACTCACTCACTCGAACTTCGACAGCAGTTTCAGACCACTTCACTCACCGTCGGCGAGAAGCAGGTGGGGTCCGGTTCTCACCACTCACTCCCTATTTTTTTTTTTTTTTTTTTGTCAGGAAGTCAACAGCCCAGATCAAGAGCGAGGTGTCAAGTCACAGGACTGCAGAACTGTTGGCAGTTAGCATGATGTGACTTCCTACAAATCTGTCAGCATGCACTGCCGAGGAGTCTTAGAGAGAGAGGCGACGCGACACGCTGGGTTGTGTTCAACTGGTTTATCTGGTTTAAGCAGCATAATGGAGAAGTGTCTTCCCAGAGGCAAGGAAGGAGAGACTTGCACCGCAGCAGTGTGTAAGCATGAAAGCTGCCTGAGCATGCAACTTCTCTTAACAACTGATAGCATCTCAAAAGTTCATATTTCTGCTTGTGGTGGAATGCAAATCCCAAACAGAAGAAAGGGTGAACTCTGAAAGGAGGTGGAAGACTATTAGATTTCAGTCGATAAGACATTTCTACCTCCTATAGAAGAGGTTATATTGCTAAATAGGAACTCCATCTTGAGGGTTTTGAATAACACAAAGAGTCGTAGCAGTTAATAACCGCTACAAAAAAAACTTAATATTAACATTTTAATCAACCATGTTAGTTTGTAAATGTAATGTTCAGCACTTTTGGACAACATTGATTGTTTTATCTTTCATATTATAATTACAGTAGAACTATAGGAACTTTTGGTTCAGTCAACAATTATTCTCATTCATCTTGTCCAGCAGGGAGCGGTGATATTGATACTTTTAAATGGTGCGTATTATGAATAACTAAAGCACTACGGGGAAAAAGCTACACCCTCACATATTTCTTTTGTGTTTTGCTTCTTTTTGTCACACTGGAATGTTTCAGATCAACCAACAAACTTTAATAAAAGACAAAAAATAACAAACTGTGAAAATGCAGATTATGAATAAATGTATTAAGGGGAAAAAACTTTTCAATTATCCAGGCACTAGGTGAAGAAGTAATTCCCCCCTAATCCCAATAACTGGTTGCACAACAATTGTTGGCAACAACTTGAATAACATGTTTGCAATAACCGGCAACAATACATACATAATCCCGCTCTTCTTGGCAGAACCGTTCTGATGCCTCCACATTGGAGGGTATTCAAGCATGAACGGCTGTTTAAGGACATGGTGTATTATCTCAATGTGCCCAGATGTGCTTAAAGTCAAGGTCCCATGCTAATGGCTTGACATTTTCCTACATGATTTTCTGGCCACACCTGGTGTACCACTGTTTCTTGTTTTCCCCATATCTGGATAATAGCGCCTTTGTTAGACCCAAAAGCCATAGAAATGGCGTTGTAACCCTTTTCCAAACTGATGGATGCTGCTGACTTTGTTTCTTATCTGCTCTTGAATATCTTTAGATCAGGGTGCGGTGTGTTGCTTTTAGCCTACTTCCTGTTGTCAGATAGGTTACTTTTTAATTGATTTCTTGATTCTATGGGTCTGGCAGCGATTAGGCCCCGGTATGGCTGGTGAAATTGAACTCAGCTTTACAAAAAATGTGGTTAATCACAGTTAGTTAGTGATTTACAAAGGGGGACGATAATGGACAGTAATTCACACGGTCAGGTTGATTTGAATAGCTTATTTCTATTAATACATTTAATCATAATTTTTACCTGATTATATTTGTCTTTTATTACGATTATCTTGATAATCTGAAACATTTAATTGTGATCAAAAAGCAAAAACACTTTTACTGGCTAGGAAGCGGAGCTTCTTGACCACTCATTGCCCATCAACTTAGCTAACCGTCAAGGAATCTTGAATCCATTTTAAGAGTATTGATAGTTTAGTTAAGTCTAATGTTTCAATCACAAAGCAACTCTTTTTTTTTTATTTCTGGAAAAAAGTAGTTGCCTTTAACATCTTGGATAAATGTCAGTGTAGTTTTCATAAAGCTAATTTAGCTATTCTCAGAGTCTCTAGTGACTTGTTGTTGTACAGGGATGCAGGATTTGGCTGTATCTGACAAACATTTTACTCAGACAGGGTGTCTCGTCCAGGCGAAGCGGCCGCAAAACCGAGAATATTTGAAACCAGAGTGGAAACATTTTAAGCCAGCTACAAAGTTGGGACACCCCTATCTACATAACTGGCTACATACTGACTTATCTCAGACGCTTCACAAATTTAGGGTTGGTTTTACTCAAACACGTGTTGTTCCTTTTCTGCGTCTGTGTGGACTGCCTTGGTGTCAGTACACACGATGCAATAAAATTGACTTTTTTGATATTTTTACTCTTTTTTTTCTGCATGCAAGGACAAACCATCCATCCAACCATCCATTATCTATACTCGCTTATCCGTAAAGCATCGCAGGGAGGGGGTTGGTGCATGTCTCCAGCGAGAGGTGGGGTACACCCTGGACAGGTTGCCGTTTGACCCAGTTTTTGGGTCAAATTACACTTTTTTTTTTTTTACTTTTCAAGACTACGTTAGATTCATGTTTGTAAACTGTTAGATGCAGGAGTATGAGATGTAAGGCCAGGATTTAGTATGTTCAACATGCCAAAGTGAAGGAATGGCTAGCATAACCACGTGAGATTAATTCATAAGAAAGCAATTAAAAAATATCCCCAAAAACTTAACTTGGAGCTTTCATTCTTAGAGCTCTCATCAGCTGGAAGGAAAATCCTGAAAACTACAAAACGTGGCTGCAGAGGGGGGTTAAAGTGAGTTAAACAGTGGGGCGAATCTGTTATTTTCCTCCAGTATACACAGTGTCCTGGTGTTTTACTTACCCTCCCCCACAGAACACACAAAAGTCTTTGAGGTGACGTGCTAATTGATGCAAAGTAATGGAGGAGGTGAACTCACAATGGCTGCCTCACTAAGCTTTTCATAAACTTTTTTTCTTTCATGGCAACAAAATGCAATGGGTTCTACGTGTCAGAAAGTATGTTTGTCTATTTTTATTTATTTTTTTATTCTGTTTTTCTGTTTTAGTTGGGAAGATTTAACTAAGTCAAACTCAGAGGGAAACAAATGGAGGAAAAGTCTGAAGATCGGGGGAAGGAGGGGGAAGAGGGCAAGCAGAAGTGGGAGATGAAGAAGGGGTTGACCTCCCGCGGATCTGGGGTCCCCAACACCCAGCTGTGGTCATCACCTCACTCCGCAGGACACACACTCACACACACGCGCGCGCACACTCACCACCGTGATTGTCACTCTGTGGGAGTCTGACCTGAGCCAGATGGCCACCACTCTCCACTTTTTACGACTCTCCTTTTTTTCCTGTCATGTTATCTCACTAAACTAAAATATTTCACACCTGCGAAAGAACCAAGATTTCAGAATACAGTTTTCTGGGGTGGATCCATTTCACGACGACACTAGTCTTTCATTGCAGTGTGAACGAGGTGAACAATACTAAATCAATGATCTATCAGTTAACATGCTGCTTTTATGGACGACTGTGATTAACAGAGAGCAAATAAATCAAATATGTCAACCCTATTGGCCAGCAGAATGTGGTGACTGATAGGGTTTTTCCTCTAAAGCCGTTGCCAACTTACTTATGTTGCATTGCTCTAGAGGAGGGGTGTCAAACATACAGCCCGCGGGCCGTTTCCGGCCCGCCGAACAATTTAGTCCGGCCCGGTGGCTAAATGCATTATCATTATTAATTATTTTTTTTTTTGTCCAGTGTCCTGTCTGGCAATGTGGCAATAAGAATTGTTGTCTTAATGCCAAAAAGAGCTCATCAGATTTGACTTTCACAAGTGGAGCAGTACTGCTTTTGCCATAGTGCTCCGCTTGATTTATGAATGTGAATAGTTTTATTATGATTCATGCGGGGAATATCTCAGATGATATGGACACTACAATGGGGAAGTAGGAGAGGAAATGAAGAACAAGAAGATCAAAAGAAAAGGTGACAGAAAGAGGAGATAAAAAGAAGAAAATGATAAAACAATTATTGAAAAAAAAACATGTACTGCGTTTAATTGAAAATCTGCAGTTCATATGTTGTCCACGAGGGGCGCTGTGTTTTAATCAGCAGATGGTAGCACTGAGCTTCAGATGTAGAAAATTGATTTTAAATCATTTCTTAATTTTTATCTGTTTGATGTATTTTGTCATGCAGGAGAGTGTTGTTAAGTTCCAAAAAATGTGAATAAATGTTTTTCAACATTGTGCAATCACTGTGATCAGTTCTTATGCATAATGCACAAGTAAATTTTTAACTGAGTAAAAGTCTTGTTGAAATTGCACATACTTTTCTTAAAAACACTGAGGTTATTCATAATATATTGTGTAAAAGTGAAATTCATTTAATATCAAAATCAACAACAAGTCCACTTTTATTTGTCCTATTTAATCTTACAATGAGTTTACTTGTGTGGCCCTCTTGAGATCAGATTAAGCTGCATGCGGCCCCTAAACCAAAACGAGTTTGACACCCCTGCTCTAGAGTCTAGACACAAGTGAGAGCAAAGAACAGATTTCATTTCTGCACAGCTCGGCAGCCACCTCCATTCTTCATCATTATGCTTCATAAAACTCCTCTTCTACTAAAAGTTTGATCTCCTCTGTGTTGCATTCTGAGTTTCTGCAGATCTTTGTTGTGCAGAACAACAACTTCACACAACTAGTCTCAACCTTAACACAATTAACTGATCTGAAAAGGGGGGAAAATGCGTGTGCTAATTTTCTAATCCATTGTTAGTAAATGCTGGTCTTTAGAGTTAACTCTAGCTGAGTTCACGGTTTGAATGCCTGAGAAAAGAATATAGTCTGGCTTTGCTATTAAATGCTTCTGGCAGTTCAGCACCAACTTTAGAATTTAAATTAAACTCCTGATTTTCTGATGACAAAGACATATAAAAGCTGCAACGATAAACTCATGTTTGATTACAGTAGCATGGGCTGACATTAAACAACCTTAAACAGACCTTTTTTTTTATTTTGGGACCATTTATTCAGTTGTTTGGTTCTACATTATGAAACATTTGTTTTCTTTTCTATTAAAGAAAAAAAAAACAGGTGACAAAATTATTGGGGCATAATTCCAGTAAGGTAATTGTAACCGACACATTAGTTAAGTTTAAGCACTGCTTTTTAAAGTCAATCAGAGTTTGTAGAAACGTTAACTATTAAGAAGGCTAATATATAGTTTTCTGGTTTTCGCAGGGTGGAAAAACAACTTGTCACTGTATACCTTTTCTCTCAGTTATGTAGCACATGTTTGGATGAGGATCCATATTTATCTTGTCACTACATACAGGTTAAGTATTGAAGCAGGTGAAAACTGATAGAGAACTCGAGGAAATATCTGATATTTCTGTCCCAGACTTTCCCATAACAGCCATAGACAGAATCTGAATGCATGCTGTTTTTTTTTTTTTGTTTTTTTTGTTTTTTTGTGGTCATGCCAGAAAATACCCTTTTCTACTCCATCATCACAAATCCAAACATGTGGAGTTCGCTAAACTTTACTAGTACTTAGTACCACTTCATTTTAGTCAGATGAGAGTAAAACTCTAGGTGAGCTACATGTTCTTTTATTCAAAAAACAACTAAAAGGTCCTGACACAGAATTGGTGATTAAAGTCAACCTACCCGACCAATATTATAGCCCTGAGGTTTGAACAAACCTGTAACCACCATGTAAGATGTAAGCGGTACTGAGGGATTCCAGAAGAAATGTGATGTAGTAATCTTGCTAAAGCAAAGGCAGCCGCTCTAGCAGCAGAGTCCATGTGTGTGCACATATCAGAACTACCAGATGATCCTTCAGTGTCTGTCTGAGCTGAAACATACTTTGATCAGCAGGATCTCATGCAGATTTGGTCAACAAGTTTTACACATCTCGTATTTAAAGTACTAAATACATTTGGACAACTTACTTCAGGATTACAACAGATTCCTCAGCCAAGTAAAGAAGACATCCCTGACAACTATCATATAGATATTACTCAATAAATCCTGTGGGTTGTTATTCCTATATTAGTTCAGCAATCCCAGTTGCATGACCTAAAAAGACATGTAATATCGCCGACTTGAATGGTGTAAAAGGACAAAACGATTTGTATTGTGAAACTTGAAAAATGATCTACATTGATCTTTTTTCCAACAAAAAAAAACCTCAAATGAATTTGCCATAAAACAAATCATGAGCAGGTGGAAAAGCACCTCCGGTTTGTTAAATGTGGTGGAAAAACTGTAATCCTGTCTGCCTGTTCCTCATGAACAATTTGACAGCCTGTGCCAGTACACTGAAAATGGGTCAAAGTTGGATCTTACAGCAGGATAATGATCTCAACCATCTAGCAAAATTACCACATAAATGGCTCGCTGGGCACAAAATCAATATTCTTTTAATCAACATCCCTGTCTTCAGACCTAAATCTAATATAAAACAGACCTTAGATGATCAGGATTTTCACATCCCGTTACCTCAGGTGCCTATAAATATTAAATGAAGAGCGGGCAGTAAATGAAACTCCAAATGAATCAAACTTTTGATTCCCGTAGCTGTTTTGACAGCTTGACATGCAAATCTATTGTCTTTATTATAGGTTTTTTTTCACTTACTATATCTAATTGTGTTTAAATATAAACTATCCCTCAAACCCCCATCCATAATGCTGGAACAGCTTCAGCTTTCCATCAAAAAGTCATTTTGCCAGCTCCAAGAGCCTGAACACTGGGAGATGCAGTAATTTAACGTCTCCAGATTTTCTATTTGTTAAACAACAACTCTAAAGAATTACATATTTGAAGCAGATATTTGTTTGGTTCAATAAAGCACTGGAAAGCCGCCCATCAAAGCAATTTACAGCTCTTTAACACACTAATTTCACTAACCCAAAGGTATCCCTGAGCCAGGAATTGAGCATAAACAGATTTACTCTATAGAACTGCTGCATATAAATTGGTTTCTTCAAACCATAAAAGTTAACTTGAACTATTTTGTAACAAAGCTCTTCAACAAGTCTATATTATACATATTTTATTAATATATGTTGTTTTTCCACAAACCTCCTCCATGAAAGGAAGCTTTTTTTGTGCTTTCTGGTGAGTGCGATCATGCCAAATTACCCAGTGCCTAAAATATTCTTTATCAAGCTCCAGACATGTGTTTTCAATGTTCTTTAAATTTACTGCCTTTGCACACACATATGCACACACACTGATACACACACACACACAACGTCTGATTCGAGATGGTTGAAAGAAAACGCCTCCCTTTTACTCTCTGAGTGAGAATTCAGTCAATCTTCATTGTACTTCCCAGTATTAGGTGTCAGTAACAGGCTATTTGTGATTCATTTCTTCACAGACACTTGCTCTGTAAAAATAACTCTTTGTAAGAACTTTTTTGTGAAGAAATCTAAAAGTCTCCAATATTTCCTGGATCACAACATTCGTGGAAACCATTTTGGGCCACTGACGAAATCCACGAGTTGCATGAAGACAGATGATGAGCATAATTTGTCCAAGAAGCATGAATGAAATATCTGAATTTCCCCTGAAGCGACAAGTGTTCTCAGAGAGCTTCGTGTGAACTCAAAATCCCTGTGGTCAGTAAGCCACTCTTGCTGTGTCTCTGTGGCCTGGCTGCAACCCTGCCTGGGTTTACCCACCCACACATTCACACACACGCAGCCTCTGCAGTCTTGTAAACCCGGGTTGTGTTGTTTCCAGCAGCAGTAATATTTTACGAGGGCTTGGTAAGAGAAATACAGGCTGCTCAGGTCACGACATGAGGTTACCAAGTGTGTCTGCGTCTGAGAGCTTGGTCAAATTTGTCTTTTCTTCTTCAAATGCCAAGTTACAAAAATGAAAACGTTTAAAATCAGTGGCATTCTCTGGGTATGATGTTTTTTTTTTGTTGTTTTTTAAGAATGAGAGACTTATTTGTAATCCTTTAACGTTGTCTTGAAAAGTTGTTCAGGCTTTGTGGAGGTGAATGGTTCATATTATCAGTATATTAAAGTTGTCTTCATAATCTTTTTTTCCTCCACAGTGCTATCAGCATGAAAAATCAATGTCAATTTTATTTGTTTGTGTACACAAAATTTGCCAATAAATTTGTTTCTAGAGCAACTTGTTAACTTGTGATACATAAGGCATGTTAGCTATTAACCTAAATTAGCAACAAACTTGAACATAACTAACCATATAAGCACTTAGACAAGTTATCTAAGCTAATAGCTAAATCACCAAACATTAGGCTTGTTAGCTGTTAGCTGATTTAACAAAAAGCTCATAGCTAACTTACAATACAGTTATACTGTTAGCTATTAATTCTTAGCCAAGTTGACTGAGAGCTCATGGTCCAATCTTTTTTAACTCAAATTTGGATTTTCCGAGTTCCCAGTTGGAAAAAGCTCACTAAAGTTTGGAATTCTGAATGGGTAACTTGGAGCAACACTGCATTTAGAATCCAATTTGGCTCCGCACACATAAAATGGGGTGACAGTAGCCAATATAATATTAATATTAACTTTAACTTTAAGGCATGCAACTGGAATGCTCCCAATTCAGCTATGGTGTCATTGCCACCTTGTGAGACATATTCAGCACAACATATTAGCTTAAATAGTAGCTAATAACTCACAGACAAGCTAGCTAATCACTTATAGATAACTTACCATACTTAAAAATGTTAGCTATGAGCTAATAAATTACTAATAGCCTACTTAACATCCATTAGACATTTTAGCTGCTATGCCATAGCAAAGACAGCTAAAACACATCAGACATTAGCAACATCGTAGGTCAACAACAGATCTGTAACTTAACATCTATTGGCGATGTTATCTGTCAAGTTAGCTGTAGGTCACCCATCATACAGTAGACATGTTATCTATTAGGTCTTAGTCAGTTCTTTGGAAAATTGCATTGTTGGTGCCAAAATACCTTTTCATATGATGTTTCAAACAATGTTATCTTTGGTGTTTGTCAACATGTAGAAATGAAATGTGAACAAATTCTGTCTTTATTACTTTGAGGCTGCAAACAAATTACTTTAAAAGTGGTTATTAGCTAAACCTTCTGTTTTGTGTTGACACTACAGTTCAATTTTGGAGCCTTTTTAAGCCTGAATGGTTCAACTTGGTGGAAAAAAGCATCACCATAGGTCAACTATAGACCTGTAACTTACCATCTATTAGCAATGTTACCAGTCAGGTTAGCTGTAATAAGTGACCTATTAATCCATTAGACGTGTTATCTATTAGGTCTCAGGCAACCCACGAAGCCTGAGTGGTTCAACTTAGAAAAAAATAAGTATTGTTTGAAAATGGTCAGGTACTGGTCCGAAATTGAGCAAAACTGCAGTTAAAGTCCAAAGAGAAGTTAAGGCTCTTACTTTGTCTTGGAGCTCTCAGTTTAGTTTGAACAGTTTGAACAGTCACTGTTAAAACCTGTTCCTGCTTTGTCATCAACATATTTCTTTCCATTCTTCTCAACTTAAGCGTATCAGTGATTGCAACATTTATGAACTCAGATTCTGCCAAGCTGTATGGTTGAAAGCACTCTTTGGTTTCTGAAGTCTGCTGATCTGATTCATATTTTCATGGTAAGTCTTATCAGCTCGAAAAGGGAGGCTCTTGACGACAAGGATTTAGTTTACACAAAAACCTAAAAACAATCTTCCATTTGATATTACCACACCCATCACATTTGAAAACATTTGAGCTGAGATTGGATATCATATTACATGGAAAAAAAAACTGAAATAAGAGCCTACTAGTAGCTATATTGCCAGCAGCTGTGCTCTTTTAATGTCTGAAGTTCGGCTCCAAGACGAGCAAAATATTAAATGTTCCCTGTCTGAATTGCCAGCAGTTGCTCGTTTCTTGCTTTCTTTCTTTTCCTCTCTGTTTTAAGACTTGTTGTAAAAGTAAGAGCCAAAACCTGCTGGATGCTTTTATGCAGAAAGCACTAAAATTGCAAATAAGAGGGAATCACGAACATGGGTAAATATAAAAAGAATGGGGCAAAGAAAGGGGAGTGTGTGTGTGTGTGTGTGTGTGTGTGTGTGTGTGTGTGTGTGTGTGTGTGTACTTGTACGTGCAGCTGTGAGAGAACATTTTTTGCATTTTACTAGTAAAGTGAGCATACTTTGATGTAAAGTGAAGACCTTTTCTTGGTCGTTACTTTTTTAAAGCTAGGGGTTGAGTTTAGGACTAAGACATCAGTTAGATTTAGGTTAGGGTTAAGTATATAATGGTAAAGGCTAGGTTTAGGGTTGGGGTCAGGGTTAGGCCATAGAAAGGGTTAAAAATGAATGGAAGCCAATGGATGTCAAGGCACTGTCCTCACTTTGTATTTAAAACAAGTGTGTATGTGTGTCATTGAAGAATAAAAAAAGATGAAAAATGTCTGCATGAAAGCAGTTTGACCATTTGTAGTAAATTGGCAGTCTATAGGCAAACCTCAAGAGTCAAAGAAAAAAAGTCACTGATGATATAATGATTTATTACTTTTTGACATATAGAAGATTTTCATGACAAATTCTCATTTTCCACAGTGCCGTTTGTTGGTCAGGGCATTACATCAGAGGATCACAATCTGAGGCATGCATCTAACCATGAAATATTTTTCCAGTGCTTGGCGGAGGCAGCTATTGCTTTATCTTTAGATGTTTCACAATCACAACACCTTTTCAATATCACCCTCATGCATCTTAGTTTGGAAAAATATTTAGTTTGAATATTGCTTATAATATTTGTTGCATGTAAGCAGAAACTGCATTATTTATTCACCTAAAAATCCCTTTTTGGCTTGTCATTAAATGCCATTTCTTATCCTTTTACTACTATCCTAGCCTTTCTGAACATTGTTGTTCATGTCTAATCATTCACTGAATTTGAAAAAAAGCAAGGAACATCCAATTGTTCCACGGAGTTTACTTTCCGCTTCAAAATATAAATTATCTTGAACCAAAATTCACAAAGAGGTCCGTAGGGTGAGTATGAGTGTCAGTTCTTGACAGTTGAGTACTACTTTGTTGTATTTTCCAACATTGTTCAGTCCTGTGTGGCAGCTGCCTTTGCAGCTCAAATGAGTGAGACCTCTGCTGTTCAGATGCACACATTTCTAGTCGACTGTTAAGCAAACATTGCAGGTAAGTAGCCATGATGGATAATTACTTAATTTACTGGTATTCTCATATGTAATGCACTTTACAATAATGATTAAATATTCAAAACCCTTTTGGTAATTTACTGTTGGTAAGAAATGTGTCAACAGGGTAAATTTCTACATAAAGTTTAGTGTTTTATGTTGATCAACTTCCAGATTCAAAATCCTCATTTCTGTAGTAATATGTCAAAGCTTAAATGTTTGTTTCTTTTTTTTTATTCAGAAAAAATAAAAATAATAATATATATGTATAGTAAAGATTTTTTTTCCTGTCACATCTGAAAAAAAACACAGTATATGTTCACATCGCCTCTAAACAATCATTCAGAAAACAGTAAGGTGTAAAAGAGTAAATTCAGATTTGTGATACTAAAATCAAACGATCTGCCTTGAGGGACAAAAATTGTGAAAATGTATTATTATTATTATTACTATTATTATTATTGTTATATAATAACTCTTAATTTTTGCAGATATTTTTTTGTAAAGCAAAATTGCAGTATCTTGGTTTTTACTTTATCTTAGCCTTGTCAAATTAAAGATGCCCGCCAGAGGCAGACCACGGCTCTTTAAATCGAATCAGAGTTGGACCTCTAACCCCAATAGAATATCCCTACAGTCTGACTCCAGCTAAAATCGCATCCGAGTGAGACCTCCCTTCAAACACTTTCGCCTCTCTGTCAGACGCTCAGCAATGGCAGCCACAGGTGTGTCGCCGTCGTGAAGTTTGTCCCTGCTCGGATTCCATCGCGCAGCTTTCCTCCCAATAACATCCAGTCTACTTCTGCTTTCTGAACTCCTGCACTGATTTGAATATATTAAAATTCATTAGCTCGTCTTGTCGCATCAGCCGTGCCAGTCACGCTCGGATTATCCGGGGTTTACAGAGAGGCTCCTTCACTTTCAACCGAGTTTGATGGAGTCGTTGGTAAGTTTAATTAGCCTGTTTAGCTTCGGTAGCTCCGCTAGCCAACTTCAGACAAGTCGTTAATCGATGACCGAATATATTAGTAGGAACCATTAAGGTTATCATTCAAGGGTGACGGGAAGGGTACAAGAAATGTTTTCTGGTACAAAAACAAACAGACTATAGTACGCATGTCTCAGTCGGCAAGTTCAAAGCGTGAACGTGAACTGTTTTAAGACAAATAAACCGAGCTGATGAAACAGCGCAGCGTTTAAATGAGAGAGGCTGATCATAAATCTGTTCCTGGCTCTGTAATTGGTTCTCCCCGCAGAGTTTTTGAGCAAGATTGGAGCAGTGGCGCCTCCAGAAATGTTTCATAAGGGGTGGCATTTAAACTGTTGGGGTGGCACACTGAAATTAAAAGCCATAATTTCAGGATTTTATTCTACTGTTGTGGCAAAACTGCCTGTAGAAAACTATCTTAAAGACTTAAGTAAATGCCCACTAATATCTTTTGGTTTGTTGTTTAATGTTATTAATGATCTAATGTGCATAGACCAATAACATTTTGAGTTGAACAATTACTTTTTGTGTAATTATATTAGAAATAAGGTGTACATTTATGCATTTATTTAAAAACAGAACAATTACCAGAGGAAAGTAGATACTGGCATATACAAATAAAAGCGTGATTGGTCAAGAAGAGCGGCTGCTGTGCATAATGGGATGAAATGCTAAACTGATGCTACTATAATTTACACTGGCGAGTTTGGTGGTCACCCCCTGGTGGCGCCATTGAGATGGAAGGGAAAACTAATGTGAATTCGGCAATAATGCGTGGAGCTGGGGTGTCCAAACTTTTCGGCACGTGGACCAAAATTCTCAAGTCAAAGATACTTGAGGGCCAAAAAATGGACAATAACGATAAAAAATAACCCAAAAATAATGTTTTTTTTTTTGTTTTTTTTTACTTGCTTTACAATATATGATAGAAATTTTTCTGATTTTCTGAAGGAATGAGATGTTAAATCCCCGTAGATCCAAAGTTAAAAACGTTTTTTGCACATTTGCTTTACTAAAAGATGGTCACCCAGTTTCCAAATTATGTTAGACTGGATTGAAAAACAAAAGACTTAACTTTTTTTTTTTTGTTCTAGCAATATGAGAACAGGATTTGGGTCGGTATTTCTTTGAAAACACTTGCTGTATTTAGCCAATTTTAATTAATGGTTTGGAAAAATACAGCTTTTAATGCATAAAAGTTTACATCTGAGTTAAAGTCCTCAGACAGATGTGGTCCAGGGGCCACAAATGGCCCCCGGGCTGCACTTTGGACATGCCTGGTGTAGTGCCTTGAAAAAGTATTAATACATTTTATTAGGCTGTTTTTACAAGGGCAGATTTTATTAAAAAAAAAAAAAAAAAGTGGAGCAAATTAAGTATCTCAAAAATATGGC
This sequence comes from Fundulus heteroclitus, assembly GCF_011125445.2. Taxonomy (NCBI): domain Eukaryota; kingdom Metazoa; phylum Chordata; class Actinopteri; order Cyprinodontiformes; family Fundulidae; genus Fundulus; species Fundulus heteroclitus. The sequence continues at coordinate 33,717,842 of NC_046367.1, read as the reverse complement.
TTTTTTTTTTTTTTGGCCCATTCTTTTTTAAATTAAATTCAGTGCAAACCGTGATATCCGCACATCAACCTCAGCTTCAGGCCACTGAACAAACCACACAATTGCCCCGATTACACTACCCCCTTTTTTTAACCGTGCCAAGACCAGTCCGAGCTCGGTAACTGAGATAAGACCAAATCATCACAGTTCCACTTTATACAGACGTCTGAATGATTTCAATGTGAAAGGAAGAACTGAAAAGGATCAGAAATAGTTCTATGAGTGTAAATAGAACGAAAACTGAACTGTGCCAGACACAACCGAACCGCGCTAAATCTAGACCAGTTCGATGGGCGGGCTCGGCCCTGTTTTTCAGTGACACGGTACTCTGATAACAAAAGCCCCATTTAAAGGGGAAGTCCGGTCAACAAGGAAAAATCAGGGTATCATTAGCTATAACTAAAACTAATACGTTTTTGGTTATTTAATGAACTTATCTTTAATCAATAAGAAAATAAAAACATAAATTGTCGTCTAAATCACTGTGTATGGGGGCTGACATTACTGCCCATATTTGGGCAGTAAGAGGCGTTTGACATCACATCCTGGGGCGTGGAAAAGCGGAAGCGGCGACAGCATTTCTCCGCTCTTTCCAAGCAAAGTCAATAGGAGCCGTTCTGCATAGCTGCGATCATCAATAATTTTTTCGGATTTCCAGAGGACTTCACCGCTGACATTCCCAAGAGCTTTTGCTGAAGCAACAATGCCCACGTGCATGGCCATCGGATGTTCCAACACAACTGGTAAAAGTGGAAAAAACATTGCTTATTTCAACTTCCCGATTCATGAGCCACCGGGCTCGTTGCTGGATTGCCAACTTGAACAGAGCGGATTTGCCATCTAACTTCTGGCCAGAGAGAAAACACGTCATATGCAGCAACCATTTTGAAGAAGAATGTTTTGAACATGACATGAGAGCGAGGATTTTCTGTAAGTTATTTTTTATTTTAGAATTTTTTATTTAGAATTTGCGGGGATGGTCACCGAGCAGAGGGGCGGAGGGATACCACATGTGATGTGGTATCCCTCCGCCCCAGCATGTGCTGGAACGCTCTTATATTTTAATATTTATACAATAATGACCACCTGCCCTTTTTACTAGAGGGCAAATATATAACTTAAGTCACTTCAGCGCGATCTCTCCTCCACTGTGTGTGTGTGTGTGTGTGCGCTCCGCTGCAAAGCCGTCCTGCGGCGGAGCGCGCGCACACACACACACACACACACACACACACACGCGTGTATACATATATACTGTAGGACCCGACTGAGTTTGCACTGGAAATAGGTAAGCTGGATTCCGTCAAAAGTCCGGTTTCTGTCAAGAAACTCTTCTAAAAAAATCCATATCGCTATCAGATGATGATAGCTCCACGGAACTCTCATCACTGTCACTAAGTACTTCATCACTCTCTGCTTCGTACAGAACACCAGTCATCGCCATCTTGGAAAATAGTGCGCCGTGATAAACAGAGCGTTGAAACTTGCTCAACTGCGGGTCCGCCGAGTGACGTCAAAAAATGGGAGGTGACAGTACTATTCTTGACCAAGATGGGTTCCTCCACATAAACATGATTAAATGAAAATTATTCATTATTAAAAAAACTTATAATTTTTTGCACAGTATGTAGTAGTTTTTTATTTAAAGTACTTTCAGCAGTTTGAATTCTGATTTTGACCGGACTTCTCCTTTAAACTACCCTTGTTAAACCGATCCATGCCGAGCTCGGATCGAACTTGGATCAGTTAACCAAGTTGTATTCATAAAAATACTAGCCTCCCTACTGTGCCACACGATTTCCAGTAATGATTCTGCCTAGCAGCGTGATGAACCTCAACGTCTGTCGTTGTTTCCTGCGTCTGTAAGCCCTGATTAGACTTTCGTTTGTCTTATCCACGTCCCAAAAGCCGACTCCGTCAAGTAAATTCACCAAAGGTTGCTTTCTTTGCCTGACTTTCCGCAAACAACAAAATATCACAATTATAACCAAACACAACTTCCTGAATGTTACGGGCGCCGCCACTTTTATTTGCTTGATTCCCTCCTTCAAACCCAGAGAGCAGTAGTACCGTAGATTGTCACTAGGAGGCGAGGAACCGTGCTAGCGTGGTGTGTAAACGGTCGTAAGAACCAAGCTCGGCACGGTTAACTGATCCAAGCCCGGCATGGATTGGTTAAAAATTGGTAGTGTAAATGGGGCTAATGAAACATGGCTTTGACAACCTGATGCTGTTGGGAAGCTTTTGATTTAGTGGGGATAAGAGAAGCTGGCAGAGAAAGCTCTAGAAAGATCTAGAGAAAGCGTGTGAATGAGGGAAAGAAAGGAGCTGAGGTTTTTCCATGAGAAAGTCTGGGTTAAGAGAAAAATTTGTTATCATGGTGCAGGACACCTATGTGAGCTGTAAGACAGTGGTGAGGTGTGCTGTAGGTGTTCAAGGTCGAAGTGGGACTCTGAGCCCTTTCTTGTTCGCTGCACTGCAAAAACAGATCTAAAAATAAGTAAAAATGTTCTTAAAATTATTTTTTTTGTCCTAGATTTGAGCAGGTAAATAATATTATCTGCCAATAGAATGACTAGTTTGACCCCTAAAATAAGATAATTAGTCATTCTGCACTTGAAATAAGACGATGGAGATGAATTGTTCCTATTATAAGTGCAAAAGTCTTATTCCATTGGCAGATCATCTTATTTACCTGCTCAAATCAAAGACAGATACACTCATTTTAAGAAAATATTACTTATTTTTAGTGTTGTTCTTGCAGTGTGTAGTGATGGAAAGGTTGACAGATTAGGTTAGACAAAAATCTCCGTAGATTATGATGTTTGCCGATGACGTTGCGATGTGTGGTGAGAGCAGGGAACAGGTGAATCAACGTCTATAGAGATGGAGGTTTGCCCTGGAAAGGAAGAGGAATGAAGCTTAGCCATATGTTCAATCCTAAATTGAGTTAATTGGGGTCAAGCAGTCCAGAGTGACGCCGAGTGGGGAGAAGATGTGAAGAAATGTATCTACTCCAGCATTTTTTCAACCGGAGTCCTCAAGGCACTGTCTTCATCTATCTTATCTGTTAAGCAGGTGTTCAACAGACGAGAACCTGGAGCCAAATGAACAAAAGAGGCATCGAGGCGACAGAGGAATCTCCTCTCTTTATGTCGGTCGGATTTATTCTGAGGAGACAACAAGTCCAGCTTGGAAAGAAATGCGTATAAAGGGACCTTTGCTGTGCTGCAGCTCTGAGAGCATGAAGTGATGGAGAAGCAAGAAGGAAGGTGAGCATAAAAGGACCCCGATAGCACGCCATGATAATCCGTTTCCACTCGATAAGTGTTTCTACCTCCGTAGAGATCAGACGGCTTACCTTTTATTACCTTTTATAGAGTTACTTTTAATTAAGTTTGTGTATTTTTGTCAGTTCACAACAAAAGCCCGTCTCTTGCTTCTTTGTATTTTGACCTGATGATGTGAAATAGTTTGGATAGTTTTGTGCGAAAGCTGCAAGCGCAGGTTAGATTACATCATGTAACCTATAGCAGAGTTTTAGTTATACAAGCTTGAAAAGTCAGTGTTTGATCTAATCTGGCCAACTTTTTGGTAAACTTTGAACTCTTGCAAGGAAGATTTCAACACCGTTATAAAACTAGTGGTTAGTGAGGAAAGTGCTAGTCATCTCTCTCCTTCACTATTTTATTAAAGTTCTTGTCGTTTCATATCCACTTTATCTGCAGTGAAAATCAGCTGGTTGCCATGAGATGTTTTGGACAAACTATGTTATAATTCATGCTTTTCTTGGGGATTAATTCATTTTCTATAATCTACCAATTGTCTGGTGTAGGGAAATGTTTATTTGACTTCAGTCTGAGGCTTCATCAGAGCCGCCGTGAGGCAGACCACCACAGGAGATCCTTCCTTCCTACTGCCATCAGCATCTAGAGAAACCTGCAGAATATGAGTTATGTTTAAATTCCCTTTGGGATTAATAAAGTATTTTTAATCTGAGTTAATGCAATCATCCCTGATAAACAGTGAGTAGTTTTACCATTTATTTTTGCAAACATGCACAGAAATACAATATTTTCTAATGCAGCTAGTATAACATCTGACATTTATTTGAAGTAGTCTTCTTGTTACATTTTATTTTTAGACATAAGTTTATTCCTTAAGTGTAGGAGCTTCTTAATTAGGGTAAAAAACGGGTAAAAATCCTTCCCAGTTTGGCGAATTTTGGAGACTAGTTTAAAAAAAAAAGTCCAACAAAAAGTCCGGCTTCTTTTAAGCATTAGACAACAGTGACACCTCCATGCTCTTTTACTATGCTGTATAGTAGAAGGATGATTTATAAAGTTGTCTGTCGTGTAATCGTGTCTAATGTTTACTGTGATTCACACAGGAACTGTCGTTGTTTGAGTTTTCTGTGTGAGTGCATGTCTGGGCAGGCAGATCCTGATTAAGCCTTTCACTAACCTGACAGATGAATGAGATAGGATGTTAACCCTTTTACCTGAGCAACCCTTCACATTAAGATGCATTTTTTTTTTCCTATTCAAATTCCCTATTTTTTCCTTTTTTTTGTTATTTAGGAATCGGTTCCTGTTCCCAACTCTTGCTGCAGTTTGGTTTCCTGCAGTATGGAAACTCGATTAAAGGCTGAAATCAGCGATTTGTCTTTTCTGTGCCTGCAGGCCTGCGGATGAGCGAGTCCTCCAGGCTCCAGACAGAGGACTCGTGCATGTCTGGCCTTCAGGGGGAGGAACCGAGCAGCTCTTCCCAGACAAAGTGTTGCTGTCCAGGCCTGTAGTGCAGGTTTCCCTGGGAGAACATCATGGCGTTCTCCTGGCACAGGGTGTGTTTTCAAAGGACGGTTAACTGATAGTTGCAACTGAGTGACTCATCCTATGGAGCTGGCAAGAGTCCATTGTTTTAATTTCTAATCAACTTTTGGTGCAGTGTTTCATAAGTATCATGCTCTGCGATTTTATTTCTGATCCTTTTCAGTTCTTCCTTTCACGTTGAAATCATTCAGACGTCTGTATAAAGTGGAACTGTGATGATTTGGTCTGAATTCCTTGCTAATTTACTCCTACTTTCCCCATTTTTAAACCTGTTCTGAGGGTTAAAACCTCAGTTAGAGCAACTGGTTTTGGTGCAGTTTCCTTAAATCTAAAGGTGCTTCACACCCTTGCCACCCTCCAGGTTGCAGAGCGTTCCACTTCATCCCGATGGGTGATTTTTGTAGCATTCTGGGGGACGGTGTAGTGAACAACCAATGACTTATTCACTTGCAGCTTTAGCGTCCTTTAGCTTGGACTACAAAATCCCTCTGAAATTAAATCACGAGACGGGTAAACTGGACGTCCATGACCTTGTTTAGCTGTCCGGCAGCAAATACTGGGACGTAATTGTTCAAAAAACACAATAGAAAACGGGGAAAACTGAACGGCTTGAAAAATATGACCCAAAAAGAATTTAAAGATCTACGCAGCAGCATCTTTACAGACTAGATTTACATTTCTGCATTCCTAGAGACTCTCAAGTACACAACAAAATGTATTTAAGGGGAAAAAAGCAGAATTTGCATAATATGTCCCCTTTAAATTAGGTTGCTGAGAATAAATCCTTTGAAGATAGTCAGGTATTGGACTGAATAAGAGTGACAATGCAGCCAGTAAAGAGAAACTTTGAATGATCTTCAGAAAAGCTTAATGAAATGTTAATGCCGACCACTTTAAGAGATTATCTGAAAGCTTGGCTGATATAAAATAGAGAAATGAGAGCGTGTGTATTATCTAAAAAGTCTCAAACATTCTGCCCGTCAAGAATAAAGCAGGTCATACAAATTGTGCCTCGTGTTGCAGTGGTTGTTCATATATGTTGTTACTGTGAAATGACTCCACCCTGTTGATGTTGTTTTCTCAGGGGGTCAGGTATTTTCATTCGGGGAGCTTTCATGGAGGGGTCTGAGCGTCCCAGTGTCTGCTCCCGTGCTGGAGGCCTCACTGCTGGGGAGAACAGTAGTCCATGTGGCTGCTGGTGGCTTCCACTGCGGAGCGATAAGCGAGCAGGGCAGCGTTTACATGTGGGGGGAGAACACTGCAGGACAGTGCGGGCAGAACGACAGGGCCTCTGTCACAAATATCACAGGTTTGTTTCTTTTAACATCTCTTGTCTTTAATTCCCCTGTCGGATACGTTGCTTTAAGTAAATACCGTTTCACCTTTCTACGCCTCGTTACCGTACGATATATATATAATTGGCTAAAACAATACATGGTATGAGCCAACATATACCACACATAAGCATCACTGCTGTGGAATTTACACCAGACACAAATGTCACAGCAATAATCCCATATTAATGTTATTTATTCTTTTCTTACGCTATGCAGACACTCGGTCTGCACTGACTAAGATTCACTCACTTCAGCATGCTGAATGCTTGAAGTGACTGAGATGGCAGGGGACCTGGCCTTACCATCTGATAAATTACGCTAAAAATGATTTGACCAACTCAACGCGCTGATAGACTGGCCATTGAACCTTCAGCCCAAGATGGTCAGTTGATCATTTAAGTATTGTGGGAGAAAATGCAGTGACTTCACGGCGAATGTAACCTGATCAGTAACACACTGTAAATTTTAACCAACACCGGCCTAGTTGTATGCAGCATATGTACTTCATTTACAGGGCAGGACTTTATGTTTCACAAAATGTGCTTCTTCACGTCGCATGTGGCAAGATAGGAAATGGTGTGGCAGCAACTTAATGTGTTACTAACAATCGGATAAGTTTGCATGCAATAACGCTCATGAATGTTGTTTATTAAGATTAGCATTAAGTGGATGATTTGCACCGACAGTTTCTGAGCCCTGCCCTGTTGCCATGGTGGACAGTGAGGTTGTCCCTCCTGTGGTTGTGCGCGTCGTGGGCCTCGCCTGTGGACGGGAGCACAGCCTGGCTCTGTCCGACCACAACGAGCTGTGGGCCTGGGGAAGCGGGTGCCAGCTTGGCCTGGTCACCAACATCTTCCCTGTGTGGAAACCTCAGAAGGTATGATCTGCTGCACATTGGTATCTCACATATTTGATTTAATTCACCAGATTATTTATTGTTTATTATCTTTGTGGAAGGTTGAACATCTGGCAGGGAGACATGTGATTCAGGTAGTTTGTCAGATGCATTTGTTATCTTTGTGCTATAGAAAAGAGCTTTCCTGTCTTTCCGTGTCGTGATTTTGTTTCCTCCTTTACAGGTGGCGTGTGGTGCGTACCACAGCCTGGCTCTCGTTCGCAGTTTGCCTGCTCAGGACTTTAGCGCTCAGAGCACGCCGAAAACTAGGGAACGAGGCCGATCCCCTCAGTGTCCGGTGGCAGACAGGGAAGAACTGGTTACAACCGATGACGCTCACTACTGTCCGCTCGGAGTGGAGCTCTCAGAAGTCATGAGAAGTGAGGTAAGAACTCCATGATTGTTTAAGAAAAACATGTAAAACTGCTGTTTTGCTTCACACCAATTGGGTAAAAAATTGCAAACACTGAAAGATATAGACGGTGGACCTATAACAGTGACTTATTTTGAATATTTTAGACTTTAAAGGGTGACTCACCCCCAAAGTAACTTTTTTTTGCTAATAAACTGTTAACATGGTCGTATAATAATACTGTCTACATATGCTGGTCACTATTTTTGACAAATTACTGCGTAATTGTTGAAATCCTGCGTTTGTGTCTAAAACCGTCAGCGTGAGCCCTCCTAAGGTTTAACGGGGGCTAAACGGGTAGCTCTGCCACTATGGGGTATAGAAGCGGCCCCTTCTTGTACGTGCCTCCACAGTGGGTGTTGACTTTTCAGACTCCTCTAGCGATTTTTTTTTTTCTTTTCTTTTTTTTCATTTCAGAAAAGCCACTAGCAACTAATCCAGTAACCTTTTCTGTGTTTTTAGCTAGTTTACGTGAAAGCACCAATCATTTTACAATTACTGTCTTCAGGCAGCAGAAAGTGCTGCTGTGCACCTCTTCCTACTTCCCCAAGCGCTGTCTCACAGGCAGACAGCTCGTCTGCCTGGTCCTGAAACCCGCCTGCAGTCAGAGCAAGGAGAGTAGAGAGGAGACCCACTCCGTTTCTACATGGCAAACGAATCATGTATTTGTCCGTTCACAAACACACAAGAATCCATCTTGTACCACGCCAGCTTTATCCATTTGTATTCAAACCGATAACGGTTCTGGTCAATCACGTTGCAGTATTGCAATATTTAAGGCGGGACGTGCCAGTGAGCTGCTGAGCCCACAGCCGAACCAACGTAAACATGGCAGCGCAGGAGGACGCACGCGTAGCTCCTGCTATCAAATTTGGGTCATAAGAATCCACGATTTCATCTTTTATTAGATTAGATTAGATTCAACTTTATTGTCATTACACAGATACAGGTACAAGGCAACGAAATGCAGTTTAGGTCTAACCAGAAGTGCAATAGCAGCAAGTGTACCTATGAGTATAATATATAAATAACTAGTATTGTGAACTAGATTTACAGCTGGATATATACCGAATATAGTATACAAATGTATATGTAAACAATTGTGAATAAACAGTCAGCTGTGCAAATCAGTATTCAGTCAAGGTGAGTAGTGCAAGATGCATGTAAACAGTTGTTACAATAGTAACAGTCAGGAGCGCAGGTGAACATTACAGTCTAGTAAATAACAATAATAAAATGGAGGTAGGTGTGAGGAGGGAGAGGAGAGTCTATCAGTGAGGGTTACAGTACAATAAAGAGACAGCTCTGGGGAAAAAGCTAATTATCTTTTATAGTAGATCAGCAAGACGTTCCTTGACTAGCTTACCTTCTTGTGGTTTCACACGACGTCTGCTGCTTACGTTTTAATTTCATACCGTGATTGGCTAAAACCAACCTTTGGTAGGCGGGCACTAGGTGTCGCTTCTGCTGAAAGTCCCTCCTTTCCCCAAATAGATTCAAATGGAGCAGTCCCAGATTGATAATGTGCAGAATGTAGAGTGCTACGCATTATCAATTTGGTGATCCCGCCCTTGATTACAAAGCAAGAAATAAATATGATAATATATAACTGGACCCATCCTGTCCTCCGCTTCCTTGACATCACCAGCTTCAGGCATCGCTGAGTCAGCACCTTGAGCCAGCGGCTGAGAAATAAAGTCTGCAAAGTGTCAAAGTCAGCTCAGGAAATGTGGGAGAATAAATCTTCCCATCAACAATTAAGCTGCCTTACTGCGCCAGTCAGCCTCTTGTGCCGTGGCTCCAGCGTCTAACTGGACGTAATGGATCAGCTGTCGGATATGTCGCGGTCTTCATGCTTTAGCAGATTTCAGCTCATTTTGCTTCCATTCAAAGACCAGCAGCACGTCAGGCTGAGTTGGTTTACAATAAACGGGTGTGACCCTTATCTTTCTGTTTTGCAGGAACTCTGGTTTATCTTTTATTCAAAGGAGTAATTTTAAGATCTGCTGTCATAGTTCCTATCTTTTTTCCCCCCCCACCCTGTGCTTTTCCTCTTTGATCTGCATTCCAGACTCCTTCCAGAAGACGGGTTTCCAGACAGCGGCTCCATCCCGCTGGAATGTCATCTGGCAGCAGCCCCGGCTCCGGAGCCAGTTTATCCTCATTTTCTGATGACAGCAGATCTAACCCTAAACAGTACTGTGTCTTCTAAATGTTTTCCATCACCCAGTTAAACAAAAAGGTTTCCTCTGAATCTGAAACTTTTTTTTCCCTCATACTTTTCTGTTCTTCAAACCTTTTAGGAGGAATCTCCCCGCTTGCAGCCGGCTTGAGCCTGGGGAAAACAGGACAGAGTGCGTGTCGCAGACCGACGGCAGCCCAAAAGCGAACCCAGCGGCGGACTGGGCCGCCACCAAGGACTCTGCGTTTTCTGACGACCTGGAGCTTCAGAGTATACTTGAAAAGCTTTCTGGTCAGACGTCGGAGTCGCAGGACGTCACGGCGACAGGAGATACCGACTCAATGAGCAGCCACACTGGATCTGGTTCGCTTTAAATGTCTTATTTTTTTATCTGCGTCTTATTTTCTTTACCCCCTGTTCCCCTTCTAACGTTCGTTTCTGTTTGACCAGACGACAGCTACATTTCCTCGACCCCTTCCTCGGACCTGTTGACTTCCAGTTACAAAGACGACTCGGCTTGTAAGAGACAGACAAACAAGTGAGATGAACTTCAGATAAACATTCAGACACTTCTGACTTGAATAGATGGAGCCGGTGTGGCAGCACCCTTCATACCTATATGCAACAATAAGCTGCTTTTATACGTGTTATTGTGTATGTTTATTGACCGTGCAAAAGTCTAAAATATTTATCAGCGAATGTCCGCTGAAAACCGTCCTTTGACCTTCTGTTCTGCAGCGGCAGGGCGTCTGGACCGCTCTCGTCCTCGCCAGTGTGCCTGGAAGAAATTCGTCTTTGTCTGGAGAAGGAGAAGCAGGCGCTGCTCAGCTCCAGCCTCACAAATATACACCAGAAGGGGAACGCAGCAGCAGGCAGGAGACTCTCGCTTCCTGGAACCCCCACCCACGGTAGGATGGGACGGGTGTGAACGGATGGGCTGTTTATTTGGGAAATTTGCTTATTTTCCTTCATGGAAGAATTTAGATGGAGGGAATAATGCCACAAGCTCCCAGTATTGAGCCAGGAAGCTGCGAACAGTTTCAACTCTTTATCTTTTTGTTTTTAGAACTGTGAACGCCGTATAAGATATATATATATATATATATATATATATATATATATATATATATATATATATATATATATATATATATATATATATATATATATCTATATATATATATATATATATATATATATATGTATGTATATATATATGTATATCTATGTATGTATATATATATGTATATCTATGTATCTATCTATGTATCTCTCTCTCTCTCTATCTATATATATATATATATATATATATATATATATATATATATATATATATATATATATATATATATATATATATATATATATATATATATATATATATATATATATATAATACATTTCAGATTGTGGTAGAACTTTGTTTGATCTCTTTGACGGGACGCAATTATGATTTCTATCTCTCCCATTTCCGTATTTATGACATTGTGTCAACAGAGGTGCAGAAGTGTGCTTTTTTTTTGTGCTTTATCTGCAACTGGAGGAGAAAGTTTGCTCCTGTAGGAGATTTTCAAACTGCCTTCTTGAAGACGATTGTGGGGAAACCCGCTAAAGAGCAGAACAACATTTGGCCTGAAATTAGTCTTTTCAACGAGTGCCCAGAAGTCAGGCCCAAGTTTAAAGTGTCTTTAGCTCACATACCTGCTGGAAAACAAGCAGGATAGTTTAATTAGAAAAAGTAACCAGGATTAGCAGAAACAGCGAGCTAACTTCCCGTTTTCTTGGGTTTTTAAAGAAGTTTCAGTATGCTAAAAATAAAACTCTACCAATAGCCTCACTTCACCTCTCTCAGCCGCAACTTCGGGCTCTTCTAGAATTAAATGCTGGTTTCTGATCAGCTCACAAATTCTCATCAGGGTGGATCCGTACCACATCACCTTGTTAGGTGGTGTTTTCCTGTGTGCTCGCTGCACTGCAAAGAGGGAGCTAAAAGTAAGCAAAATTTTCTTAAAGTCATTGTAATTTTCCTTGATTAGAGTAGGTAAATAAGACTATTTGCCAATGAAATAAGATTTTTGCACTTAAAATAGGAACAATTCATCTCCATCGTCTTATTTCAAGTGCAGGATATCTAATTATCTTATTTTAGAGATGCTTGGATGTGGGATTGATGTGATTGTCAACTTTAACCAGGAGAGAGAGAGGCTGATGGCATACTGTCTCTGTTGGGCTTCCTGTATGCTAATACTGTATACAACCTATTTTTTCCAATAGGACATCCCTTAATCCTGTACTATACATTTAGGAAAATCGGATCATACAGAAAACCATTTTTCTTTTTAAATGTCCTGGATCACAGGTTCAAACTCCGGCCCTCGAGGACCCTGAAACTTTCACATTTTTCTCTGCTTCATCACACCCGAATCAACCATGCCCTTAGAGGGGCTCTGGAGAACTGAGGAGGTATTTTAGGAATTTGGTTCAGGTGTGTTGAACCCGACACGCTTGTAAAGGTCACAGGGACACTAACCCTGGAGGACTGGAGTTTGAAACCGCTGTTCTGCGTAGTCCAGGGTCGTCTCTTATGCTCTGTCCTCTTCATCTCAGTGTTGTCCCCCAGAGTTTCTAGGTCTAATGGTCAATGAGCAGCCCTGACTTTTTCCTTTCTCCGAGAACCAATTTCTGTAGAGATTTCATCAAATATTTTATCACAAAAAAGAAATCCCTTAACTTTTCTGAGTTTCCTCTGCCCACCATGCTTAACTGTGTCCATAAGGTCCGTTTAAATCCTAAACTCTGTTATTGGGTGCTGTTTTTTTTTTTCTTTAAATGCATTTTTATGAGGTCTTGTGCATTTTTTTTTGTCATGCAGGGTCTCCTCGGAGACGACGCCCCTGTGCCTGCGGACCGGTCTCTGCCGGTCAGGCTCCGTCTGCAGGACCACTCGAGGCAGGAGACGAGCTGCCGTCTCTGGAGACAGAAGTCTGGAGCTGGGGCCGTGGATCTGAGGGCCAACTGGGACACGGAGACCAGCTCGCCAGGTTTGCGTTATGGACCTTAAGCCCTTGTAGCTTATCCTTCCTTTGCATTTATAAACAGTCGTTTTCTCACAGCTGCTGCTATGTTTGCGTATGTCCCGTGTGTCCAGGCTGCAGCCGCTGTGCATCAAGTCTTTGACAGGAAAGGAAGTGATCAAAGTTGCTGCGGGGTCCCACCATTCGCTGGCTCTCACAGCACAGTGTCAGGTAACGAGCCCAGCAGCACAGACACACGGACACGGTGCTGCAGATTTAAACAGGCCGCCCCCCTCTGTGGTGAAGAGCTCAACCAATCCCATGTTGCCTTATCTTTATCCAGAACATTGTTTGAGTTAAAAAAAAAAATCTATATATCTTTATATCTATATATATTTTATATATTATATCGATCTATATATATTGTCTATCTATATATATTATGTATATCTATAAATATTATGTCTATCTATATATATTATATCTATCTATATATAATATATCTATATATAATATATCTATATATGTTATATCTATATATGTATCTATCTATCTTGTATCTATCTATCTATCTTGTATCTATCTATCTTGTATCTATCTATCTTGTATCTATCTATCTTATATCTATCTATCTTATATCTATCTATCTATGTATCTATCTATCTATGATTTGAACACAGAAATCAATCTTGTGTTGCAGGTCTATTCATGGGGAAGTAACATGTGTGGGCAGCTTGGTCACCTCAACAGCCCCGTGACTCTACCTCAACATGCAAAGGTTTGGTCGTCTTTTTCTTCTTTAAAATCTCATTGATTTTTTTAATTTAATTTTGATTAAATCCTTTCGTTTATTTTTCTGAGGGAAGTAATCCATTTTATCAATCATTTGGGATAAATGCCCCTTAGGAAGTCGCAGAGGAACCACATAGTTTTTGTTGCACACAGGCATCTGCCGTGAGTGTGGCTGCATATTAGACTCTTTTTGGCGCAGCTACTAGAGTTTTTTTTTTTTTTTTTTTTTTATTATTTTTTTTTTTTAACCAGTTTGGTTTCCTGACATGGACCTGTTTTAAAGCATAGTTCCCAGATTTTTAACAGGGTTTAGTTTGTGGTCACTCCAGACGTTTAAGGTTGTTTTTTCTCTCTTAACGTAGATGGCTTCCTTCACCCCCATTTCAAACCATCTGTCTTCTTTGTCCAAAATGTGAGCATTTTGGTCCTCAAAAGAGTGTCCTTTGTCCTTAAGGTGTAAGTGGACAGCAGAGTCTTGTCCTGAGGAGGCAGCTCTCCTGTGTTGAGCCATGCGTCTATGGAGAGGTTGTTTGGTTTCTCCAATATAAAGATCAGAACATTCCTCACAGACATTTTGAACTGAGAAAGCTTTCTGGATGGGAAGCGAAACGTCTTCAAACTTCGGAAAAAAGTTCAGTTGTTTTTCAACTTTTTTGGAATGAGCTGGATGACTGAGAATCTTCACCAGCATGGCTACAGAGACTTAGACTTAGACTTTCTTTATTGTCATTTTGTATGCACAGAGTGCATACAGAACGAAATTTCGTTTTCATACAGCTCATAAAAATTGCAGTAACTCTACAGGATACGTTGCTGTGAATTTACAGTACAGGATTAAAATGCAGTAATAAATTGCAGTAATTTACAGGATAAATTCCAATTGATTTCCGGATAAAGTGCAGCGGTGATTTAACAGTAGACCGTTGCAATGTAAACAAATATGCAGTAAGTTTCCGGATAAAGTGCAGCAGTGATATTGGAGACTAAGAGTTGGGCAGCATTTATAATGCTGGATAAGGATACGATTACAAGAGAGCATGTGGTCCTGGTGCCACTTGGTCCGGGGACATTAATCCCAGCATTAACCGGGGTGTATGTTTATATGTGAGCCTGTTTGTGTAATCGAGACAATTAGAGAAACGTTACGACAAATAAAACCATTTCACCTCACTCTTGTTTTTAACAAACACTAAAGTTTTTACTTATATGATAATTTTCACACCAAGAAACAAAAAAGAAAGTTTCAAATTTAAGTTGTGCTGTTCCTGCCGCTGATGACTGCATGTGAACCTGTGCACCGCCCTGGTTGATTCCCGCAGCTCTCCGACGGCCTCCGTGTTTGGGACGTGTCGGCCGGCCAGAGCCACTCCCTCCTCCTGGCAGACGGCGACTGCGTCCAGCCGGTCCTGCTGTACTGCGGCCAGCAGAGCGAGAAACCACAGAGCCGAAGCTCGGGTCACAGCTCCCCCAGCCGGGCGGAGAGTTACGCGGTCAGACCCTCGCTGCTGCCCTTCTGCATCGAGGTATTTCAACGCACAGCTCCAGAGCGAGGAAGAGGAGGAGGAGGAGGATGGATGGGTGGAGCATTTTTCCCACTGATTCACTGTGACATGAATGTAGCTCAGTATGGCAAAGGAATAAACTGGCTGAGAAAAAGAACCACTTTTTAGAAATGCACTACCGAAAAACATCCATTTACTTTTATCTGTATATAAATATGAATTTAAGAAGCTGTACTCTAATCCAATAAGTGCGAGCAAATTTATTTGTATAGCACGTTTCAGTACAAAGACAATGCAAAGTGCTTTGTATGATTAAAATGTAGGAAAATAAAACAGAATAAAAGCTAGAAAGACTAAAATGTAGAAACAAAATAAAACATGGAAGAATAGAGACTAAAAGCAAATATTAAAAATAGTTGGACTACAGAGTTTAACTAATGATGTTTCAGTAAAACAGTTTAACTAGAACAGTCAAAGATATTCCTAAACAAATGTGTTTTTAATCTTGATTTAAAGGAACTCAGGCTTTCAGCACTTTTACAGTTTTCTGGACGTTTGTTCCAGATAAGTGGAGCATAGGAACTAAATGCTGCTTCTCCGTGTTTAGTTCTGGTTCTGGGTATGCAGAGTACACTGCAAAAAGGGAACTAAAAGTAAGTAAGATTTTCTTGAAGTAAATGTATTTCTCCTTGATTTGAGCAGCTAAATAAGACTATTTGCCAATGGAATGAGTGTTTTTACGCCTGAAGTAAGATAATTAGATATCCTGCACTTGAAATAAGATGATGGAGACGAACTGTTTTTATTTTAAGTGCAAAAATCTTATTCCATTGGTAAATAATCTTATTTACCCACTCAAATTAAGGAAAAATGCACTCATTTCAAGAACATTTTACTTACTTTTAGCTGAATTTTGCAGTGTAGGACCTCTTTTTAAAGCATGGTCTGAGAAGGTTTAAACTTCTCAGACCATTTTTGGGGGGGGAAAAAGCCTCTTGGCTTAGTTTTTGTTTAATAAACAGCGATTAGTTTGACAAACTGGTATCAAAAAGGATTCTTTCCCTCCTTTTATTGTGTCTGCGTATTCCTTCAGCCGTCTGTATCTCCCAGCCTAATCGCCGGCGTTTGGTCTGTGCAGATGAATTACATCAGCAGCGTGTGCAGCGGCGGTCAGACGTGCGCGGCGCTGACGGACCAAAACGTGATGGGTTTTATCGCAGCCATCCACGAGCTGGCCTCCAGAGAGAGGCGGTTCTCCTGCTGGATGAGCGACGTCAGGAAGGTCCTCATCAGTCCGCTGCGTAAAAAGGGTGAGAGCCACATGGCCGCTCAAACCGGGGATCAACCCCCGAGAACCCGGCGAGGATGGATCTCTGCGCGCTCACCTGTGATTTCTCTCCTTCAGAGGCTGCGTGTCAGATGCTGGGTGAGCCGTGCACTCAGCTCTTCTTTGCACTTTGTGAGAGCTTTATCCACCTGAGCAAGCTGGTCGGTCGTCACGCCACGTCACTCAGCTACTTCCTGCAAAACGCCCAGAGCCGTGATGTCACTTCCTTTCCCCTGCTGACGCACACTGAGCTTTTCCTGGAGACGTACAAAAAGTAAGGGTTCTATCTCGGCGCTGCAATGCGGGGATTCCTGAAGAGTTGCCGTGCGCTTTACTCTTACTTTCGTTTTACTATTTAATGTTCATGAGGTCGCTGACCTCGCACAGATTAAAGAGTAAAACCAAGAGGATTTAGGGAAGATAAATTACCGTATTTTTCGGACTATAAGTCACACTTTTTCTCATAGTTTGGCCGATCCTGCAACTTACATTTAGGTGCGACTCATACACAGCAAAAAAGGAACTAAAAGTGAGTAAAATCTTCTTAAAATTAGTGTATTTTTCCTTGAATTGAGCAGCTAAATAAGACTATCTGCCAATGGAATAAGATTTTTGGACTTAAAATAAGAACAATTCTTCTCTATCGTCTTATTTCAAGTGCAGGATATCTAATTATCTTATTTTAGGGGTAAAAATACTGATTCTGTTGGCAAATAGCTGCTCAAATCAAGGAAAAATACACTAATTTCAAGAAAGTTTTACTTACTTTTAGTTCCCTTTTTGCAGTGTGTATATATATATATATATATATATATATATATATATATATATATATATATATATATATATATATATATATATATAATCTTAAACAGTAATTAATTTAGACCATCATGAACCAAGAAGTAAACATTGCCGTCTATAACCGTCAGAGGACTCACTAGGCTTGTGAAAACTACAAGCTGCTCTTGTACCACTTAACATTTAATTGAAACATTAACTTATAGACAACAAAGACTGAACTCGTGTTTGTTTTAGCTGTTTTAGTCTGGATTTATGCAGCAGAGGGTTGCATGGTGCTGCTCGAAGGAACCAGACCGAGACAGAACCCTGTCATTGGGCTTTCTGTGAAGCTAATAGCAGCTAGCGCTAGCTTACAGCTCTGTTGTCCACGCGGTTTACAACTTCACTGATGCTCCACGTGAGCTTTGTGTTGCTTTCAAGCATCTGTGTCGTACTCTTAGCTTAGCATGTAGCACCGTTACGCTCACTGTCTAAATTCAGCGTAATTTTTGACAACTTTACGCTGAAAGTTGAGAGAAATTCACTGGCAAAAACCCTGCCGGCTAATTTACTCCATTCATCCTCCCCAGGTATGTTTCATATTATTCAGCCAGTTTAGGATGCAGCTGTGTAATTTAAGTAATTTATAAAATTTCCTTACTAGATTAAATGTCAGTTTTTAGTCTTGGATTGTGTGAAATAAATGTCTAAATAAATGTGACTTATTTCCTCCTCCTTATGACAATTTTTTTTGACTGATGCAAGTTATAGTCCGAAAAATACATTATTTGGCATCAAACACTCAAAGTAGGTTCAGCATAAAACCAAAGAGGAGTATGGTGGAGGATGTCTGGTGCTGTGGGCCTGATTGTGATCCAAAAACCCTGGGGAACCTCGTTAGAGCACATGGCGTCATGAACCCTTCGGAAAACCAATATGTTTTACCAGAGAACTGATAATGGGTCGTCGGTGGGTCGTTCTGCAGAATATTGGTTCTGAATGAATCATCAGACACTCGGGCAACTTTTAAGGTTGTCTCAGTCTCCAAACCTGAGTCCTATAGAAAACCCTGTGGGATGAGCTGAGAAGCAGAGAAGCTCAAGGGCTCCTTAGATGTTTTTATTTTCTCATAATCGGTTAAGGAATATGAAAATCTGATGGCAAAGTGTTTAGAAAATGGTTTATAAGGCATTTGAGTTGGAGGAAAATGGGTGGAGATTTTGTTTTGCGGCTCTTTGCGATGCTGCTGGATTGTTATTTCTGGATTTTTCAAAGAAATAAAAAAAAAAAAATCCCTCTCTTTGTATGCCTCCATCATTGTGAATTCCTGTCCTTTTAGCAAAGTAATAACAGAAATCAAAAGTGTAAGCTATTTAAAAATCCCTTACACCTATCGGTACATCAAGACGAAGATTGATTGATGATTAATATTACCTTTAATTTGTGAGAAAGGATCAGAACGTGTCCCTGTTTTTGCTGTTTTCCTCCTGTTTAGGTCATCAACTTGAAATCTGTCTGTCTGTGTTTGTCTTTTAGGTTTTGTTCTGCAGTTGGCGACTTTGAAGTTATGGGTGGATTCCAGTCACTTCATAAACTCTCACTGTAGGCTCTCTTTTTATTTTATTATTTTTTTACTTGTATTTTAACTTTGCTCATGGGAGGAGTCCTGCCTCCTCTGCTTACCTTGCAGAAAACAACTCTCTGCTCTTTTGTACTGATAAGCACAGCAGGGACGTCTTATTCAACCAGACTTGGCTAAAAAAATATTTCCCATTACCGTTGCACTGCAAAAAGAGAACTAAAAATAAGCACAATTTTCTAGAAATGAATGTATTTGGACTTGATTTGAGCAGGTAAATAAGACTATTTGCCAATGGAATGAGTATTTTTACCCCTAAAATAAGATAATTAGACATCCTGCACTTGAAATAAGACAATGAAGATTAATTGCTCCTATTTTAAGTGCAAAAATCTTATTCCAATAGCAAATAGCCCTATTTACCTGCTCAAATAAAGGAAAAATAATTTAATTTCAAGACAAAATGCCTTATTTCTAGGTTTATTTATGCAGTGTGATTGTTCTTGACGCTATGAAAGCATGAAGTTCTGACTGTCGGTGTGTTTCTCCCTGCAGGGAGTGCCTGGGCAGCCGTCAGGCCGTGCTCTCCCAGCTGCGTGGATCCGACCAGCCTGTCGGCGGGGAGTTTGATCTGGTTTCAATGTTCTACCAGCCTCTGCAGCAGCTCCACCACTACAGCAGGCTGCTGCTCAAAATGTCGGCGTGCTATGACGTGGTGAGCACAAAACCTTCAGCTCAGTTCTCCCAGTCTTTACTCTTTCTCCGTTCCCCAACGATTCAGTAAGTGCAGCTGCTTAAAAGGACTTTGCCTCGTTCTTCCCGCAGCTAACTCTGGAGTATCAGTCTCTGCAGCAGGGGTGTAGTCACTACGAATCGCTCTCTTTGTCCCTCCTGAGGAAGAGGAAGCAGGCTGAAGCCACACAGCTTTTCTGGAAAACTCATTCTGGCAAAGCAACAGTAAGAGAGCGACGCCTTATCGCCGACCTCCCTTTTGTGTTTCCTGTTCAGGTTCACCGGGGGTGGATGTAACTCTGTGGAGACGCATTTCACTGCACACTGCAAAAACAGAACTAAAATTAGATAAAATTGTCTTGAAATGAGTGTATTTGTACTTTATTTGAGCGGCAAGTTTAAATTATCTGCCAGTGAAATAAGATTTTTGCAATTAAAATAGGAACAACTCATCTCCATCAACTTCTTTTAAGTGCATTATATCTAATTATCTTATTTTAGGGCTAAAATTACACTTTCCATTGGCAGATAATCTTGTTTACCTGCTCAAATCAAGGACAAATACACTCATTTCAATAAAATTTTACTTATTTTTAGTTCTGTTTTTGCAGTGCAGATATATTTCCAAAGCACTTTTTTTGGTCTTTTAAACTTCAACGTTCATCACGTTTAATCATCTTCTTCACTGTTCTTCAGGTTCGCCGCTGGGAAAAACACGAATCAGTTCACTTTATCATCTCTTTGGTTAATAAAAACAATATATAGCTATAAAGTATAAACAAACGGGTTAAAGGAGGTAAAACGCTGTTTAATAGAAGTGCAGTTCTTGACTTCATGCTCCTGTATCTTTTCCCTGATGGTATTAAAGCCGCTCTCTGTGTAGATAACCTGTAGATGGGACAGTGGGACAAAAAAAAAAAAGTTATTTAAAGCAACCTGGCCCTACACAGCAAAAAGGAAACTAAAAGTAGGTGAAATTGTCTTGAAATCAGTCCATTTTTCCTTGATTTGAGGAGCTAAATAAGACTATCTGCCAATGGATTAAGATTTTTGCACTTAAAATATGAACAACTCATCTCCATCATCATATTTCAAGTGCAGGATATCTAACTATCTTATTTTAGGGGTAAAAATACTCATTCCATTGGCAAATAGGGTTATTTAGCTGGAAAAATAAACTAATTTCAAGAAATTTTTACTTACTTTTAGTTCCCTTTTTGCAGTGTATGTGGGAAAAGTAATTTCCCCCTTAGTTAAATCCTGAATTAACTGTGATTAACCACAAGATGTGGCAATTTCGATCGCCACATCCAGATTAGATTTGCTCCCTGATCTGTAGATTTAAGAAATCACTTAAATAAAACCATTTTGACAGCAGGACGATCTATAAAAAGGCTGCTTGTTACCTCATGCTCTGTTCGGAAGAACTTTTTTGATGTCTATCCATCTTGAAAAGGAACTAAAAGTAAGTAAAATCTTGTTGAAATTTGTGTATTTGTCCTTGATTAGAGCGGCAAGTTTAAATTATCTGTCAATGAAATAAGAGTTTTGCTCTTAAAATAAGAACAGCTCATCTCATCATATTTTTTCAAGTGCAATACACTGCAAAAAGCAGCAACTGAAAATAAGTCAAATTTTCTTAAAATGAATGCATTTGCCCTTGATTTGAGCAGGTAAATAAGATTATTTGCCAATGGAATGAGTATTTTTACCCCTAAAGTAAGATTATTAGATATAATGCATTTGAAATAAGATGATGGAGATGAACTGTTCCTATTTTAAGTGCAAAAATCTTATTCCATTGGCAAATAGTCCTATTTACCTGCTCAAATCAAGGAAAAATACTTTAATTTCAAGAAGAATTTTCTTATTTTTTAGTTTTATTTTTGCAGTGTATATCCAATTTTCTTATTTTAAAGGTCAAAATACTCATTCCACTGACAGATAATCTTGTTTACCTGCTGAAATCAAGTACAAATACACTAATTTCAATAAAATTGTACTTACATAAAGCATTGACTACTTTTAGGATGAATATTACCAACTATAGCAGGGGTGGCGAACACGCGGCTCTTGAGCCGCATGCGGCTCTCGACCAATAAGAATGCGGCTCTTTGCCTGTTACCATATTTTCTATATACTGTGGCTCTTTCATCGTTTCATGTTTCTTTTCTTCTTTTTTTTTATATCTTAAACACACTTAAATCCATCAGGGGTTATTAAAAACAAATAATATTTTAAAATTAATAAATTAATTTGACAGATTGGGTGTTTTTTATGAGACGTAAGACGTAAGAGACGTAAGTGACCGCCAATCATATGCGCGGATTACGTCTCATGCCGGGAAATTAGGTAAACATTTTATATGCATGCAGACCGCAGACTTACCTTCTTGTACAGTAGGTGGCGGTATGCACCTTAAAGTTGCTTGTGATCCGCCATAATAGAAAAGAAGAAGAAGAAGAAGAAGAAGAAGAAGAAGAAGAAGACTTACCTTCTTTGTAAAAATGGCAAAATGCAAAGCTAAACGAAAATATGACGATGAACACAGGACATTTCTGGAAGAATGGGAAGATGCTTACTTTTTTTATTGAACGGAATGGCAAATCACTCTGTTTATTATGCGATACCACGATATCACATTACAAGGCTTCAAACCTTCAGCGTCATTTTAGCACACTCCATGCTAATATTGACAAGGATTTCCCCAAAGGTACTGAACTACGGAAGCAAAAATTGAGCACATTGAAAAGCCAGGTAAAAAGACAGTCTCAAATGTTTCAGCAATTGACCAAGCGTGGAGAAGCTGTGACACTTGCATCCTATAAAGTGGCATGGAATATTGCCCGTGCTAAAAAACCATACAACGAAGGCGAGTTTTTAAAACAGTGTTTTGGAGATTTAATTGACATTTTGGCTCCAGATAACAAACAACTCAAAGATTCCATCACTGATCTCCAGATGTCACGACACACAGTTGAAACCAGAATATCAGACATAAATAATGCGCTTGAATCTGATCTACATGCAGACCTGAACGCATGTGCTTATTTTAGTGTAGCATTAGACGAGTCATGCGACATACAGGACAAGCCACAGTTGGCAATATTTGTACGAATGATTTCTGAGGACTGCGTGGTGAAAGAAGAGCTTCTCGATATTGTCCCATTAAAAGACAGAACTCGCGGCACTGACGTAAAAGAAGCGATGATGGAAGTATTCAAAACAGCGAATATGTCTTTAGAAAAACTCACCGCAATAGCCACGGATGGAGCGCCATCGATGATTGGTTCTGTGAACGGCCTTGTGGGCCTTTGTAAGGGTGATGACCTCTTGCCCGATTTTTGGAATTTTCACTGCATCATCCACCGGGAGCAACTCGTGTCTAAAACACTGAATTTAGACCACGTCATGAAACCAGTGATGGAGATTGTGAACTACATCCGCACGCATGCCCTTACTCACCGACAGTTCAAAAATCTCATTGCTGACCTAGACGGAGACTTGCCAGGTGACTTGCCACTGCACTGCGCTGTAAGATGGCTCTCAAGAGGTAAAGTGGTGTCACGCTTTTTGGAGCTTTTGGAACCAGTAAAATTGTTTATGGCAGAAAAGAACAAAAGTTACCCTCAGCTCTCAGACCCCAAATGGCTTATGGATATGGCTTTCTTAGTGGACATGCTTTCACACTTGGACAAACTAAACCTGGACCTGCAGGGGAAATTAAAAACTCTTCCTGATCTGACACAAAGTGTATTCTCCTTTGTTAACAAGGTGAAGCTGTTCAAAGTGCACATTCAAAATGGCAATCTGTCCCATTTTCCTTCATTGCGCAGCGCCCAGCAGAAGGCTGGCATTAAAATGAATATGGGTCAGTACGTGAAAATGCTTGCGCATCGCTCTTCTCATCGACCCTTTTAATGCAGAGGCAGACTGCCTCAAATCCCCGCTTGTCACTGATGAGGCAGCGAGTGAACTGGAGATGATTGAGCTACGTGAGGATGACAGACTGAAATCTCTTTGGAAAGAAGGCCCTGTTGCGTTTTGGAGAGTTGTGCCAACTGAAAAATACCCGTGTGTAAAAAGAGCCGCCCTCAAACTGCTGTCGATGTTCTCCTCAACATATGTCTGCGAATCCCTGTTTTCTACCTTGAAACACGTGAAGTCCAAGCATCGGTCCGTTCTGACTGACACTCACGTAAAGGAACTGCTCCGAGTGGCTACAACTGAATACCAACCTGATTTGCAGAGGATTACTAGAAACAAGAGATGCCAGAAATCCCACTGAGATTATCACCCCATCACCTCCAGCAAGGTAAGAAACTCTGTGATGTAGTTTGAAAAAAATACCATCTGACTAAACATGCCTGTGTGAATATTTCAATATTGATCAATTTACATTATACAGACCCTATCTATGTATCTGAAGTGTGTTCATTAGTTGCGTGTGTCAGAGTGAGGGATAGAGACAGCAGTGCCTGTGTGTGTGTGTGGAGAGGGGGGTGTCTGACCTCCAGGGTAGTTGCTGTATTACCTCTGGCTAAGCTGCATTTGATGTGTGTGTTGAGGGTGGACACTTGAGGGTTATGTTGTAAGAAGAGGAGTGTGTTATTAGAAAAATATATGGTTTTAATTATGTGTGTTTGTGTTTGTGTGCGCGTGTGTGTGTGTCTGTCTTGGCAGGTCAGCGCGTGGTGTGGCTCTTGGACTTTCACAGTTAAAGATTTCGGCTCTTTGTGTCTAACTTGTTCGCCACCCCTGAACTATAGCTTTAAGGTCATTGTTCATAATTCAGCAATAAGAAACTGGGTAGAAAAATGACATCTTTGGATGGGAGAGCATTTGATTGGACACTGACCATCTGTTTGTGAGCTTAAGCTCAAGGGCACTTGGGTAACACAGCAGGACAACAATCCATTCCACAGCTCTGAAATAATAAATCCAGGGTTTGGAGTTGCCTGTTGAACGCTCGGACTTGCGTCAGCCGGACACTGAACCTCCTGAGCGAGCAGATACTTTTTCACATCACGGGGAAAAACAGCAGGCGATTCAACCGAAGGGCGCCGCGAACACGACTTGTAAACGTACCCAGCTCCTCGCCGCTTGTTTAACCGACGGATGATTGTTTGTTCTTCAGGAGAATCTGCGTCTCCCGCAGCGGCGTCTGCTCTGTGAGAGCAGCAACAGATCTCTGACGCCTCTGAGCGCCGGCCGGTTCTCCAACCACTGGTTCATACTGTTCAACGACGTGCTGGTGCACACACAGGTACGCACCTTAAACGCCTCTTAAGTCACTTCTGCAGATGCAAAATTAAAATGCATTCAATGCTGAAACGCTTTGGTTGTTCAGGGTTTTAAAAGCAGGAAGGAACAAAATATTATTTTCTATTGATTTGTACATACAGGACTGTCTCAGAAAATTAGAATATTGTGATAAAGTTCTTTATTTTCTGTAATGCAATTAAAAAACATGAAATGTCATACATTCTGGATTCATTACAAATCAACTGAAATATCGCAAGCCTTTTATTGTTTTAATATCGCTGATTATGGCGTACAGCTTAAGAAAACTCAAAAATCCTATCTCAAAATATTAGAATATTTCCTCAGACCAAGTAAAAAAAAAATATAACAGCAAAACAAAATCAAACATTTGAAAATGTCCATTAATGCACTCAGTACTTGGTTGGGAATCCTTTTGCACAGATTACTGCATCAATGCGGCGTGGCATGGAGGCAATCAGCCTGTGGCATTGCTGAGGTGTTATGGATGCCCAGGATGCTTCAATAGCGGCCTTTAGCTCATTTGCATTGTTGGCTCTGGTGTCTTTCAGCTTCTTCTTCACAATACCCCACAAATTCTCTATGGGGTTCAGGTCAGGGGAATTGGCAGGCCAATCAAGGACAGTAATGCCATGGTCAGTACACCAGTTACTGTGAGAATCTTATGTCGTCTCTTAACCACTACCATACTTGTGATTTAGTTTACTGAACCAAGCTGAGTGTTTTTCAAGGCTCAGGAAACCCTGCAGTGTTTCCAGTTAATTAGACGATTCAAGTGATTAGTTGAATAGCCTACTAGTATACTTTTTCACGATATTCTAATATTTTGAGATAGGATATTTGGGTTTCTTCAGCTGTAGGCCATAATCACCGACATTAAAACAATAAAAGGCTTGTGATATTTCAGTTGATTTGTAATGAATCCAGAATGTATGACATTTCATGTTTTTTTAATTACATTACAGAAAATAAAGAACTTTATCACAATATTGAAATTTTCTGAGACAGTCCTGTAAGCCGTTGTCTCTAACAGGTGTTCTGATGGATGCGTGTGTTTGTAGCTAACATTCCCAAACCTCCTCCTCCGTCGTCTTAAGATTATCTTTACATGTCTTCACTGTGTCTTTCGTTCCCTCAGGGAAGTCTTCCCTCTCAGAGCTTCGTAAGTATGACCCGGTCTGACGTCCCACCCACCAGATGTTGCTGAATACGGCTTAGCTGCTCTGTTCAGTGCTTCCTCTCTGGGAGCCACAGGGGGATTCATAAATGTGAACACGGCTTTTTTTTTTTTTTTTCTCTAAAGCTCGCCGACGTTTTTCTTTCTTTGTTTGAACGTGTCAGGTTCGCTTAATTTTAAACGGCTCCATCTGAGCTCAATCAGGGTCGGTGTCGGTAAAATGCCACACTGGAAACTCCCTCTCCTCTGCAGTTTTATTTGTTTTTCTTATGGAGCTAAAAAAAAAAAAGATACGCATTCGTTTTCCTTTTGAGTTACGGCGAGGTTCCGTGTTCACATTTATTTTCTGCACGCTTTTTTTGCACAGATTTGGGTTT
Source organism: Fundulus heteroclitus (assembly GCF_011125445.2). Classification (NCBI taxonomy): domain Eukaryota; kingdom Metazoa; phylum Chordata; class Actinopteri; order Cyprinodontiformes; family Fundulidae; genus Fundulus; species Fundulus heteroclitus. The sequence goes on along the minus strand of NC_046367.1, from coordinate 33,691,579 downwards.
TGAAGTCTTTGCAGCTTTACTGGATCAGGACTGCAGAAATGCTCCTGGGTGCTAAAGGGATCCTGGTGAAGGGTTGAAACTCACGCTGGTCTGAAAGCTTTCACAAGCATCCAAACTAACATCCACTCCAGACCAGGAGGTGTTACTGTAGCTTTGGTCCGTCTTCTTCTGTGTGTTTCCCTGACGCACTGTTTTTTGTCACGTGTTGTAGAAACTTATCTATCTAAATCTGCTGTTTGGTTTGCTGTGGTGTGTTGATAGAGAGAAAAAAGGGGAAGTTTGCTGTATCTAGGAAGATGTTCATAGAGGAACACCTCTAACCCCCAGTCAGTCGAGGCAGATGACCGTTCACAATGAGCCTGGTTCTGCTGGAGGTTTGTCCTTCCCGTTAAAGGGGAGTTTTTCCTTTCCACTGTCGCTTCATGCTTGCTCAGTATGAGGGATTGCTGCAAAGCCATGTACAATGCAGACGACTCTCCCTGTAGCTCTGTGCTTCTTCAGGAGGAGTGAATGCTGCTTGTCGGGACTTTGATGCAATGGGTTTCCTTATATAGGAAATTTTTGACCAATCTGTATAATCTGATTGAATTTGACTTTGGAAAGTGCCTTGAGATGACATGTTTCATGAATTGGCGCTACATAAATAGATTGGAATTGAAAAAATGTAATTGAATTCATTATGTTGCCTTGAAGCCTTCGCCCCCAAAGCTTAATTTGCCCAAATCTTTAGTGTTCCACCCTGGATTGTTTTTTCATTCATAATGGCTGCAGGAATGTTACTGCTTCTGCAAAAAAGTGATGAAGTTAGGAGTTTCACCACAACCATTATAGTTTCCTGATAACCCGTTACCTCAGTCTAGTTCCGGCTCCGCAGCAGCAATAGAAATTTTGTCTGTCATTCAGCTAAAGGCTGGGTCACACGGCAGGATTTTAAAGTAGTCGGCCCATTTTCAGAGCCTGAGAGTTAGGACACGTAATGATAAACAATAAAAATCCTAGATAAAACAGGTTTTGATTGTACAGTGACAGATTTCATTCAGGATCATTTAGATGTCAGACGGGAAATCTTGCAAAACCTCTCAATATCCAACGTGAGCTCAGAGTAAATAAACATGGACGAAGAAGAGGAATAATGGTGATTAGTTTGTGGAATAATGTAACAGAGGAAAAAATATGACAAAAAAAAGGTTTGTGGTTAAAGGAGTGGAGACTGAGGCTGTACCTTTGCTGCACTTTGATATGGAGGCAAGCATTCAACAGGCTCTGTGCTTTTTTTTCTCCCCGGGGGACACCACACACACTAGGATGTCGGGGCAAGACAATCCAACATGTTGACTGTCCCCGATTTGAAGTCAGGGCGGTACCGACGGTCCACTGAGTGGACCAGATCGCTCTTAACACACCACACAAGGCAGGGTATTCTCTTAAGATTATTTTAAGAGACCCAGCGATAGTTGGCGCCTCTCGGAAGGAGAAGATCGGGGGCTAAAAGTCCTGCCGTGTGAACCAGCCTTAAGGAGACGACACTACCTTCTGCTACGGCAGAGAAGGAAATATCAGGATAAGACCTTTTCATAGCTGTTATATTTAAAAAAAATCAGATGTTTATGTAAACATAAGATAAGAAACTCCTTTATTGTCCCTCAATGGGGAAATTCAGGCATGCCAGTGGCAAAAAACACAATTAAACACTAAATCAGTGATTAAAAAAAAGTCAGCTAATCTAAAGTTAGTTGTAAACACCTGAAACATCAGCACCCTTTAGTTTACTTATATACACTGCACAAAGGGAACTAAAAGTAAGCCAAGTTTTCTAGAAATGAGTGTAGTTGTCCTTGATTTGAGCAGGTAAATGAGATGATCTGCCAATGGAATAAGAGGTTTGCACTTAAAATAGGAACAACTCATTTCAGGGTTCTTATCACAACTGTTATTTTAGGGGTCAAAATACTCTTTATAGCAGTTATATTTAAAAAAAATCATATGTTTATGTAAACACAAGCTAAGAAACTCCTTTATTGTCCCTCGTTGGGGAAATTCAGGCATGACAGTGACAAAAAACACAATTAAACACTAAATCAGTGATAAAAAAAAATCAGCTAATCTAAAAATTCTAGTGGAACAGAAACTGATCTTGTCAAATTAAATAAAACAATAAAAATAAGATGAGCATCGCTTAAACCTCAGTATTCACTCATGCATGTATCAAAGGAGGGAAAGAAGTGCTGAAAGCCCAGTTGCTAAAGTGTGATCATTTAAAAGCGGTTATGCTCTGAAACTAAATAAAAATCTCTGCTTCCATACCAGAGGAACCCTTTAACATTAGCAGCAGCATATATGGGCTGTGGCTGTAGTTGTTTATTTTTGCTCTAAGCATGAATGCTTTAAAATGGCACACAGTCATTTATCTGACTGGAGGATTTACCCTTTTGACCAAAGAAACAGAAGTGTGATTTTAAAATGTATTGAGTTTAAATTAACAGGAAACATGAACTAGAGATGTTTAGGTGGAAAAAACTGATATCTACCACACTGGCACTTTTTTTTTTTTTTGGAGATAAATTTGAACCCTGGTAAACAAGTTGTGGAACCTGAGAGTGAAAGTTGTGGTTCCTGGATTCCTCAAGAGAAAAAAACCCTTTATGCCTTTAGGTTGTGGTGCAACGTTGCAAATTACAGTTAACTTTTACATCTATAGTTGGTTTTAAACGTATTTTGTCGTCATAAAGTTCCGTTTGTTCTAATTTACAGGTTTAAATAATGTTTTTTGTATTTTATTAGGAAGGTTTGAATGCAGTCACGTTACCAAAAAAAAATCTTCTTTAATACTCCTGTTATTACTACTACTGCAACTTGGCTGATAAATTAGGAAAACAAGTCAGATTTATTTTAAATAACTGTGAGAACAAGTACATTTTGTCCAGTCAAACCAAAAATTGATGCCTCTGGTGTAACTTCCCTAATGTTGTAGTTCTCAGAAAACCACCTTTTAGACAAGAACTGAGACGTCGCTGTCGGTCATTTGTCTGCCACGTACGATGTTGTAATCTCAGAACGAGTTACGTTTCTTCATTTGAGAATTTCAGAAGGTCTGTAATCTCCGTTGCTCTTATTTTCTCTGCAGTTCTCCACTCATCACGTCTATCCTCTCACCTGTTTGTGGGTGAAACCGATTACTGAGGACCGCACCGGACTGTGAGTTTCTTCAAGAAATTCAAGCCAGAAATGTTTGACCGATGCAGACGGGTTATTTTGTAACATAAATTTTGAGCCCCCAGTGTTCATTCAATCATTTAAATCATTAGGGAAGTTAAGAAAAGCCTTTATGTAGAGAATTTAAAAGCTGTGATGTAGTTTTAACCAGACGTGGAAATGGTGCAACCTCTGAGCCATCTTTCCAGATCCCGTACTTTTTCTTTTTTGCATCTTGCGATTTTGACTGATAATGAAAGTAAAAGTTGAAAAAAGTCATCTAACGTATTACTGGAATAAAAGGTGCAAACTAGACAGTTTTTTTCCACCCCTCAGAGACACTCATTGGAGGAAGATAAATGGGTTCCTAAAAACCAAACTTCCTTCCTGTAATTATTAATTACAATTCTTTTCTAACCACAATCTGCTGTCCTGTACATGAACTTCTCCACCATGTGACATGTAACACTGATTGATATCAGTGTTAAATTAACAGATAATTTGTGTCCTTTTTAATTCTCAAACTGCACAAAAAGGATGATCTGCTTCTAAAACGGAGCCACAGAACAACAAGTATCTCTGCGTAAATGGAGACTGGCCACATTTTTAAATAAAGGTGTTATGCATGCGTTTAGGGTGAAAAACCACTCATATTTTTATATATTTTATTGTAAATTTACAGCCGCGGAAAATGGCTCCGCTTTCTGAAACACAAATATCCTAGCAAGTAAAAGCTGTTTGCTGCGGCTTGCTGCACAGTTCAGGCTTTAGACTTAGACTTTAGACAACTTTATTTATCATTTTGTATGCACAAAGTGCGTACAGAACGAAATTTCATTTGCGTACAGCTTGAAAAATCACAGTAAATTGCAGTAAATTTCAGGATAAAGGTGCAGCAGTGATTTATGTAAACAATTGAAATGTAAACAATGCAGGGGAAATAGACAGTGTGCGATTCACGGTGTCCAGGTGAGTATTACTTTACAAAAAGCAGCTGCGGAGGTGAGGAGCGAGAGAGCCACATCCACATATAGCCGAATTAAGATACCCCCACGGAAAGGTTTGAGCATAATAATGAAACCACCTGAAGCTGAACAAGCCGTAATAGGCGTTGTAATACACCAATGGGTGGCGCGGCCCAGCGGGGAAGTGCTGTAGGAAGAAAGAGAAGAATGCCGACTGCTTTCTCTGCCGGAGTTTTTTTTCATAGCAAATTATCGCAAATCACATGAGTACACAGCTACACTGCAAAAACAGATCTAAAAATAAGCAAAACATTCTTAAAATTTGTGTTTTTGTCCTAGATTTGAGCAGGTAAATAAGATTATCTGCCAATGGAATGAGTATTTTGACCCCTAAAATAAGATAATTAGACATCCTGCACTTGAAATAAGATAATGGAGATGAATTGTTCCTATTTTAAACAGCAAAAATCTTATTCTATTGGCAGATGATGTTATTTACCTGCTCAAATCAAGGAAAAATACACACATTTTAAGAACATAATTATTTTTAGTTCCATTTTTGCTGTGTATATAGACACCATATAATAGTTTTCCAATTGGATAAAGTTTTTTTATTACTTCAGTCAATGTTTTTCTTTGTTCAATTTAGTTAAAGCAGATCAGGGTGTGCAGAATCTGTGCAAATGCTCAACTTTTTATATCCCCTGAGTGTTTTATAAGTAATCACTGGTATATATTTCAATGAACTCAAAATAAAATTGTTCACAGAATTAGATTATGTCATCTAGAATAAATTAATCATGACTCAGCTTGATTGGTTTTGCTGGTGACCTTTGTAAATGGGTAAATATAAGTTAATTAATGTCATTTTATTGCACTTTTTCAGCTACGCCATTAAAATAATATGTCCGGAGGAGAGTTTCACACTGGTGGCCTCAACACCAGAGGAAAAGGTACAAATGTAGTTTATCTTCTCGTTGCACACTTATTGTCACTCAGTATAAAAATGTTTCTGCCCAACCCTTATGCCGATTCTTTAATCCGAGCCGTCTTGTCGTCGTGCAGAACAAGTGGCTGCGGTCTCTGAACCAGGCGGTGGATCAGGTGCTGGGCGGCGCAGCTCAGGGGTCTTCCCCGGGGGTCACGGCGGCCGTGTGCCGCACGGCTTCGTACAAGTTCGTGGCAGATGAGCGATTCAAAGACGCTCAGTACGCGGGAGGCTGGCTGGCAGGACGGGTCCACGGCAGGTCAGAGACAAGCAGGTCACACTCAGGCCGTGAGGCTGCATGCAGTCGTCGTTAATCCATCGTTAAGTTTGTGTCATCGGCATAAAAACAAACAGTTTTATGAATTATAAATAAAGAGAATGATAGAAAGTGATAGTTAGATGCAGTGAGCTACAATAAACTTCAAGGGAAGCCTGTATTGGTAAGTCTGTTTCAGTAATGCCTTATTTATTTAGAGCAGGGGTGTCAAACATATGGCCCGCGGGCCGGATCCGGCCCGCCGAACAATTTAGTCCGGCCCTGTGGCTAAATGCATTATCATTATAAAAAAAAAAATGTGGCAATAAGAATTTTTGTCTTAATGCCAAAAAGAGCTCATCAGATTTGATTTTCACAAGTGGAGCAGTACTGCTTTTGCCATAGTGCTCCGCTTGATTTATGAATGTGAATAGTTTTATTATGATTCATGCGGGGAATATCTCAAATGATATGGATACTACAATGGGAAAGTAGGAGAGGAAAGGAAGAACAAGAAGAAAAAAAGAAAAGGTGAAAGAAAGAGGAGATAAAAGGAAGAGAATGATAAAACAATTATTGAAAAAAAAACATGTACTTCGTTTAATTGAAAATCTGCAGTTCCTATATTGTCCACGAGGGGCGCTGTGTTTTAATTAGCAGATTAAGCTTCAGGTGTGGAAAAATTTAAATCATTTCTTAATTTTTATCTGTTTGATGTATTTTGTCATGCAGGACAGTGTTTTTAAGTTCCAAAAAATGTGAATCAATGTTTTTCAACATTGTACAATCACTGTGATCAGTTCTTATGCATAATGCACAAGTAAATGTTTAACTGAGTAAAAGTATTGTTAAATTGCACATACTTTTTATAAAAACGCTGAGGTTATTCATAATATATTGTGTAAAAGTGAAATTAATATAAAAATCAACAATAAGTCCACTTTTATTAGTTCTATTTAATCTTGCAATGAGTTTACTCATGTGGCCCTCTTGAGATCAGATAAAGCTGTATGCGGCCCCTAAACCAAAATGAGTTTGACACCCCTGATTTAGAGTATCAAGAAATAGTGATAAATCAATGAAAAGATCATTTAATGCGATACAGAACAGAAACATTGTGTAACTTTGTTTAATCAAGCCGGTAAAGCTTGTCGTCTCCTTTAAAAGTGGTGAAAAGCTAAAGGTGTAATTTGCGGGTTTTCGTTTTCAGAGGAACCATGAAGTGGCCGGATGGGCGCCTGTACAAGGGAAACTTCAAGAACGGACTGGAGGACGGGTCTGTATGAATCCACGCGTTGGTTCTGTCCAACACGAGACATTTCTTTATCTTATAGAGACAAAGAACCACAGGAGAGAATTTGTAAAGTGCTTTGTACAGGAAATAGCAGCGTTTTCATCATTAACTGCAAATTTAGCATCTTCACCAGGAATAAAACTGTAACCACAGCTGTATTTATCGTTTTTCTTTTTTTTTTACCCCCCCCAGTTATGGAGAATGTGTAATACCAAACAAAGCGCAGGACAAACCCGACACTTACCAAGGACAGTGGAAGGAGGGAAGGATCCATGGTTTTGGCAAATACAAGTCAGTATGCTGTTTTATTGACACTTTTAGGTGAGCAGGGAGCTTTTGTACGGATAATTTTATGAACGTAAGCTGCCTGAAACATCAGCACCTTTTAGTTTACGTATATACACTGCAAAAAGGGAGCTAAAAGTAAGTCAAGTTTTATAGAAATGAGTGTATTTGTACTTGATTTGAGCAGGTAAATGAGATGATCTGCCAATGGAATAAGATGTTTGCACTTAAAATAGGAACAACTCATTTCAGGGTTCTCATCCCAACTCTTATTTTAGGGGTCAAAATACTCTTTATAGTAGTCATATTAAAAAAAAAATCATATGTTTATGTAAACATAAGCTAAGAAACTCCTTTATTGTCCCTCGTTGGGGAAATTCAGGCATGATTGTGGCAAAAAATACAATTAAACACTAAATCAGTGATTGAAAAATCAGCTAATCTAAAGTTAACTGTAGTGGAACAGAAACTGATTTTGTCAAATAAAATAAAACAAATATAAGATAAGCATTACTTAATCCTCAGTATCCACTCGTGTGTGTGTGTGTATCAAAGGAGGGAAGGAAGTGCTGAAAGCCCAGTTGCTAAAGTGTGATACTTTAAAAGCGGTTACGCTCTGAAACTAAATAAAAATCGCTGCTTTCCATCTCAGAGGAACCCTTTAACATTAGCAGCAGCCTATCTGGGCTGTTGTTTATTTTTGCTCTCAGCATGAATGCTTTAAAATGGCACACAGTCATATCTGACTGGAGGATTTAACCTTTTGACCAAAGAAACAGAAGTGTGATTTTAAAATGTATTGAGTTTAAATTAACAGGAAACATGAACTAGAGATGTTTACACTCAAAATAGGAACAACTCATCTCCATCGTCTTATTTCAAGTGCAGTATATCTAATGATCTTATTTTAGGGGTCAAAATACTCCTTCCATAGGCAGAGAATCTTATTTACTGGCCCAAATCAAGGACAAATACACCAATTTCAAGTAAATTTTACTTAATTTTAGTTCCCTTTTTGCAGTTTAGGCGTTACATTTTTTTTTTTTCTGGCCATGAGTGCCGCTTCATGTTAACTCAGAGCGCCCCCTCCTGTGTGTCGTGGCTCGGACTCAGGTACGGCAGCGGAGAGGTGTACGAGGGCTGCTTCTGTGACGGGCAGCGGCACGGCTACGGCATGCTGAGCTCCGGCAAACTGGCCCGGACCACTTCAAGCGTCTTCATCGGCCACTGGGTGCAAGACAAGAAGACCGGGTACGGCGTCCACGACGATATCATGAGGTACGAGACGCCGCCGCCTCTAGTTTTCTGCTCTGAGGAATGACGTGTGTTTGAATGCCGAAAAGTAACGTGGAGTGTTCCCTTCTTGGGTAAGACACAGGAGTAGTTTAAAAATAAACAAAAGAACAGTTTAGTCAAGTTTTGGCACCATGGCTGCTAAAAATATCTGCTTTAAAAGGGCAGGGAAATGAGGCCTCGATGCAGCCTGGGTGCCGGTTAATCAGTGAGAATGCTGTATAGCATTCTCACTGATTGTTTTCCTGTTTTTCTTTATTATTATTATTCCGTCGCAGTCTAACTACTCCCGCATACTTCAACTGATTACAACAATTTTGGTATCAGAACGTTAGGCTCGTTCCCGGCATGACTGCTATATCTCATGGTTATGCTAACTTTTAAATTTTTAAAATATTTCACTTTTTGTGCGATTTCTTTTTTTTTTTTGGCTGTTCCCATTGATATCAATGCTAATTTTTTCAAATTCTTCCATTTGTTTTCAAATTCTTCAAATTTTTAAAAATTCATTCAGATTTTTCAAATTCTTCAAATTCTTCAAATCCCTTCAAATTTTTTTCAAATTCTTCAAATTTTTCAAATTCAAATTCCTTCATATTCTTCACATTCTTCTATTTCTTCGAATTCAATTTTTCCAAATTCTTCACATTCTTCTATTTCTTCTAATTCAATTTTTCCAAATTATTCAAATATTTTCAAATTCCTTCAAATTTTTTAAATTCCTTCAAATTTTTCAAATTCTTCAAATTTTTTCAAATTCCTTCAAATTTTTTAAATTCCTTCAAATTCTTCACATTCTTCTATTTATTCTATTTCTTCTAATAAAATTTTTCCAAATTCTTCAAATTTTTCAAATTCTTCACATTCTTCTAATTCAATTTTTCCAATTTTTTAAAAAATTTTCAAATCCCTTCCAATTATGATTTCAATGTTTTTCAGCTACTTTTTCTCTTCTGCAGGGATCTTCTGCATCTTCTGCTCAAATCATTCTGCAGATTAGCATTCTCACTCGCTGTTACGCAGGAACAGCTTTTTCTAGTTTCAATAGTTTATTTTTTTTTTATTGCTTTATGTCCTTTTTGTTTCTCAGAGGAGAGAAGTACATGGGCTTCTGGCTGGATGACCAGCGCCACGGCAGCGGTGTGGTCGTCACCCAGTATGGAGTTTATTTTGAAGGGTCGTTCAAAGAAAACAAGATGAGCGTAAGCACAGCGGCCAGGAGCATAGTGAACATAATCTTTTTGGAATAGTTAATTTTATTTGGTTTTATTGTGTTAAGGTTGCTTTGTTCTAATTGTGTGGATATTAAACCCAGGCGTAGATGGAGACATAAATATTAGACAAAAAGTAAAAAGGCTGGCACATTGCACGGCTTCACCAGCGGTTTTTCAATCGTTTTACGTCGGTGATCTCTCTCCGGTCTGCCAGGGTTCAGGCCTGTTGGTGTCAGACGACAACACAGTTTTCCAAGGGGAGTTTAGTGACGACTGGACCATCAATGGGAAGGGAGTTTTGACGCTAGCGAATGGCGACTGTCTGGACGGCCTCTTCAGCGGAGAGTGGAGGACGGGTCTGAAGGTGGTGGGAACGTACGTCAAGCCAACCTTAGACGGATACGAGGGCAAGGAGAAAAATGACCTACCGTGAGTATTAAATATTAAAGTATTAGACGTTATTTTCTAAACTGTAGTCAGTACGATTTGATCTGCAGGCTTAGTTTCCATCTCCTTAAAGGTATACTATGCAACCGGGGTTGATTTTCCAGCGAGGCTCCTCCCAGAGGGCGAAAGTAAAAGTGCACTGTTGTAAAGATGCTCAGCTGTCCTGGTTTCTCAGTCAAACCAGGCGCAGTTGTTTTGAGTTTAACAGACAGGCGAACGCAACGAAAAGTGGAAAAATCGGCAATACAAACAATGACTATCACAGTGAAAGTATGAACATCAGGGTTTCCTGCAGCGCTATCTTGGCGAAGCGGCCGCCGCGGCAACATTAAAAAAATAAATAAATAAATAATAATAATAAAATAAAATAAAAACTTGATATGCGTGCATGTTTATTTGACGTTAACACGCAGTTCTTTGTTGTTGCTTTCCCGCGTGCATATAGTGAATGGCAGGGCAAAAACACATGGAGTTCTCGCCGTAAAGCAAGACCGACTCTCGCGGTCTTGCACCAGACTTCTGAGCCTGTGGGTGCGGGCCGAGGGCTCCTGCAATGGGGTACCGCGCACGTGACGTAACCGTCTCAAGAGCAACGCCCCTTTTGCCGCTTAGGTAGGGCATACAGGAGAGAAAGCACGGATAACCCAGCTATTACAAGCGCAACAGAACCAGCGATATGACCGACTTTACAGCCGTTAAACTTTCCCAAAACGATGTCCCAGGCACACGGTTTACTGGTCGCACTGTCGAAGAACACACCAACCTTCAGCTCAAACGATGGCTTGAGGTTCGATGGCTTAAAAAGACTGGAAAACTGGCTGAGTTGATGAACGGTAAGCTTTGTTTTTTTTTCCTGCGCGGCGGTCATGGCAGCGTCGGCCGTTTTTTTTTTTTGTTGTTTGCAATCACCGTCCAGGAATGGGTATATGTTTAATGTTTGTCTTATTTGAAATGTTTTTGAGTAAGCTATCCTGGTAGCAGGCTATCAAGTTAGCGCCTGCTACCATGACAGCCTATATGCTGTCATGGTAGCAGGCGCTTCAATATTAACATGTCGGCCACCAAAATACTCTTACCTTGACTTGATGTCGCTGGAATTGGGTCAGGATGTTCTTCGGTTGTGCCCTTTCCTCCGACAAAATGCTTGCTACATATGTACGTGAATTTGGTAACTTTTTCCGGGTTGAACTGTTGTGTAGGCCGACCGCACCGGTGTACCAAGCGCACACATTTCTCCTTGGCAGTCTTGAAGAAAACATCCTTCATATGCGGCCGATCAGCGTACCTCGAGTCGCTGTTGCACGTTCCATAGCAACAATGTTTAAAAACCATGGTCTTAGATTTGGAAAAAGCAGTCGTTTACCGAGTAAAACCTAGGCTAACGCACGTCTCTTTTACAGCAAAACAGCGGCGGGTTTCCGGAGTTTGCCCCACTGCGTACCACGTGATGTGACGTCATCGTGACGTTGTGTTTCTAAAAATAGCTCGCGCGCGGTACCCCATTGCAAGTGCGGTATTTCCCCCACAGACCCCCAGGGCGGCCGAGAAAACCTTTGTTCGACCTGAAATTACTAATTTAATCATCCAAAACGGTATGGAACACATTAATTAACTGAAAAATGTTGCATAGTATGCCTTTAAATTCTGATGTGCAGCTAATATGCGGATATGTCAGAGTGTCCTAAAGTCTGAAAGTGTCTGTCTGGTCGACAGCTTGGGTCAGCATGTGGTGCCGGCGGCTCAGAGGTGGATCTGTGCGTTTGACGAGTGCTGGAGTCGACTCGGCTGCGACGCCAACGGCGGCGGCGGAGGGGACAGGACCGCGGCCTGGGAGAACATCGCTGTTACCATAACAGCGGCTCGGCGACAGAGGTAGGCTGGGAGTTCGTGTGGAGGAAAAAGGGTGGTACAGGACAGATTTATGTGAGTAATATTACAGGGTGCCTGCAGAATCTGGGCTTTCAGGGTGCTTGCGCAAGTCTTGAAAGTCTTAATAAGTATGGAATTTTGAAACACTGTTTTCCAGACCTTGAAAAGTCTTGAATTTTGTGTGAAAGTCTTAATAAAGTATGGGAAAAAAATGTGTGGTAGAATTTTACAGTATGCTCAAAGGCATTGTGAAATGAGAAATAGGAAGGTAGGCTATAAAACTATAATTTTACTAACTGGTCACGTACTGTATTAGCCTAATGGAATCAAACACTTGTTTGATGTGAAATTCATGTACTTGTGATTTTCATGTTTTGAAACGTTTTCATCAGTAAAAGCATAATTTACTGTGAATAATGCATTTGTTCATTGAATACTAGCCTATAAAAATTAACATTTCTAATAAACAGTTTGTACAATCTCAACCAATGAAGTAGGCAGTAGGCACACAAGTATACAAGTACATAAACTTATGGTGTTTCTGTTTTTCCATCGTTCTTGGTTCTGTTGTCTAAATCAGGGGTTTCCAAACTAGGGGTCAACGAGACGATCCAAATGATGATGCAACATTTCTGAATTTACAATGTCAGACATATACTTGTTTTAATAGTAAATGTATGCCTTTATGCACTGGAAGAACTTATATGTACTTATTTTCAGCATACGAAAACTTGTAAATATGTGAAATTAATCTTCAAACTCCTGTTTTTTGTTGAAATTTACTCTTCCGTGGCAAATCATTTATTTTCTTTAATCTACAATAGTCATAATAAAAATGTTCAATTTTTTGGAAATTACGAGAATCAAGTCATATTAGAAAAAAAGAACATTATGAGAAAAAAGTCATATTATCAAAATAAAGTCGCACAATCGTTTCAATGTTCTCATAAAATTACTTCTTTATCCTCGCAATTCTACTTTAGTCTTATAATTTTCAGAAAGAAAAAAAAAAAAAATAGCCCTCCACCCGCCAAAAGGGGGTCGCTGGCGATATGGCTTAAAACTTTTTTTTTTTTTACCAAATCCGATTTCTAGATTTTCTTCTTCATTTCACAAAAAGAAATGAAAGAAATTATTTTTAAAAGTTTCGTCTGGGAGTTGATCTGAATTCAAAGTGCAACTAAATACATGCTGTGAAATATGCTGGTAAAGCAAGATGGCGGCCCTGCCGTTGTAAATGAAAACATAACATGTTTGCTGCTAGTGGTATTAAATAATGAGCTTATAACAGACTTCACTTGTGTAACTTCAAACTAACTTCAAAGTAAATGAGTAAATTAAAGTGCCTCGTGTTATGGGAAGAAAAAAAAGTTTCCTCTCCACAATAATTGACAAGATATTTTCCTAAACATATATTCAGCATTGCAGGATGTTCTCTTCATGTTCTCTTCCAATTCAAAAAATACTTTATTTATCCCAGAGGGAAATTAAATGTTGATGTAACTCATTTGGTAAAGGAGTTATTATAAGTGGTGATGGCTGTGGGCAGGATCCGATTTACAACCAATCTGAAGAATCCTTTCAATGAATGACTGCATTGGCAAAATAAAATCCTGATTTTCCAAAAATGAAATCTTACAAAAAATTATAAATTCAAATTAATCGATTAAATCGATTTATCGCCCAGCCCTATCAGGCTCTGCCGCTGTTATTGTGGGAGTCACAGATTGAGAAGTTTGGGAAACTCTGGTCTAAACGTTCCTCCCATCCATGCATGCTATGCTACATCATTAGTAAAACCCGATTTATTATTAGTTTTTATTAATAACAACAATCAATCTGGCTCTGAGCCGTGATTGGCTGGTCACCTCTGACTCTAAATCAGACTCCTTGTGCTTGCTGCAGGTATTTACTGTCTGTTATGATCCGTTTTAATGTGTGTGCTTGTAGCCCAGACCTCAGTAAATCCCACACCAAAGTACTGGAGAGTTTGGAGTTCATCCCTCAGTACGGGGAACCGGTCACCACCGCAAACTACGACAACATAAGACGATACCTCACTAAGGTACAAGCACGGGCAGCTACCACTACCACGCCCGTGTGCGTGCAGCCGAGTCGTCGCAGGCGTGTGGAGTAACTTGTGTTTGCGTGTGACGGCGTCAGGCGTGCGAGACCCCCCACCATCCTCTGGGCTGGCTGGTGGAGACGCTGGTGACGGCCTACAGGATGACGTACGTGGGAGTGGGATCGAACCGCAGGCTGCTCCCACAGGCTGTCCAGGAGCTCCAGGCCTACCTCACACACTTCTACAGCGTCATCAGGTACGTTTTAATGCACCTCGTTAATTCAATCAAAGTGTTTCTGACATTGGAAGATAAGCAGGAAAAGAAGAAGGGGTTGGGGTAAAATGTTTCAGCTTCAGCTAAACTCATATTATTCTTAAGGTATTCCAAAAAAAGGTAAAAAAAAACAAAGCAACTGGACTTGTTTTCCGTAGTTGAAGACGTTTCACTTCCTCTCCAGGAAGCTTTCTCAATTCAAAAAGTCTGGAGTAATGTGGAGTACCAAGCTTTATACTACTGCCTAACAAAGGCCTTTTAATGGCTTAGATAACATGCAAATTCAACCGAATGCTATCTAAACCATTACAAGGCCTTTGTTTGGGCAGTAGTATAAAGCTTGTTACTCCACATTACTCCAGACTTTTTGAATTGAGAAAGCTTCCTGGAGAGGAAGTGAAACGTCTTCAACTATGGAAAACAAGTCCAGTTGCTGTTTTTTTACTTTTTTTGGAATGACCATGACCTGGATGACTGAGAATCTTCACCAGGCTATTCTTAAGGTAAATTTGCCTGATCCGTTTAGTTTGCTGCCACTTGTTGCTTAAATTATTTATAACTCTGATTATAAATGTCTCGGCATTCCCAAGTGAAATAATGAATAAGTGATGCTATTAAGCTTAACAGCATAATAAAATAATGTCTCATTAAAAGCAGAATATAAACTAAAGGCCGGTGCTTTTTGGTGGCTGATGGATGAATGAATGATCCACTGTGTGTCTCTCTATCAACTTTGCACATCTACAAACGTAAAAGTTTTCCCCGTTCTTCTCTGGAAAATAGATCAAGCTCTGTCAGCTTGGATGGAGAGCATCAATTTTCACATTATGCCACAATTTTCAACTGGATGTAGCTCTGGACTTTGAGTATAAAGAGTTAATTATAAAGTAGGTTGGATGGATTTTATCTAGGATGAGCCGATTCCATACGATTCTCGTTACATAGCTCATGATACTATATATTTGACTCCAAAATTGGTATTTATTACTTTCAAATCAAGTCATTCAATCAACAAAACTCAATTTATTGAACCCTGATATATTAACAGGAAAATAAAGTTTGGTTCAATACATTTAACGTATCACAGAAACCAAAAATGTGCCCAAACGTCTGATTTTAGATTAATCTCTTCCTCGATTTAAACAGTAATGGCACGCTGTTATTACGCCCTCTAGGGGTTGAAGGTTATATTGATACTGAAAGCCAGAATATTGATATTAAATTGTTTTTAAATACATCAATATTAATCATCATATTGATTTTTAGGCACAGCCCGGTTATAAAGCATACATTATGATATTGATCCACCTTTTTATTGGTACATCACAATAAATCCCAATAAAAAGACAAACTAATGTTAGTCTTTATATTTACTGCAGTCAACCAGAGATTAAAGCTCTTCCTTATTTTTAAAATATATTTTTTTACATGTGGCTTCAGAGGTGAGTCAGTGGTAAATGTGTAAAGCTTCAAACTCCTAATCGAACTGTAAATGTTGAACTGGACAATAAAAACGGTGGCTCTGCCTGCAGATTTCTGTTTCCGGGTTTACCGGACGATGGCGGCGTCATCCCAGACGCTCCGGACCCCGGTCCCTTTA
Organism: Fundulus heteroclitus; assembly: GCF_011125445.2. Lineage (NCBI taxonomy): Eukaryota > Metazoa > Chordata > Actinopteri > Cyprinodontiformes > Fundulidae > Fundulus > Fundulus heteroclitus. The sequence goes on along the minus strand of NC_046367.1, from coordinate 33,675,837 downwards.
AAAGCCGACGCAGCTCCAGCAGAGCGGAGCAGGGGTGAGTGTCATTTCTGAAGAAACAAAGTGAATGTAGACGTTATGACGTGGTCCTAAATGTCGTTTGGTTTTCCTTTTTTTTTTAGCGTTTTGGTGGTGAGCTGCTCGTCTCTGCTCCTCCCTCTGCTGCTGCCCCGACTCTACCCTCCTCTCTTCACCCTGTACTGTCTGCAGCAGGAGCAAGAGGAGGCGCTGTACTGGGAGCGCGTCCTCCGACTCAACAAGCAGCCCGACCAGTCGCTCCTCAGCTTCCTGGGAGTGCAGGAGTCAGTGTGCAGACACACACACACCTGTGCATGTTTTCTCTCCTCATACGCCGCCTTACAGAGGTAGATGTTGGTTATGCTGACTGATCATCTGAGGCTCTTTCTTTGGTTTTTCACTCGTAGGAAGTTTTGGCCTCACTGGATGTCCATCCTGGGGGAGAAAAAACAGGTCAGACATGGTTTCTTTCAGCTTTCACACTCACAGAGCCTTTCAAAAGGGTTCATACACTTTAAATGTTTCCACATTTGTCGCGTAACAACAACAGACTTCAATGTGTTTTTATTATTTTACCAATAACGTAAAGTTAGAGGTGAGTTGTAAAGTGGGAGGAAAACGATAGATGGTTTTAATTCTTTTTGACAAAAGTGTGTTTAGCATTTATTTATTTTTTTAAGCCCATTTACTCTGATACCTCTAGAGAAAATCCAATAAACTTAGAAGTCAGCCAATCAGTAAACAGTGTCCACTGTGTGATTTAACCTCAGTATAAATCCAGCTGTTCTGCGAAGGTCTCAGAAGTCTGAGGGGTTCATAAACGTATCAAAATAACAGCGCTGGCGACCACCTGTAAGCAGAAAGGATTTCTTTTTCGTTATTGGGGGGTACTACCACTGAGCTCTATTATACACTGGAGTGCTATAGTCCGCTGTTAGAACGAGTCGCTTTGAAGCCACCAGCCGCCATATTGGTACTCCCTATTTTCACACAGTAACTAGGGAATATGTGCGCTACAGCATCGAATAACGAGGATTTTCTCATGTTCAGGGGGTGCTTAAAACTTTTAAAATGTCAAATGCCATATACTATTATGTTATGTACTAAAACTATCAAGTATTAAGAAAGTCATGTGCTGAAATATTTTGCATTTTATTTATTTATTTATATATATATATATATATATATATATATATATATATATATATATATATATATATATATATATATATATATATATATATATATATATATATATATATATATAAATAAAAATAAATAACAATATACAAAAACATATATTTCAGCACCTAATTTCCTAGTAGTTGATAGTGTTGGTACATCCACTGACTGTAGAATTACCTGTGAAACGTTTTCAAACTGCTTGTTGTTGCAACCAAATCCTATGGGATTCTGTGAGAGTAGGGAGTAGCAAGATGGCGGCCAGTGACTTCAGTTTTTCGGCAAAATCAGCAATCCAGTGTATAATATAGCTCAGTAGGATATTAAGAATCATCTCACGACTGTTAGCAGCATGAACTCAGCTGAGAGGCCAGGAGGGACGTAGTGGAGAAGTTTAGTGCAGAGATTGTTTATAAGAACCTACCAGCAGATGACCGTCCAGCTAAACGGACAGGTAAGGAGAACATCAGTCAGAGAAGCCAAGCACCAGTTGGTTAGTCTGGAGGAGCTGCAGAGATCCGCTGCTCAGGTGGGAGATTATTCGCTGTAACCTCTACAAATCTGGTCTTTTAAAAAACTGGCAAGAAGACTGCTATTGGCTGGGTTAAAGCCAGAGGAAGGCCCATTTTCAGTTTACAGCAGTCACGTATAGAGCAGTGGTTCCCCACCTTGGTCCTCAGGTACCCCTGTCCAGCATATTTTAGATGTCTCTGTTCCACCTCGGCTGATTCAAATGATTACAACACATGAATATGACCAAGGGCTGCAGAAGCCTCTTAATCATCCATTCGTTAAAGTCAGACGTATGGCAACAAGGAGACGCCCAAAACATGCAGGGCGTTGGGAACCACTCATGTAGAAGATATGTAGGATGCTCTGGTTTGATGACATCAGCATTGAATAAATGCAAAAACAGACAACAAAACATGCAATCCCCCAAACAGTGAAGCCTGGTGGAAGGGGAGCTTTTTTTTTGTCTTATTCTGGCCCGAGCAGGGAATAAAAAAGCATGCCACACTTTTCAGATTTCTATTAATAAAGAAGATTTAAATCCACAGTAACCCCATGAAATACGCTTAAGTCGTTGGTTTTGGTGTGAAAAGGTTCAGGGAGAGAGTAAAGACTTTTTGATAAAGTGGCAATCGGCCAAAGGCATCTGCAGCTTTTATTGAACCGTATTTAATTATCGCGTTTTCTCCTCTGCGCTCTTCACAGATTGTTTCCAGCAGTAAAGATGCCTGCTTCGTTTCTGCCGTCGAGACTCTCCAGCAAATCAGGTAAGCCTCCGTGTGAGAATAAACAAAGCATAATTAAAAGTGGTCAGATATAATGAACGGCGACGTGCCTGAATACACTGCAAAAACAGAACTAAAAATAAGTAACATTTTCTTAAAATGTGTGTCGTTTTCCTTGATTTGAGCACGTAAATAAGATGATCTGCCAATAGAATAAGATTTTTGCACTTAAAATAGGAACAATTTATCTCCATCATCTTATTTCAAGTGCAGTATATCTAATTATCTTATTTTAGGGGTCAAAATACTCATTCCATTGGCAGATAATCTTATCTACCTGCTCAAATCTAGGACAAAAACACAAATTTCAACAACATTTTACTTATTTTTAAATCAATTTTTGCAGTGTAGATGGACCGCTTGTCCAGAGATGTGGAGTTTATGGCGACACGTTTAGATCTACATGATGTTTAATACCATAGATTCAATTCAATTCAATTTTATTTATATAGCGCCAAATCATGAAACATGTCATCTCAAGGCACTTTACAAAGTCAAGTTCAATCATAGATGAGCTATGATGCGGACACGACATTGTTCAAATTAGTAACAAGCTGATCCTTTGCACGCAGCACCACGTTTACGCCGTCAGATAAACTGATGGTGATCCAGAGGACGTTTGAGGAGCTCACGCTGGAGGTGAAGCCCCTGCTGGCCGGGGACTTCCTGTGGTGCATGGACGACCTGTTCCCCCTCTTCCTCTACGTGGTGCTCCGAGCGAGGTGCACACACACGGCTCAGGATTCATAAGCACCACGGGTGTAGCTGGCTTTTATGTGCTTAGTAGTCTAGTTACCGTCGGATCTCAAACGCACACGGGTTATTTTTGACAGCTTGTTCCTCGTTTTTTTGCTGCTCGCTCCTCTCTCCAGGGTGAGGAACCTGGGAGCTGAAGTCTGCCTGATTGAAGATCTGATGGATCCCAACCTTCAGCATGGAGAGATGGGCTTGATGTTCACAACACTGAAGGTGAGCTCTTCCAGCACACATGCGCACTGAAAACACTTCGGCGATGAACCGTCGATAGATTTATCTGTCCGGTCCTCCCCTTTCTTACCCACTCTTGAGATAACAGCTGCATTTACAAGGAGGTTGTTGCTGTCCTGTGTGCCTTTCATAACAAACTATAAACCCTAAAATGCGGTACCGCGCGCGAGCTATTTTTAGAAACACAACGTCACGATGACGTCACATCACGTGGTACGCAGTGGGGCAAACTCCGGAAAGCCGCCGCTGTTTTGCTGTAAAAGAGACGTACGTTACCCTTGGTTTTACTCGGTAAACGACAACTTTTTCCAAATCTAAGACCATGGTTTTTAAACATTGTTGCTATGGAACGTGCAACAGCGACTCGAGGTACGCTGATCGGCCGCATATAAAGGATGTTTTCTTCAAGACTGCCAAGGAGAAATGTGTGCGCTGGGCACACCGGGGCGGTCGGCCTACACAACAGTTCAACCCGGAAAAAGTTACCAAATTCACGTACATATGTAGCAAGCATTTTGTCGGAGGAAAGGGCACAACCGAAGAACATCCTGACCCAATTCCAGCGACATCAAGTCAAGGTAAGAGTATTTTGGTGGCCGACATGTTAATAAAGAAGCGCCTGCTACCATGATAGCATATAGGCTATCATGGTAGCAGGCGCTAACATGATAGCCTGCTACCAGGATAGCTTACTCAAAAACATTTCAAATGAGACAAACATTAAACATATACCCATTCCTGGACGGTGATTGCAAACAACAACAAAAAAAAAAACGGCCGACGCTGCCATGATCGCCGCGCAGGAAAAAAAACACAAAGCTTACCGTTCATCAACTCGGCCAGTTTTCCAGTCTTTTTAAGTCGGTCATATCGCTGTTTCTGTTGCGCTTGTAATAGCTGGGTTATCCGTACGTTCTCTCCTGTATGCCCTACCTAAGCGGCAAAAGGGGCGTTGCTCTTGAGACGGTGACGTCACGTGCGCGGTATGCCATTAACAGCAATTTCAGTCCTGAGCTGTGTGTCGAGGTTTCTCATGAATTGTAGATTCTGCTGCATCCACTGGGCTAAGAGAGGAAGTCCTGTTATATTCTCCCATCAGGGTAACAAAACCTGAACGCCTGGGGAGCAACAGAAAAGCCATTCAGATTTTCTGGCTCTGAAATCTAAATATAATATATTTTGTACAGTTTATTTTTTTTCTGAGACGCCCAGATTAAAACTCTTGATGAGAAACAAGCCCACAGCATCACAAATTTCACCCCTGGGGTCTGGAAGGGAGGAAGCTCTAGTATTTAGTCTACACTTAGAGGCCATTTCCAGCCACTTAAGCTTTCAGTCCACTATTAAATAAGCAACTTAAGATACAATAGAAGGAAGATCTTCAGAAGGTCAAAGGAAATGTTGTTTATTGCAAACAATATGTACAAATACTAGTTGAAAGGTAAAATTTGCGAGTAAATGCATAATGTTTACCTTCATATGGCCCAGGGATCTGCAACCTGTGGCTCTTAATAACTTTGGCTACAAATTATATTTTTATTCTGGTGTTTAAATGTAATAATGATGATGATAAATGCCGGTTTTAGCATTTTTTTTTCTTGAAATAATTGCTTTTAATTTTCCACAACAGAATGATGCTGAATATACCAGGAATATTAAATTTTAAATCAATATTTTTTTCATTATGATTTCTTTTTTTTTTGTGTGTGTACATCATTATCCTCAAATATCAACATCCCATCCATCTTCTTTTTTTTTTTTTTTTTTAAACCTCATAATAGACATAAAAGGGCATTTCTTTAACGATGACAACATATTTCCGACAGTAGATCTTTATCAAAAATTACATCTTGTCTATTTTCATAAGGCCAGGCGACATTTGCGGCTCTGAACGAGTTTAATTCAAGTGGACTGTGGGCAAAAGTCGTTTACAAGATTCACCCGCGAAAACGGCTCTTTAAAGTTTTGCTTGCGGTCAAATTTCCACCAATAAGAGCGCTGAATTTGAACGCGTCAGAGAACAACCGACCAATGAGAAGCAAGTGTCACACTAAAATATCGTGAGATGACAATACTCCGAGATTTTGCAGGAAAACACAGAGGAATTTTGATAAATTTGAGGGAAATGATCGAGGAAAATAGGAAAGAAACACTGTAGATTTAAAAATCAGTACGCCGGCGCTGCACCCTTATTCATCCTCTGGGGAGGAACTGTGTGATATAAATGTTTGGCTGCAGCTGTTTTCACGTTTTTATGTGATTATTGTCCTGTTTGTAGATGTGAACGGGTTTAGGTGAGTGATTTTCCTGTAGTTATCCACAGAGTTTTGTAGATCAACACACGATTCCATGTTCTCTTGTCTTTCCCATTTTGAGCAGTGGCTAAGACAAATGGGCCCTCTGTGTCACCCTATTACCCCGTTTACACTACCCCTTTTTAACCGAGCCGAGACCAGTCTGAGCTCAGTAACCGAGATAACTATCGAGTGTAAATGGAACGCAAACTGAACTGAACTGAGCCAGACCCGCGCTAAATGCAGACCAGTTAAATTTTTTTCTGGCCCGGTTTTTAGAAAAACAAAAGCCCCATTTATACTACCCTTGTTAAACCGAGCCGAGACCAGTCTGAGCTCGGATCAGTTAACCAAGCCAAGACGACCGATTACAAACCACACTATCCCGGTTCCTTGGTTGCTCCTCGCCTCCTAGTGGCGATCTGCGGTACTGCTGCTCTCTGGGATTTAAGGCGGCACCGAGCAAATCAAAATGTCGGCGCCCGTAACATTCAGGATGTTATGGTTAGACAGAGTCGGCTTTTGGTACGTGGATAAGACAAACGAACGTCTAATAAGGATTTACAGACGCAGGAAACATCGACAGACACTGAGGTTCATCACACTGCTAAGCAGAATCATCACTGGAAACCGTGTGGCATGGTAGGGAAGCTAGTATTATTATTATTATTATTAAGCCGACTGCGTCAAGTAAATTCACCAAAGTTTGCCGTCTTCGCCTGACTCTCCACAAACAACGAAAAATAACCAAACATAACTGCCTGAATGTTATGGGCACCGACATATTTATTTGCTTGATTTCCTCCTTCAATCTCAGAGAGCAGTAGTACCGCAGATTGTCACTAGGAGGCGAGGAGGAGCCGAGGAACCAGGATAGCGTGAGGTGTGAACCACTGAGCTATATAATTCACTGGAGTGCTAATCACCGTCTGTTTGAACGAGTCGCTTTCAAGCCACCGGCCGCCATATTGGTACTCCCTATTTTCCTCCAGTAACTAGGGAATATGTGCGCTACAGCATCGAATAACGAGGATTTTCTCATGTTCAGGGGGGGCTTAAAACTTTTAAAATGTCAAATGCCATATAGTTTTATGTTATGTTCTAAAAATATCAAGTACTGAGAAAGTCATGTGCTGAAATATTTTGCATTTTATTCATTTAAATATATATGTTTAACATTTATAAATATATAAATAACAATATACAAGAACATATATTTACATGTGTATACATATATATACATATATACATATACACATACTTATATATACATATACATATATTTAATATGAATAACATGTAAAATATTTCAGCACCTAATTTCCTAGTAATTGATAGTCTTAGTACATCCACTGACTGTAGAATTACCTGTGAAAATTTTCACACAGCCAGAAAACTGCTTGTTGTTGGAACCAAATCCTATGGGGTTCTGTGAGAGTAGGGAGTAGCAAGATGGCGGCCAGTGACTTCAGTTTATCGGCAAAATCAGCACTCCAGTGTATTATATAGCTCAGTTGTGTAAACGGTCGTCAGAAACGAGCTTGGCATGGTTCGGTTTAACAAGGGTAGTGTAAATGGGGCTTATGTTTGTACCGCTAGGAAACAGGAGTGGATGTTTTTCTAATGAACAGTTCGCCACCGTTTGTGTTTCTCTAAATATATCAGTGTGGGATTCTGCTGCAGCAAGAAAGGATTTATTATTTTAACACTTTTTTTTTTTTTTTTACTCTCCTTTATCAGCGCTGTCATTAATTGTGGCAAATTAATATCGAAAGGAGTCGCCTTTCAAAACGTGTTTTGCTGTTAATCTGGTGGAAAACAGGTTTGAGTTATTGTGTTCGTCTCCTGCAGGCCTGCTTCATCCAGATCCAACAGGAGTCGACCACGTAGGCGGCGGTCCCAGTACGTTGGGAATAAAACTGGTTTCCTGCTGCTGGAAGCTGCTCCAACGCAGAGCAGAGAGAGGGCAGCGTTGTTACTCTACCTCTACGCCGGACGCCGCTGCCAGGCCACGCCCTCTCGCCGTGTTTGGCGCCGCAGATTGAAGCAGCACAGCGCCCCCTGCTGTTGGAAATGGTCGTACTGGTAACGCCTGTTCACGCGCATCGACGTCCGCGGCACTTTGGGTCAAAAAATGCTTGATTGTAATTGAAAGGTCAAAGCTCCTGTGTCATAATGATGGATCTTAACTTCCCCCCTGAAGAGAAATTAACCTGAGATGTTGTGATTTCTGTATTGTGTCGTTTAATCAATTTTTATATTTATATCCAAACGTGTGAGGGGGAAAAAAAAGGGAAACGACTGCATCACTTTAAAAAAAATTAGATATATTTATGCAATCACTAATGAAATAAATATAAATCAAAATAAATATTTTTATAGCACTGACATTTTCCTGAAAGCAACCTGCAGCATTTGAAATAGTAGATATAATGTCAAAGGCTACTTTATGGGTACAAACCAACCCCACATAGATTATTATTATTAGAGCAGTTACATGTACTGGAAAGGGAGTAAACTAATTTTTTTACCCCTAATTTCCTTTTTTATGACAGAAAATGTATTTAAAAATAACATTGATGCAGAAATGCAGCAGATTTTTTTTATTAAATGTAAGCATTTAAAATAACAAGCAACAAAGCAGTTCATAGATCTCATCGTCTTCTACTCAGAATACGTCAGCACTCAAATATGAACTAATATATATATGTATATATGTTACTGTTTGTGCCAGATCATGGAGATAACATGTGTTGTGAAATAAGTTTTGTATTAAAAAGGGATATCGTGTAACTGCAACCCCCCAGGAGACTGCTGCACTTAAAGGAAAATGTCAATTTATGCCCAGATTGTTTGTAAATGTTGATATTTTCACGCACACTGAACAGTCGGGGTCAGATGTTTGCTCCCGCTCATCATGGATGAAGACATCACGTATAATTAAAGGCTTCTAAAGACTCATTTTAAAAGCAATATTAGTGACCAAGTTTGAATTTAATGAACCGTTTCTCTAATCCATACAGGTTTAGTATTCAACGACCGGGCTCGAATAAATAGGTATGCCTCCACCAAGATGCTAATCAAGAATCAACTGATCAGCACATTTAAAGCAGCAAACAAAAGTAACTTTTATTTGTCACACGGGGCAAATATTGAGCTGTTGGCCACAGTTAGACAATTAGACTACAAATAGGTAAGGAAGGATGATGACCTCCAGATTCCTCATTAACTAAAGTCAGGCGCTCAGGCTGGAAAAATGGTTTCAAACACACAACAAAACTGGTTTTGGCAACGTCTAGAAACGCCAACATCAACCATTTTAAAAATTTAGGAACCAGGAAGTCAGCTTCCAGAAAAACTAATAATTTTTAATCAACTTTAATCAAATCAATACCAATTCTGATAAGAAAAACTCTCAAATATCCAGCAGGGATCATGACAGGACTCTTTTCAGCATTTGTGAGGTCTGGGTGAATGTGGAAGAAAAGAAAACTGAGTTAAAATGTCTGACTCTATATGTATATCCTTTTTTTCCCTAAATGATTAAAAAACTTCTGAATTACTAAAGAATTAACATTTTTCTTCCCTTCATTTATTCTTAATATGCATTCTTTATCGCCTGTTGTTAGATTTTCATTTTTCATTTAGTCAAACTGAGTGAGATAAAACCACAAATAAACTCATTAAAAAAAATAGAAATCACCCTTTTGCTGCTTTTTCAGCTTGCAGACCTTCCTAGATCCCAGAATTTGACTGGACCTGTCGGTCTAGTCTGTGTCAAAACGCTCAAACTCTAAACTTTTCACTTTTTATAGTAATGCAGATTTCTTGTATATTATAGATGATAAAGTTAAGCTGATTTATAACCCAGAGCCCCTAACTGTCATGCTGTTTCGTGATTTCAACCAAAACAACTAGATAAACTGTTTTTGCTCTCAGATGTCTGGAAAATCCTTTAATTTGAGTCAAGAAACATCTGAAAATCTCGTTAAGGGAGACAAACCTGTCTGGTGAAGGTGCAATCTGCTTATGGTCCTTCTACCAAGTATCAGTCAGGGGTGTATGTAAATATTTGAGCCTGTGTGGATCAGAGTAAATCTACATTAAATACAAACCTGTGCAGCCATTTTTCCACCTTTCACAATTTTTTTTTTTTTTATTGTTTAATTATTGCAGCCTGGCAGGAAAAGAAACGGCTCAATAAATCCTTAAGTTAAAACAAATGATCTTCATGTCCACGATGGTTGGGGGGTGTATGTAAACATCTGGCCTGGATAATCCGATCGTCTCTGGTTTTCTGCTGCATCAAAGGAGCTTGATGTGGTCGGTCACCATATTCTCACTGTTATTAAAGTTAAATCTTTTTTACGTTTTATACTAACACGATCAGAGCAAAGCCTCTATATCGTATAAATGATCAAATATTGGTTTCACACATCGATTAAATCATTATTTGATTCTGATTTTTTTCCCGGAGGACTGCTGTGGTGCTGCTGGCTCGGCCGCCGGGACTGAGACCGGCTTAAAAGTGATGAAATCTGAGATTAGCCCATTTTAAATCGTTTCTGCGCCGTCGTTAAGCATTTCGCCGTCGGTCGCTCTGATTGGCTGACGAGCTCGTCAGCCCGAAGCACCTTATACGCCGATACGTCGCCTGGAGGCTTCATACTTGAATGGTCCTGAGAGTGATTATGTTTTTTTCTAACCAAGGTTGTATTTTTTTAAACTTCATAACTTTATAGAAAGTTGATCAGCTGCACTGAATGTTTAGTTTGATGGTTGAATATTTGGATTTAAAGTGGAGATTTATTCATGGGAGCAAAAAAAAAAAAAAGGGAGGTAATAAATTTGTTTTGCTTCCTGGGATGTGCCCTGGTTGATTTTCTTTTTGTCTGTAATGTCGCTGGTTTCTGTGTGAACATAATCGTCCTGGCAAAAGTACTCACACCTCTTTAAATCTTCCACAATGTGTCCAAACGTTGTGTAATGAATGAAAAACGACTGTCAGGTTGGACGAGGACCATCTGTGAACATTATTTTTCAAATCTTGCCACAGAATCCCTAATGAATTAGACCTGGACTTTGACTAGGCCACTCTACCACAGGTTTATTGTTTTGATCTAAACCAGCAGTCTCAAACTCAGAGTCCTCCACCTGGCATGAATCAGATCGTTTTTACAGTAATTCCTTTCAAAAAGTGAAACTTGTGTATTATATTCATTCGTTACGCACAGACTGATATACTTCAAGTGTTTATTTCTTTTAATTTTGATGGTTATAACAGACAACTAATGAAAACACCCAATTCAGTATCTGAGAAAATTTGAATATTATGAAAAGGTCCATTAATGAAGACGCCTGGTGCCTCACACTAATCAGCTGATTACCTCCAAACGCCTGCAAAGGCCTTTAAATGGTCTGTCTAGTTCTGTAGGCGACGCAAACATGGCGAAGACTGCTGACTAGACAGTTGTCCAAAAAACGATTTTGACACCTTGGACAAGGAGGGCAAGACACAAATGTTCATTGCTAAAGAGGCAGACTGGTGTTGTTCTATCATTCTCTCCCTTTTATCTCCTCTTCCTTTCACCTTTTCTCCTTTTTCCCCTTTCTTTGTCTCTTCTACTTTCTTATTGTAGTGTCCATATAACATGAAATATTCCCTGCATAAATTCTAATAAAGCTATTTACATGCATAAATTAAGCGGAGCACTACACTGCAAAATGGGAACTAAAAATAAGTAAAAAATGTCTTGAAATTAGTGTATTTTTCCTTGATTTGAGCAGGTAGATAAGACTATTTGCCAATAGAATGAGATTTTTGCACTTAAAACAGGAACAATTCATCTCTAAAATAACATAATTAGACACCCTGCACTTGAAATAAGACGATAGAGATGAATTGTTCCTATTTTAAGTGCAAAAATCTTATTCCATTGGCAAATAGTCTTATTTACCTGCTCTAATCAAGGAAAAATACAATGATTTCAAGAAAATTTCACTTACTTTTAGTTCTGCTTTTGCAGTGTATGGCAAAAAGCAGTAAGGCTCCATTTGTGAAAGTAAAATCTGTTGGCCTGTTTTTGGCATTAAGACAACAATTCTTAGTGCCACATTGCTGTCAGACAGGACACTATTAAAAAAAAAAAAACAGCTGGCTTTTCACAGAGCTTTGTGTCCAAGCACGTTAATAGAGAGGTGAAAGAAAAGATGTGGTTGAGAAAAGTGTACAAGCAAGAGGGATGACCGCACCCTGGAGAAGATTTTGATATAATACCCTTTTAAAAATGCGGGGGAGATTCACAAAGAGTGGACTGCAGCTGGAGGCAGAGCTTCAAGAACCACCAGACACAGACCATATGTCAGGAAGTTTTAGACATACATAAAATCTCTGTTCTTAATTGGCCAGCAACCAGAGAACCCAGAGAAAATCTGTGGGTCATTGTAAAGAGGAAGCTGTGATACGCCAGAGCCAACAATGCAGAACAGCTGAAGGCCACAATCAGAGCAACCTGGGCTCTCATAACACCTGAGCAGCACCACACTGCAACAACTGAACTAAAAAATAAGTTAAATGTTCTTAAAATGAGTGTATTTGTCCTTGATTTGAGCAGGTAAATAAGATGATTTGCCAATGGAATAAGATTTTTGCACTTAAAATAGGAACAACTCATCTCCATCATCTCATTTCAAGTGCAGTATGTCTAATTATCTTATTTTAGGGGTTAAAATACTCATTCCATTGGCAGATAATCTTATTTACCTGCTCAAATCAAGGACAAATACACTAAGTTTAAGAACATTTTACTTATTTTTAGATCCAAAGGAGCCCCAGCTAAGTATTCAGTGCTGAACATGTTTTTACTTTTCATGTTTGTGATGTTCAGCTGGCCAACATTTCTGGAAATCCTTTCTTTGTATTGTTCTTAAGTAATATTCTTATTTTTCTGAGATACTGAATTTGGGGTTTTCATTAGTTGTCATTTGTAATCATCAAAATTAAAAGAAATAAGCACTTCATCTATAGTAGTCTGTGAGTAATGAATGAATACAATATACAAGTTCCACCTTTTCAATGGTATTAATGAAACGAAATCTACTTTTTTGTGTCATATTCTGATTATGTGACCAGCGCCTGTATGTCTTCGTCTGTCACATGAAATATCAGTAACAATACATTAAAGTATGTTTCTGTAATGACAGCATTACAACGGATCAAGAAGAATAAATACTTTGATAAGAAACTGTCATAAATCGGATCCTTTACCTTTTCTGTAATCAGCCGAAAAGATGGAATTTGTTTCCATTTCTTTAGCTGATTCTATGAAAAGGGTAAAATAAAACATTCCTGCACTAACAATATGTTGATGTAGACATGGCATGACGCTCCTAGGTCCTTCAGGAACTGGACTTCTCTTGATGTTGGGCCTCTTATCCTCTCCGGTTCTGAACACGGCTGGAAGTACCAGGTTTATAAACTGTTCAGATCAATGATGCTACTGGTCCATTAAAGGTCACTAATGGGCCAGATGGGTCAGATGTGGGTTGTTTGGGTCGCAAGTGTTGCTGTGAAAACTTCCTGGAGAGATGAATCCAGGCTGCAGAGGAATCTGAGTCCTCCTCCTTTCTAAAAAACACGTGTCTTTTGTCCAAACGAACAAAATTATTGAGTGAAAACTTTGTTGTGCAGCAGATAATCAACTGAAGGATGGTTCATCTCTCAAATACTCTCCTTGGTTTTTTTTTTCTCCCTCCTAAAGTTGTGACTGTGCTCTGATTGATCACTGATCAAAATGATGTCCGGGTGTGAGGACAAGGCAGAATATTAGTGAAAATCAGCGAAATGTACAACTAGTCATGCCACTTTAAAAATATTGTGTGCTTGGAGGAAAATTAATATAAAGATAAAAAGGTATTTTTAACTGAAAGGCGGATACCTCCATTAAGGGCCAGCAATTGACATTGAAGCTTTTAAAAAAAAAACACACCTGTAGTATAAGTATAAGCTCACATTTACAAATGGTAAATTACATTTATGACGGCTGGTTGCATATTTTTATACATTGCTCCACCATCTATGATTTCAATTATTCTATAAAGTGCAACCAAAGCAAAGGGCCGAAGCGTTCAGATTTACTTAATCCTATTTATTTTATTTATTGGTCAATATCTCTTCAATCTAAACCATTTAGCTACTCAGGCTGCAGGTTTTCTCCAACTTTTCGAGTAATGACGGCAAATGGACACCAGAGGGCGCCAGTGGCGCATCGCTGCGCTGCCATATAACATTTGTTTCTGCAGAAAGTGACCAGAGCAAGGTGAGGGTGAACTCACCTGCAGTGCAAACAGCGGAAGTCTGTGAGGAGGCCGGTGCTGACCGTGTCTACAAGCTGCACAGATGAATCCACATGAAGGGAGAGCTGCGAGTCTGCAGGGGTGTGTTATACTCCAGCTGGCTTTATGTTTGGTTTCTGCCCCCCAAATAAAACTGTAAAAATAAAGCTCTGCAGGTTTCCCACCATCATCACCCATTGTTTAATGAGCAGCAAATAATAGTTTGGCCTCAAGTCAGTAAAAAGGATTAAATGATGGATTAAGATCCTGACAATATTCCAGGATATGAACATAATTTCATAAGGAAAGTCAGATTATCAAAATGAGTTTTTTTTTTTTTTTACCAGATAATTTAGAAAAGACGCTGACTGATGGTTTGGTTGTTATTTAGGTCTCAAAGAGCTGCTTCTGCGAAGAAAAATCTATCTGATGCAGCGCCTTATGGTAAGGATTAATCTCTCGGGGTAAAAAAAAGGGGGAAATGTGTTTGTTTGTTTTTTGCAAACTGAGCACATTTATCCCACTTTACAATCACGCTTCACAATCCCTGTTTAACGGATGTCTCTGAAGCGTAGTTGTAATTAATATAGCTGGTCAGAGTGGTCGACAACTGATGATCTCTGTGACTTTGTGTCGGTAAACTTGACGTTAAGCAAAGGTCGTCTTTTCAAAATGGGAAAAACAAGAGAACATGCTGTTCGTGTAAGGCAGGAAATGGCTTCTTAAAGCGGCTACCCACCTCAACCTGCTGCCCGTATTTACAGTCAGAGCAATAATTAGTGCAACAGACGAGCCGCAGAGAGAGAAGTTTTGCCACTTTGCACAGTGAGCAGAAGGGAGACAATAAAAATATCTCCAAACAGGCCCGTATTAAGACAATGTGGTGCCCCTGGGCACTATACCTCAAATGCCCCCTCCCCCCCTTCCCCTTACCAGTGCTGTCCTCCGGTCAAAAACATCAGACATAATCAAGGGGATTTCTGTAATGTAATTTACTATTTACTAACTTACACAACTACATGTAGGCATATGAGCAGTGAGCAATATTCAAATATCTCATTTTTAAATGTTGAAATCAAAAAAATCTTGGTTTATTTATCATTTATTATTATTGTGACATCAGTGTTCACAAAACGAATAATGCATGGTCTTTCAACAATTTCAAGTAAATAATATAGCAATTTATGAAAAATATATTTTTAAAGCATGTGTCATGTCGTGCTACCACCCCCCCCCCCCCCCCCCCCCCCCCCCCCCCCCACACACACACACACACACACCCCCGCCCCATGGTTGGTGCCCACTGGCCCTTATGGATAATCCGGCCCTGTCTCCAAAGCTCATTTTGAGAGAACTGCGGCAAAAAGTGGCATTTTTGGTCAGCAAGTCTAACAAATGTTAGATGGTAGCTGGTTGTTGAGGAGGATGTCTGGAAAAGTGCTTTTCTATCTCTTGTTTTTTTTTTGTTTTTTTTTTGGGGGGGGGGGGGGGGGGTTGCTCAATTTTACTGGTGGATTAACCTGGAAAATGAGCTCTGTTCAGATTAGATTAATTCAATTAGAGCCAATTCATGAAACACTTCATCTCAAGGCATTTCCCAAAGTCAAATTCAATCAAATCCTCCAGAATGGTCAAAAAGTTTCCTATCTAAGGAAACCCAGCAGGTTGCATCAAGTCTCTCCAAGCAGCATTCACTCCTCTTGAAAGAGCGTAGAGCCACAGTGGACAGTCGTCTGAATTGTTGATGGCTTTGCAGCAATCCCTCATACTGAGCATGCATGAAGTGACAGTGGAAAGGAAAAACTTCCAATTAACGGGAAGGAAAACCTCCAGCAGAACCAGGCTCAGTGTGAACGCTCATCTGCCTCGACCAACTGGGGGTTAGAGAAGACAGAGCAGAGAGATAAACAAGCACAGAAGCTCACATTGATCCAGGAATCTTTTCTAGGATTGAGATTTTCAGAAACTAACACTCTGGGGGGATTTGGTGAGAATCAAAGGACGGAAATGTGTGGAAAGCATGTAATGTCTCCTGTTGGGCACGGTGGAGGAACTATGATGCTGTGGGGTTTTCCCTCCTCCAAAGGCCCTGGGAGCCTCTGATAAAGTTTTAAGCAGAAAGCTGAGAGTGAAGCATTGCTCAAGTCTTTCTATGTGAGATTGTGTTGCTGTGATGGAATATTAAACTCTCTAAAGCATTTTTCCAGCTCTTTGTTCCTGTAATTGTGGACTGAAAGTGTGTCTGAAAAGCATTTGGGGTCTAAACCTTTTCCTTGTAACGTTCTTACAGACCTGCAAGCTGTTCTTTGGAGAAGCGCAGCTTGATAAACTTTTCACAACCAGAGATTCTGCGACCTCAGAAACGCCGCCACAGCTGACGAGTGGTGGCACAACAAACACCAAAGGGCCGGTTCATTTGCTCTTTCCAAGGCTGCGTGCTGATTGGACGTCTGAAGCAGCCGTGGTTCATGGAAAGGCAGGAGGAAATCTGGGCTGTGTGGAAAAATAACCAGAGGCTGCCGGCTCCTGTTTTGGAAATATCTGAACTATAGAGACGTAAATAAAAAACCCTTGTTAAAAAAAAGAAATGAATGATGAAAAGGTATGAAAACAAAAAGCGGCGAGGTTTAGCACAGCTCAGATGTACGGCTTGTGATCTGCACCATTAACAGGACAGAGGAGGGACATTTTGTCTCTGCACACTGGGCAGAAACTATAAACCGGTCTCGTCCCTGTAGAGCAGGACAGTACAGAGGACTTCTGTTTTAAATGTTTTTATCTCTTTACAGCAGGGGTGTCAAACTCGCATACAGCTTAATCTGATCTCAAGAGGGCCACACGAGTAACTGTGGACTTTTTGTTGATTTTTATGTTAAATTAATTTCACTTTTACACAATATATTATGACTAACCTCAGCGTTTTTAAGCAAAGTATGTGCAATTTCAATAATACTTTTACTCAGTTAAGCATTTACTTGTGCATTATGCATAAGAACTGATCACAGTGATTGTACAATGTTGAAAAACATTTATTCACATTTTTTGGAACTTAAAAACACTGTCCTGCATGACAAAATACATCAAACAGATAAAAATTAAGAAATGATTGAAAATCAATTTTCCACATCTGAAGCTCAGTGCTTCCATCTGCTGATTAAAACACAGCGCCCCTCGTGGACAATACAGGAACTGCATATTTTCAATTAAAGGAAGTACATGTTTTTTTTCAATAATTGTTTTATCATTCTCTTCCTTTTATCTCCTCTTTCTTTCACCTTTTCTTTTGTTCTTCTTGTTCTTCCTTTCCTCTCCTACTTTACCATTGTAGTGTCCATATCATTTGAGATATTCCCCGCATGAATCATAATAAAACTATTCACATTCATAAATTTTTTGGTGAATTGTCTCAAGCTTTCTGGCAATGATTGTGCTGCAACGTCTTCCAATTAAATTGAAATGATGTATTTTCATCCGAGGGAAACAAAACTTGCTTTTTCCTGTTACACAGATCATAATTGATCCCCACATTAGTTATGGTTGCCTTGATCTCTCATTGTCTTCTCTTGCTGGTGGGAGTATGGGATGATTTATTATCTGAATCCCAATTCCTCCTTGATCAAAACAATTATGCTACACAAAATTATGTTTCTGAAGATCAGAGCAGGAGACGGCCTTAGTTCATTAGAGTAAAAAAAAATCCCTCCAGGTTAACTATCCCTCAGGTCTGCTTTGTTTTTGGGATACAGAGGAGCAGCTCTCACTGCACTTTCCATCTGGGTGGAAAACATTCTGTGCTTCAAGCACAGTTTGAACTGCAAATAAACGTATCAATAAAGCAAAAAAAAAAAAAAAAAAAAAAAAAAAAAAAATCAGGCTTTCTCTATAAACAGCCCACTCCCGGGTTCTTCTTAAGGTGTGCAGTTCTCACCTGGCTTTGACGGAGCCTGAGTTTATTAATGGAAATGATAATTACTATCAGGTGGAAATCAGAGTCACTCATTTAAACTGGCAGCAGAACAGGCCCAGAGCATGACACCGCCACCACCGTGTTTCTTTACACTTTAAATGAGCCTTCATGGCTTTAATGGGGTTATTACGTATAATTTTTTGACTCATCCTGCACTTTTAACATAAAGTTTTGTGCAGGGAAAACATTTTTATATCTGTGCATATAACAGAAAAAAACACTAGAAATAAGATATAAACAATCAGATTAGATTGAAACAATTTTTATCCTTTCTTTAAAATTTAAATGTCTATGTAACAACCAATAGCAACATATTCATCTATAGAGATTAGGACCCGTTTTTTTTTTTCCACCTGAAAAACTCCAGAATTAAGTGTGTTAGAAAAATACATAAACCAAAATCATTGTCATGAGCATAATGCACTGAAAAATGCAGAAATATCGTAGCTACTATCCAAAATGGGAAAGACAAGAGAACGTATCATTGAAGTGAGGCATGAGAACATTTGTTATAATAAAAATGTTTTAATAAAGGTTGTGTTTAAATAGTTAAAGCCACAGGGATGTGGACCTCCTAAAGATTGACTATTTATGAGAGCCACGCTCTGCAACCGTTTACATTTTATAATAAGAAATGATTGAAGGTTGGGCAGAAATGTGTTAAATGATAAACAATATTGTCCCTTATGTATATATTAAGTGTGAGTAATCTGCTGCTGGGTGTCGTTTTTTTTAATTTTTAGTTTTACTTTTACATTTTGTCGTATTCTGTGCATTGTTACCGGCTGTTTCTTGCCGCTGCCTGGGGAGGACAGAGGAAAATTAGCTTGCAGCTAAATCTGCTGGTGTCCTGCAGCTTTTAGACGTGTCTCTGGTCCAACACGCCTGAATTAAATGGCTGAATCAGCTCCTCAGCATGCAGTCAAGTTCTCCAGAGTCCTGCTGATGAGCTGATCATTTGACTCAGGAGTGTCGAAGCAGTGGCACGTCTAAAAGCTGCAGGACACCGGAACCCGAGGACAGGAATTGAAGATCCCTGGCCTTGTGGTCAGATGAAGGCGACTGCATCCTGGAAAAGCTGCAAGTTCCCGTGTTCAAATCCTATAAGATTGCCGCTCTGGGTCCTTGAGCAAGACCCTTAACCCCAGAATGCTCCCCTGGTGCCGAACAGTGGCAGCCCACTGCTCCTGAGGAATTTATGGAGCTGAAGCAGGGACAGTGAGTGGCGAAGGGATTTGGCACTGAAAAATTAAACATTACAAAATCACCTGCAATGACATCGACAAAGAGATTTGGCATTAAATATAAACTGAGATGGCAAATTTCTCGAGTTGTGTAAAAAGTTGCAATGACAAATAAAGACGAATATCCTTATTAATATGCATCTAGGTGCCATGTCGCTCTCATCGTATCTGACCTCCCTTAACATGACTCCCTGAACCGATATACATAGTATATGTTAATAAATTGTATTACAGTAATAGATCTTTAATTGGCACATGATCGCTTCAAGAATGGGATTTCAGAGCAGAAGTTTCTCACGGCAGCTTAACTCAGAGCCTCCTTTTTAAGGTTGAACGCGCTCTTCTTCAGATATTTGATCGCGTTCAGGATCTCCGGTATTTTTCTCCACGCAGCAGAAAGAAACACAAAAAGATTTGTTTGTTGAGCCAGCATTCGGTGTTGCTACAGTAAACGGCGTGTTTGTGTGCATTCATGCAACATCCGACTGCTTCACGCCCTCCTGAGTGCATAACTGGACGTCTGGTGCCCGTCTGTGGGGTTGACCTCTCCCACATTTCAGCCTTAACTCGTTCACCTGCATCGCGTTCTCCAAACAATCCTGTTTGGATTGTTTCTCTGTTGAATGAAACAATATGTTCATCCAGGACTAAAGTCGGTTAAAAACATGGAAACCAGCTAATTTGATCGGATTCTGAGCTTTTAAAAGACTTTAGAATCACGTGAGTAACTCATTTGACTGTCATCCTCGCCTCGTTTCTTTTGGAAGAAACTCAAAGACGTGAATTTGGATGAAAAACAGATCATCTGGGGCACATATAAGCTACCAGAGCATCTAAATAGGTTAGAAAAACATCAAAAACGTCAACTATGTCAGTGATTGTATACATTTTATCTATTTTAACTGATATTTCATTGATTTACTACACACAGAGTGATATAGCTATAGGGTATATTTCAGGTGATTTTGTTGATTATGTTTCTGTTTACACATTTGGCAGATGCTTTTCTTTTCATTATTAATATTTTACTATTGCGCCACTGGAAACTCAAAAAATTCAGCTACTCAAAAGATATGAACATTGCATCCACACAGAGCTGTACCCAAGCACAAACAGGGAAAGTTTAGTGGAAGGAAAAAAGTTTATTAGGATAAATGATTGCAGCGGTGATGAAAAAGTCGCCCAACCAAGTACCAGGTTAATATACTGTGTGGTACCTGAACATTTTTTTCAGTGGGTTGATATTTCTGTATTAAAAATAATTTTTCTTGGTCCTAAATACACATCAATGCCAAATTCAGATGTTTATGTGCAATTAAATAACTTTGCCTTTAAACGATCTGGAAAAAAGCTGAAACGACGCTCAGAAAAGACGAAGCCATTATCCCAAAAGCGACATAAAAAAGGTAGAGTACAGTTCTCTAATGCATTCGTGGACAAGGAGATTAATTTTAGGAGGCGCGGTCTGTTGTTTGCCCATCATGAGTAGCATTAACTATGGAGGAAAATGCAAAAAGCTGGAAAGTTTTGAAGGGACAGCATCATGTCGCATGGCTGGTTTGCTAAAGGAGGGACTGGTGGGCTTCACAAAACAAATGGCTTTATGGGGAAAACAGCATTATATGGGAATACTGAAGCAAAATCTGTAGACGTGGGCCAGGAAGTGAAAGCTTGGGCATTAATGGGTCGTCTGAATGCAGAATGGATTTAATTATACTGCTGAG